>NW_006789467.1:905775-924796 GCF_000442215.2 Lipotes vexillifer | reverse complement strand
GCCCGCGAAAAAAAAAAAAAAAAAAAAAAAAAAACCCCGGTGAGACAAAAATCTGTTATTTTGTGTCAAATACAGTAAACTGAAACAATTTAAAAGGATGGCTCCAACAACAAAGGCATTCGCAAGTCAGGAGAGAAAACATAAACATTTTGGCTTGATGGGTACAGAGCTGGAGGGGGAGACTTCGGCACAGTCTGGCTGTACAGAAGCATCACCAGGACAGCTTGCCTAGACCCCACCCAGATCAATTAAATCAGAACTTCCAGGCCTGGGGCCTTGGCATTGGACTTTTTAAAAAGTTCCTCCAGGTTATTCTAATGGGCAGTCAGGATGGAGAACCTCTGAATCCAAGTGCACTTTCAATTGGTTATAGTGCCCTATTTTACTTCCTGAGTCCATCCATTTCTGGAGTTCCTACTCTATCCCTTGGTAGCAGAGGGAGGCCCAAGTCTAGGGGATTAGAGTTGGGACCAGAGACAGCTTCGTGGACCCGTGACGTGTGCTGTCACACCAGGGTCCCTGCTCAGAGGAACCCACACTTGGCTTAATGCTCCACCACTGTGCTCTCGAACTTTCTGACGGTTTTGTCTATGAACTTCAGATTGGTAAGTGAAGTCTGATGGCACAATGGGACGTGCCCAGGAGCAGAAGGGGTACAAGTTGCCCCACTGGCACATTGCATTCACGATGCCCCGTGAGCACAGAACTCTGGTAGAACCGGGATGCTTGGCATTCAGCGAGAGTCCACGTGTGCACAGGGGAAGCACAACTGAATGACCAAGGACACTGGGCCGCCGGAAGGCCATGCTTTCCGTGTGAGCCAGAGCTTGCTTCAAATGCAGAAAGGTGGCAGTGGCCTTGCAAATATCACGATGGACTACGGAACCCTGCTGTATCCTTTCTTATTTATGTTACTTCTCCGGAGCAGCCAGCCATTTATGCTGACAAGGATGACTTAGGAGGAAAGAAAAAGCTCTTTTCCTTTTGCCCTTCCTCACTCTTCAGTGAGCCAAAGGTGAGAGAGTTGGTAGAATGGGCAGGTATCAAAAAGTGAAACAAATAGTTGAGTTACTCCTGGGCAGTGTTTCTGCTATTCTGGTAAGATTGCTCCGAAATACAGTGTGTGCAAATCTGGTGGCTCTGCACGTGAGTTAAATGCCCTTATGTTTGCATTTAAAACTGGCAATGCACAGTATAAAGAGGAATGATCAAATGTATGCTAACAATTTAAAATTTTAGTTCCTTTCATTAGCACAACATTAAATAGCCAATCACACTATGACAAGTCAAGAGAGAGACTTCAGGAGAAAGGGAAAATACTTTTCTTGCTTTTTGAGCAAAGGGCCCCCAATTCTCATTTTGTACAGGCACCTGAAAATTGCATAGCTGGCCCTAATGGGAAGTCATCTATGGACAGAAGTGCCCCCCTACCTACTTGCCCACCCCCCAACACAAGCTCTGAGGAGCCTGGCCTGAAGGACCACAGGTACACAGCCCCCCAGGAGCTGAGAACTGCTCTGGGGGAGATCTGACCCCACCGAAGATGCTGAGACTTTAGCTCTGTGGCTGGAATCCTGACTGACTGTTTCCAGACGGTCGAGGCCGCTGTCAGCATAGGATAATGAGCCCTTCCTTCTGAGGATGAGCTAAGCACAGGCAGGAAGGGCCGTCGTTAGCAGCTCTCCTGTGGATCCGCGGAGGCCAGCAAAAACGTCTGCACACAAGTAATTTGACTGGGTGTGTTTTGACAATAAACTCAAACCAGACAGAAGTTGGGTGGGGAGGGGAGAGAGAATGCAGAGGGAGAAGCCGTGAACTTTACAGGAGAAAATAACTATTTTCCTTCATACTCGTTGCCCCAGAGATGAGCTGCCAAGAGCAAGCCTCCTGGGGGGATGGTGCCGTCTGATGGGAAGCACCCTGGGCTGAGTGTCAGGCACTGAGCACACCAGCCCATCTCTGCTGCAGACCAGCTGGGCCACCCAGGACAGTGGTGTCAGCCTTGCTCAGCCTCTGTTCACATCCTTCTGAGATTTCTGTAACCCAGAACTTATCCGTATGCTTAGGAGGGACAGATGGGGAGGGACCCCTGAGCCTCAACCATCACCTTCCTGCCTTATGTCATACTAAAGGGTTGCCGGGGAAACAGTCCTCGATTTGGGAGTAAATGGGTGAATGTGCCCATGGACCAGTCATACTGAGGACAGGGCTCTCCCCCGTGCACCGGCAGGAGGGGGCCAAGTCTGCATTGTGGATCTGCCAGACATCTGCTGTAATTCATGAAAACCATAAGCTCATTTCATTTTGAGCTCTAGCTGTCTGGACTCTTTATCTACTTTTAGAAATCCACAGATTAGCAAGTGCAGTCAAACATGTGGTTCAGGTACAATAAGGTCACTTGCCAGGGAACTGAAGAGTGTAGACTAATATCCATCATGGTTCCTGACACGTGGTACTCACTCGTGTCGCCGGCTCTGAACCTCACTCCCAAGAGCGCTGCTTACAGGGCTGTCTGTGTCTTTGGTCTTTGCTGAGGACTTTCCTTACTGTGGAAGCCCAGAGCATCACTTTGGCTTGTGTCACTTATTTATTTCTGAGGCAGTTATTTTCAAAGTAGAGATTTGAACCTTGTATACGAAAATCCACTCATCAAACACTGAAGTAAAATCTGCTGTATGCAAGGAAGATTTTTATTCTGAGACTGTGGGCCATTGAGAAGATGTCTAAGATGGACTTTGTCATAAAGCAGTATTTCTCAGTCTTTTTGTCCTTATTGATCTCTTAAGGGGAAAAATGTTAATTTAAATTCTCCCGCACCAAAAGGAATTAAGTCATCAGGAACAAGATTTCATCGGGAGGCTGGAGGTTTGAAGAACCACAGACCACTGAGGTAGCTAAGAAAATTTTTTTTAATTATTCCTCTTTATTTAATTTATTTATTTATTTTTGGCTGCGTTGGGTCTTCGTTGCTGTGCGTGGGCTTTCTCTAGTTGCGGCGAGCAGGGGCCACTCTTCGGTGTGGTGCGCGGGCTTCTCATTGCGGTGGCTTCTCTTGTTGCGGAGCACGGGTTCTAGGTGCGCGGGCTTCAGGAGTTGTGGCTTGTGGGTTCAGTAGTTGTGGCTCGCGGGCTCTAGAGCACAGGCTCGGTAGTTGTGGCACACGGACTTAGTTGCTCGGCAGCATGTGGGATCTTCCCGGACCAGGGCTCGAACCCATGTCCCCTGCATTGGCAAGCGGATTCTTAACCACTGCACCACCAGGGAAGTCCCTAAGATTTTTTTTTGCATGCTACCCAAGAACCAGTTTTCCTGGTTGGTTGGAGGCAATATGGTCCCCACTGAGAAAGCATCCCATAAAGGACCCGTTGGTAGGATCCACTTGGAAGAGAGATGTGAGGAGGCAGATGAGCTAATACAAGCCCAAAGTTTGGAAACAGACATCCTGGGCTGTCTTGGCCCAAGTACTTCTGGTCCCCAATTTCCTTACTTGTAAAAATGGCCCAATGATGGTACCTTCCTCATAGTGTTATGTGAGGATTAAGTTAGATAATACTTACACAGGACTTAAATGTCTGGCATGAAGTAAGCACTAAATCAGTGGTAGTTTAGGGCGTCCCTGGTGGCGCAGTGGTGGAGAGTCCGCCTGCCGATGCAGGGGACACGGGTTCGTGCCCCGGTCCGGGAGGATCCCACATGCCGCGGAGCAGCTGGGCCCGTGAGCCATGGCCGCTGAGCCTGCGCGTCTGGAGCCTGTGCTCCGCAACGGGAGAGGCCACGGCAGTGAGAGGCCCGCGTACCGCAAAAAAAAAAAAAAAAAAAAAAAAAAAAATCAATGGTAGTTTGGGACCAAAACCTGTATTTGTTATCTGTTGATGCATAATAAATTGCCCAAACTTAGAACAGCAGATTATTTATGATCTCAGGTGGTTTCTGAGGGTAAGGAATCCAGGATGAGCTTAGCTGTGTGGTTGCAGATAAATGGAACTGCCTTAGAGATGGTCGTTTGTAGCACTGCTAGGCTATATCTTAACTGGCATAAGGACGGCACATCAAAACTCAGCATAATTTCCGTAAAGACATTGTTGAGGATTTTATTCGTTCTAGTACATGTGTTCTGTCCTGTTTTTGAGGACCTGTTGGAGAAAAGTATAAGAAATAGCTGTGCTTTCTGGGAGCATTTGGTTTAGGAGTGCCACTTAAGGGTGCTCTAAATTATGCAGTAATCTGATTTCACTCTTCATTGTAGAAAGCAAGTGTACAAGGGCTGTATAAGATGTATGTGTATTAGCTGCACACCTGACTCTACTGGATGTCCCTGTCCTTTTGCTTTCCCTTTTCTGTCTCTCCTTCTACTCCTTGGTTTTATTTTATATATTCTTGTAAGCTTCCTTAAAGCATGTCTAGAACAAGACATTAATACATAAATAAGTAAACAAAGCACTCCATATAATAATTATATGTATGTGTACATAAATACAGATAATCTAAGAAGGATGCATTTAAAAACATGTTAGTCACATCTAAAATTGAAGTGAAAAATAATGCCATTTGCAATAGCCTAGAGATGTGAAACTGTTAAAAGAAAACAAATTATATGCAAGACTTCTACGTTAAAAAATACAAAACATTGCTGAGGGAAAATAAAGAAGACATGGATTAGAAGACGGAATATTATGAAGAGAGTAATGACCCCCAAACTGATATAAAGACTCCACACAATTCCAATCCAAATTACATCAGGCAATTTTGGTAGCAATTGACAGGCTGATTTTAATTTTATATTAAAATGTAGAAGGCTTAGCATAGCCCAGAGAATTTTATGAAATAAGAGAAGTGGAGGATATAGGCTACTAGATTTCAATATTCACTCTAAAACCTACAGTAACCAAGGCAGCATGGTAGTGGAGCAAGGGTAGAACTGTAGATCTGTGAACCAGAGAAGAGTACAGAAATAGACCCCACCCCAATATAGGCCAAGTGATTTTAAGTAAAATCACCAAGGTAGTTCATTGGGGAAAACAGGCTTTTCAACAAATGGTGCTGAAACAATTAGCTACCCATCTGTCAATATACAAATATGTAGATTGATAGATGGATGGATAGATGGATAGATAGATAGATAGATAGATAGGTGATAGATGATAGATAGATAGATAGATAGATAGATAGGGATAGAGATAGATGGATAGATGGATGGATAGGTAGGTAGATAGATAGATAGATAGATGATAGGTAGATAATCAACTCTTATTTCAACCATACTTAAAAATGAACTCAAGTTGGATCATAGAACTCAGTGAAAGAGCTAAAACTAAAACTTTAGGGAAAAAAATGGGAGAAAATCTTTGTGACACAAAAAGCACAAATCACAGAAGAAAATATACTCACATGCATATTGGCCTTCACAGTTTAAAGCTTTTGTTTTTCAAGAGACATGGTTAGGAAAAATCAAAAGACAGACACAGGCTTGCTTTTTTAGTAACATTTGAACCCTCAGACATTGCCGGTAGGAATGTAAAATGGGGGAGCCAGCTTTTTAGAAAACAATCAGTTTCTTATAAAGTTAAACATATACTTACCATTCCACCCAGCCATTCCTCTCCTAGGCATCTACCCAGGAGAAATGAAAACGCATGTCTACACAAACCCATGAATGTTCAAAGCAGCTTCATTTATCATAGCCCAAAGCTGGAAACAAGCACATGCCCTCCAACTGGTGAATGGATGAAAAAATTGTGAGAATGGATACCCCAGTTTCTTGCCTTAGTATAGGATGAGCCTGAGGTGTGGCCCGCATCCACTCCCTGAGGTCCTCGTGGGACTGTTCTGGTTGCCTGCATAAGAGCCTGCTCATCAGCTCCCCCTGCACTGGCTTCCCTGCCGTCCTTGTCACACTTGCTTCCTACCCCCAGCCACGTGTCCTGACTCATGCCCAAATAAACCACTTGTACTTGCACCCCTGTCTCAGGATATGCGGTGATGCAGCCCAAGACAGTTCTGCTGACTGGGAGCTCTGGTTTGCTCTCAAAGCATTCTTCACCCCATAACTACCCCTGAGGGAAGTCTGGGGTTGCACTCCTCGATGGCTTTTCAAACGGGGTATGGCTGTGGTCACGGTGAAGACTGAAGTGCCAGGTGACACGTGGGAACACGAGTTTGCAGGCTTTGCCCCCAGTGGAAATCTGCCACCGTAACTAGGGCTTTGGAACCCACCCTGTCACCCCTGTACATGTGACATGAGACATGTGACATTTAGGCTAACGTGTGACATTTAGGTTAACACTAAAACCGGGAAGGAGGTGAGCTGTTGCACTCTACCTTCCTCTGGAGAGAAATGGCCTTGTCTTTCACTGGGTATAATAATCACAGACAGAGATTCATTATGACACATTTAAGTACTTAAAAATTGTCGAGTATCTACCGTGTGCCTGGCACTCTACTAGACACCGTGAGACCAAGAATTGAAAGAGGAGGAGGTAAGCCTGGTAGACGAGACAATTCACCAAAATCAAAATATGAAGCATGTAGAGAGGCACAAGGTGCTACCTGTCATCTGAAAAAAAAAGAAAAACAAAAAGCACAACGTGAGAGTTGTGAGTTGAGTTTTACTGGGGGCAAAGTGAGGACTGCAGCCTGGGAGCAGCCTCTCAGGGAGCTCTGAAGACCTGCTCGGAGGAGGTGGGGAGGGGTCAGTACGTATGTGGGTTTGGTGACGGGGGTGCAGTCAAGCACACGTATTGGCAGAGGCTGGCTGCTGGCCTCGTGACGGTTATTGCTGGTCACAAGGAACGGATGTTTCTGTTAGTGATTTGAGCGCTCTTCTAGATATGAGAAGATGCAAGCAATTGGGCTCATCAAATCTTCTCCTGAAAATATCTGACTATCTGAAGACCTGTTCTGACAGTTTTCCCAGAGCACAGAGTGTCTCATGCCTGATCTCCGCCCTGAAGCCCTTTCAGGGGGTGTGGAAGGTCAGAGACTGCTGTGGCCAGAGACTTCATTCTTCTAGGTTGTAGGGGCCCAGTTTTAGTCGGCACAGCCTAGGTATGAAGGGAGGATGGGAGGCAGAGGGCTCTTTAGCAAAGCTCAAGCTGAGTTTTGAAGGGTAAAGAGGAGCTTATCAGATAGAGAAAGGGAAGGGCACTTCGGCAGACAGAATAATGTGTGCAAAGGTACCGAACACCAAGACCAGGCACGGTCAGCTGTGCGAATTCTGCAGAACAGCTGGAGGGGAGAGGTTTGGTTCTGACCAGCAAATGGTCGAGGAGAAGGGGGTGCAGGTGAGCCCAGATACTGTCACCCAGCCATTGCTTCTGAGATGCAGGTATATGGCACGTGTGGTCACCCAAGAGGCCAAGTAGAAAGGTGAATTTCCCAATGCTCGGGGTGGGACCAGGAAACTCATGTCCTCGGGCCTGGAGAAGCTTGGAAACCCCTCTCGCGGCTGTCACCCCTTTTCTCAGACCCACCTGTACCGTCTCCCTACAGCTGCCACTCAGATGACCCCAGCTCTGGTTCTCTCCTGCACAGAAAGAGACAGACTCTCTGTACGTCTTTCAGGATTTGTGAACAGTGACAGGGTCTTGGCCGCCGTTTCCTCGTCTGTCAAGCCACACACTTGGCTCTGCATGGGGAGGATTGTAAAACTGATGTGACCATTACTGACCATCTCTCCTTTCCTTCTGACCACGGCAGTAGCCTCTGCCAGATGGCCACTATGTGTTTTACAAGATCATAGCAGTTTTGCCTGCCAGAGTACTTAGCTGTGGTATTTATGGAGTTGAGGAGAATATCTCCTCCATGCTAGTGTTAGGCAGGTACCAGTGCTATACGCAGTCAGATTCCTTGGCATCGGGGCGGCTTCTCGAAAAGGTGATGCAGGGGTCGAGAGGCCCCAGTTCTGACATTTTCTCCAGCTTAAAAGATGTCCAGGGCTCCCCTGGTGGCGCAGTGGTTGGGACTCTGCCTGCCGATGCAGGGGCCACGGGTTCGTGCCCCGGTCCGGGAAGATCCCACATGCCGCAGAGCGGCTGGGCCCGTGAGCCATGGCCGCTGAGCCTGCGCTTCCGGAGCCTGTGCTCCGCAACGGGAGAGGCCACGACAGTGAGAGGCCCGCGTACCGCAAAAAAAAAAAAAAAAAGACGTCCACACACATGTCATCTGTACATGGAGAAGCAAGGTCCCAGAGAGAAGCCTGAGCTTCCGCAGCCACCAAGCTCTCCAATCTATCTCTGCTTGGCCTTTGAAAAATTGCAAAGAAGCTTTGGGGTTTGTTCTGTTCTGTTTTGTTTTATGGGGTTTTTTTGCACGGTGAGGTAGAAGTGAGGGTCAAGACGCTGGAAGCGAACAACTTATCTTTTCACTTCTCTGCTCAAATAGATGGATGCCAAAGGATCCACGTTTCCATCTCTCCTCCGTCTTTCCTCCCCTGAGCTAATCCTTGCACGCAGGGATATAAAGATAAACACTGATCCAGCTGCCAGGAAACTTGCAGTGTCTTCAGAGAGAAAGACAGTGCACACAAAAGCACCAACCTGTCCTCCTGCCCTTGTGGAGACCAGGAGCATCACTTGGACGCCACTAGAAATGCAGAGTCCCAGGCCCAGCCCACAGCCCTGAATCCGAACCTGCCTTGTAACCGGATCTCCAGGTGACTTGTAAAGATGTTGAAGTTTGAGAAATATCCTGTGCTTTCAAAGCAGGAGGCTGCTGGAGAATGAAGGATTCTGGAATAAGAGACTGCAAAGCAGGTTCTATGGAAACAAGCCACCAGCTTTGACGAAAGCTCGATATAAACCAGGTAAATAGAAGAGAGACTGGAGAACAAGACATAGAGAGACTGGGTGGGATTGTAGAATCAAGGGAGAGTTCTGGGACGAAAGCAAAACCATCCGAATTCTAGTTTCAGAACTCATCTCTAATCACTTTTTTTTCTTTTTATAAATTTATTTATTTTTGGCTTCATTGGGTCTTCATTGATGGGCGCGGGCTTTCTCTAGTTGCGGCGAGCAGGGGCTACTCATTGTTGCAGTGCGCGGGCTTCTCATTACGGTGGCTTCTCTTGTTGCAGAGCATGGGCTCTAGGTGTGTGGGCTTCAGTAGTTGTGTCACGTGGACTCAGTAGTTGTGGCACGTGGGCCCTAGAGCGCAGGCTCAGTAGTTGTGGCGCATGGGTTTAGTTGCTCCGCGGCATGTGGGATCTTCCCTGACCAGGGCTTGAACCCGCGTCCCCTGCATTCGCAGGCGGATTCTTAACCACTGTGCCACCAGGGAGGTCGTCTAATCACTTTTGAAACATGTGACGTTGGACAAAAATCTCAGTCTTTCATCGGTAAAATGCAGATCGTGATACCTGCCCTGCTAACTTCAGAAGGTGCTTGTACATGTCATATCTGTTCACGTACAGGAAAAAGACTTCTAAGTGGCAAAGTGCTTACAAATGTAAGTTTTAATTAAGAAACTAGACAAATGGGCAGGAATTGATGGTCACACAGCTTATATTACAAGTGATGTATTCAAAGAGTTGACCAAGTTGAATCTAGTTCCTGCTCTTTGAACATCTAGAATATCTCGGGAATCAAAGATCTGAGCCCAACTCCAGAGTTTCTGATTCAGTTGTTCCGGGGTGGCACCCAGGAATTTGCATTTCTCGAATGTTCTGCCTTGATATTGATGCTGCTGGCCCAGGAAGCACACTTTGAGGACCACTCTTCGCCGATTCATAAGATGAAAAGAAACATTTACCAGGGCTTGAGGACAGTCTGGTTTTCTATCCTTTCACTGAAAACGTATCTTCTGATAGTTCTTCACCTTAGGACTGAGTCATGGAAGGAGACCCCTTTGGGCTTCTAAGGTTGACCTGTGGCAACTTAGGGCAAGGAAGCTGTGTAAGGGAGTGGGAGAAACGGAGCAGGGTTGGGAGTGCATGGTGACCATTGTCTAAGCCAGGACTGCATCCCTAGAGACCCATTGTCAAAGTCAGGACTTTAATAACAAGTACGTGTCACCTGTACTTGTTATTATCGTTGTTATTACAGCAAAGGTAGGCGTCTTGCCTGGGAAGATGGTGAATTATTTCAGTGCTGGGTGCTCGCTTATGAAACCGGGCTCAGAAAAGTCCTGAGAATGCTGGTCTGTGGTTGGCGTGGTGCCCGTTGGGCATGGAGGAGAGAAGTCTGTTGAGGGTCTTTGTCTGTGTGTGAGCTTGTTGCCCTCCTCTCCTGTTCCCCAGGAAAGCAAGCTCTTCCACAAGCATCCTACGATAGCACAGAGAAGTGACAGCTACAGTCAGGTGAGTGGTCACATCCTGTGTCCCTGACCAGAGGTCAGATGTCCTTACCACTCCTCAGAAGAAATTATAGTTCATTGACCCAACTATTTAAATCATTGGCAATTAAGAATGAAAGCTTTTTTTCCCCCTTAACTGCCCAATCTGAGAAGCAGGAGGTGAAAACTTTGCCGGCTGAGGGAGCAGTGACTCTGCTTCCCAGTAATGAATGACCCTGGGGCCAATAGACTTGGTGTCTTCAAACCCCGGGGGACTAAGCTTCAGCAGGTGTATTAAATGGGTTTAGAGACCTCCCCAAGTAGCAGAGGGACAAAGGGCTGGAGGATTCCCTTTCATCATCCCAAAGATCCACAGGAAACTGTCAGTCCCTTCCTCCAGAGAGCAGAAGGAAGGCAAAGAAAGATGATATTTATGCATTTCATTTGTGAGGAGATGGGTGACTTCTACTCAATAAGCCAGAAAGTCAGAAAAGACATCCTAGGATGTCTTGAAGGCCCCCGCTCCTTACCAGGCTGAGACGTTCGGGAAGAACCTTCTTGGCAGAGGGTCACTACTGAAAAATCACAAGCCTTCTCTCTTGACTCCTGTCTGTCTCTAAGAGACTGGTTTTCACCATGTGGTTCCCAAACCAGTATCATCAACATCACTTGGGAACTTGGTTAGAAATGCAGATTCTAGAGCCCCACCCAAGGGGTACTGAGTTGGAAGTTCTGGGGCTGAGGTCCAGTGATTTGTATTTCTATTTATTTATTTATTTTATTTTTTAACATCTTTATTGGGGTATAATTGCTTTACAGTGGTGCGTTAGTTTCTGCTGTATAACAAAGTGAATGAGCTAAACATATACATACATCCCCATATCTCCTCTGTCTTGCGTCTCCCCCCGTCCCACCCTCTCTACCCCACCCCTCTAGGTGGTCACAAAGCACCGAGCTGATCTCCCCGTGCTGTGCGGCTGCTTCCCGCTAGCTGTCTGTTGTACATTTGTACGTATGTATTTTTCAGATGTATTTTTAAAGTGTTCTAGGTGATGCTGTAACTCACCCAACTTTGAGAACAAAGACTCCGAGATTAGGTTCCACTCTCAGCCTTTGTACATCCTTGCAACGTCATATAATATTTAGCCATTAAGGATGCTGCAGTAGATGGACATATATGTACACAGAAAATATTCCAGCTCACCCTCTCCTGCTCTTTGAAAGAAGCAGTGGCATGTCCCTTCGAGAATGCAGGGTCAACAGCAGCACATCCCTGGGGCGTCCCTGAGTTCTGGGAGGAAAGAAACCCTTACTTCCTGAGGTCAGGGTAAGAAGGCGGATGGTACCAAACCCTCTCCAAATTCTATTCCCAGTAAATTGCAGAAAGGTGGTACTGAGGAAATGCAGAAGTGGATTTGCTTTTTACGCAGTGGCAGTTAAACTGCTAAATCAAGACAGACACGGGATAACTTACATCGTTTTACTGTTTTATTTGGTGAAATTAGCAAGAACTTCCCAAGTTTGACTTGCCTGCTACTCGGGCACTCGTTCGGTATTTTCAAGTTCACAGTGACGTGGCTGGCACTCCAGGAGGGATACGTACTTCTCTACCTGTGACGACAACCAGGGCTCCCATGTGATTCTCCAAGGCTGGACGACCGCAGTCCTGAGCCATTGTCATTGGATCTGTTCCTCCAGTGAGAGGGCGGCATCCAGGCTGACTCACCACATCCCCACACCTGGTGCTCCTGGTGTCCAGGGCTGTGCCCTGGACAGGCAGCTGGCCTGATGGGCCTCTACCACCCATGGCCCTGGGACCTTGGCAGGACTTTCTGAGGCTGAATCAGCAATTTAGGTCTCATGAACACAAAGCTACGAGCTAACCCCCTAGTCAAAGGTGTTTCTTGTAAAGTCAGCCTGAGTCTGGATGCCTGGTTATCACTTGGCTGGGCTGGAGGGAGTCCCTAGGGGCCTTCTGTGATCACAAAAGGGAAATGTGACAGCCCGAACTGGAGACCACCCCTCCCTTAGAGGAGGACCCCGGCCCAAGTAGCCTTGCCTCCCGGGATTAGCTGTACTTGGCTTCCCCTCTCCCATCGCCCCTACCATAATTGTACAAACGAAAGTCGTGGAGAAAATCACCCCCAGCCCCTTCCCAATCTCTTGTACACACTAGAAACACTATTTATTGGGGTCCAGTCTATGAGAATGCATCCCAGTTCCATAGATGCTCAATCAGTAAAAGAAAGGGTGGGCTTCCCTGGTGGCGCAGTGGTTGAGAGTCCGCCTGCCGATGCAGGGGACGCGGATTCGTGCCCCGGTCCGGGAAGATCCCACATGCCGCGGAGTGGCTGGGCCCGTGAGCCATGGCCGCTGAGCCTGCGCATCCAGAGCCTGTGCTCCGCGACGGGAGAGGCCACAACAGTGAGAGGCCTGCGTACCATAAAAAAAAAAAAAAAAAAAAAAGGGTAATGAATTATAATGCATAGCAGAGTCCTGGGAGAACACGGACAGGAGGGGACATCCAGTGACTGAGAACTTCCTAATAGCGCAGACAGGACAGTGCTTATTATGGAGGTGCCCTCACCATCACTCATACGCGCGTCCATGCGCACAACCGGCCAATTTAATAAACACGGGTCAGATCAGCACCCCCGACTCACGCCTGATGTTTGCTGTTTCCACCGTTCCCGTCTCTACTGTCCTACTCATTGTGCTAAATCACAGCCTTTTCTTTATGCCGTTCCCTTTCCTGCCAGCTGCTGGAGGTCAGCAACTGTGGCTCCATTTCCCTGTACCCCCTGCAATACGGAACAGCATGGCCGGCACATACTAGGTGTTCAAAAAACAAGGGCCCAAAGTACTGACTGACCGACCGGCTCAATGTTAGATGCATAATTATATCATAATGACAGCCCTGCCATCCACAGCCCCTTGCCATAAACTCCGCACAATACAATAGCCGTTGGATTTTTGTCCAATTGTACATGTGAGAGCAATTTATAAACTGTAAAGCTCTGTGGGCATGCGAGACGGCTTTGCCCACCCCCTTGCAGGATAACGGGACCCAGATCAAAGAGAATTTCAACTTGAACTGTCATCCTAAATGTAAATAAATATGTATTTGTGTCTTGGGTCCCTTGCTCTGTGTATAAAATTCTTCTTTGAGTCTCTTTTCCAATATTCTCTCCAAGTTCCCAAGAGCTATTTGGGAAGTGAGTGAGGAGGGCTTCTCCCTCAATGGCAGTGAGGGAGGGAGGGAGGGAGGGATAGATAAAATGAGGACCCCCGGGGAGAGCATTAGGCTGGCATCAATGGGCAACGAGAGAAGCGTCATCCCAAGGCACGTTTTTATTATTAATAGTATCAGCATAAAGGTGTTTGGGGTTTGGGGGGAGGGGGAGGGAGCTTCCTGGCATCTAAGCCCCCTTCCCACCACAAGAGTCATGGTGAGGCACAAGCCGAGAAAACCAGGAACAATCTAGACGTTCCCAGTTCGTGGCAACGAGTGGATGACGCTTTCCACACACTTGGGGTACCTGTGTCCTTTCCATGTCCTTTGACCAGGAGCCAAAGACACAAACATACAGGGAACATGGAGGATTTTCTCCAGCAGAGGCAGCAGTGGCAGCTCCGGCCAGTATTCAGGGGGAACGTGCAGTGTCAGGGACCAGGGGCCATCCGCCCGTGGCATGCTCACCTGCGTGCCCTGATGCTGTGCTGTGTCTCTAGTTCTGGCCTAGCCAGCCTCTGAAGGCACCCACTGTATTTCTAGCTTGGTTCTTCATAGCTTCCCACCCTTCCCTTAGTTGCCTGGAGTGCCATGGAGATGACCTGAAGTGTTTAAACAGGGCTTTAGAAAAGCCTCAGGGATAACAACAGGAAATAGACCAGAGAAATTGCCACACCCAAGGGACCAGGCTTAGAAGTGAGGGGCTCCCGGGAGCTACATCCCCACAGAGGATGGAGCCCTCAGGAAGTCTCAGCCTTTTCATCTTTAGCTATTGCCGTCTTCCTAGTTCTGGCTTCAGTATCATCCACCATTTCAAAGGAGAAGCCCCTCGCATGAGTACAGCTTTTCCCATCTTTGGAGTTAAATCTTTGTGGCTGCCTCTGAGTCCGTCCTTTGGAAATGGAATTCTTGAATCCAAAGGTATCTGCATTTAGAAAGCTTTTGATCTCTGCTGTCAATTTCCCTTCCACAAGAGTACCAATTTACCAATTTACACTTCCACTGGCAGTATATGAAAGGCCCTCTCCCTCAATCCTAGCTAACACCAGGGATTATCATTCTTTTGAGTTTTTGCCAATTTGATGGGTTTAACATAGTAGGCATGACACTGCTGTTTTAATTTGCACTTTTTAAAGTTACTTATGAAGTTAACCTTTTTTACATGATTGTGGTCAATTGCCTGTTCAGATCCTGCTCTGTTTTATTTCCACGTGTTTGTTGGCTTTCTTTCATTGATTTATAAAGCCATTTAACATACCAACTGTTTTTTTCTGCCATTTTTGTCACAAAAACTGTTTCCAATTTGTCATTTTCTTCAGAACGTTAAAAATTTTTAACTTTGTATCTTGTCTAATATACCACTAATGCTCAAAGTCAATAAAAAAAAGAAAACAGCATCTTTTGAATCCCTCTGTCTTTCCCATATCAAGACGAAGAACTGAGCCCTTTTATTCCTCTCTCCGTTCACTGACTGGTTTTAGTTATAAAACCTGAATACTTAGACCCAGATTACATTATTATGTTATTATTTTGATATTAAACATCTTTTATTAGGAGAGTGATTTTTTAAACAACAAAGACCTACTGTGTAACACAGGGAACTATATATTTCACATCCTGTAATAACCTATAATGGAAAAGAATCTGAAGAATACACACACACACACACACACACACGCGCGCGCGCGCACACACACACACACACATAAAGCTGAATCACTTTGCTGTACACCTGAAACTAGCACAACTTGTAAATCAAGTGTACTTCAATTAAAAAAAGGAAAAAGAAAGAAAGAAAAAAAGAAGAGTAATTTTTGATATCTGCGTTAAGCTTTATAAACAAACACATATGGGAAACACTTAGCACGGTGCCTGGCACATAGTAAGAGCTAAATAAATGTTGGCTTTAAGATTATTATTTCAACAAATATTTTGAATTAATTCCATGTTCAGCTGTTTTAATGCTCAGAACCATTTCTTTCATATGGGATTTCCTGGTCTCGAATCCTTAATTGCGTTCCACGTTTCATGTGGAATGATTTTTCAAGTAATGTTTTTCAAGAAATGTACCCGGAGAATATATTAAGTTTTTGGATAGTCAGCGATCTTTCTTTCGCCCTCATATATAAAAGAAAAAAATGACAGTTTACCATTGTTTAATCACAATTCTTTTCCCTCAAACCTCAAACTGTGCTTTTTTAAATTGAAGTAAGTTGATTTACAATGTTGCGTTATCAAAGTGATTTTTTTTCAACTCCATTATTTTTTGCTGTTTGACGTAACGCAGAAGAAATCTGAAACCCACTAGATTTGTATTTCTTTGTGTTTTTTTTCTCCCAATTTTTAATGGATATTTATAGAATTTTTCTTTGTCTTTATTAGGAAAAGTTTTGCTCTGGTATTTCTAGGTGTTGGACTTCCTTTCATATTTTTGTCCAGTGTAATGTGGTGAAGTCTTCTGATCTGCAGAGCTTTTGTAGAAAAATAAAAATGAAATATAAACAAAATTTTTATGTATGTGCACTTGATTATTCATTCTAGTGTACTTGTTTTATTCTTCAGAAATGTATTTGACTCTTAAGAGTTGGCTTCTGTTCTCTGTCTTCATATTCCCCATTGTTTACATCGTGTTCATTACATCATGATGTGTGATGTAAGGGTGGTGATGATGTCACTACCTTAAGGTGACTCTGGCTCTCTACATCATCACATGTGGATTTTAATTCTGCAGCTGACCTTTTGGTTTCCTTGCCATTTTTCCTTAGTTCAATCACCTACCTTTATATTTCATCTTGTTGTCTTTTCACCTTTGACAATGGTCTCCTCGTGCTTTTTCATTCCTGTTTGGGGCTATGCTAACTTGTATTCTATTAAGGATACCAAGTATTTACCAGAAACTTTTTTTCTGGATCCTGGGGAAGATTATTTTCAGAGGTCTGCTCTTCTGAGACTTAGGGTGAGGTCTGTGTAGGCAAGTGGATGGACCTGGGTTCCACGTAGGTCCCATCTCCTTTCCAGAGCATCCTCCAACCCAATGCTCACCCCTAGAAGGTGTTCATAGGGGGCCAACTCTTTGACTGAGGTGAGCGTATCTCCTCCCCACCCTCCAAAATACACACTCTCTGCCCCTTTGTATGACAGGCTGAATCCTTGGAGTGTGTGAAATATCATAGCTTCCCACCTTCATTGTTAGTTAGGGGCATTGCGTGTTCACCTCTTTTCTGCTCTGCAAACATCCATGCCTTGCTTAAGAGGATGACAATTCTGAAGATGCAATTGGGCATTGTCAACCAGCTCGCACTAACATTTAGCAATGCTGAGCATCTTTTCATGTGCCTGTTGGCCATTTGTATGGAATGAGTGAACTTTATGACATGTGAAATGCTCCTCAATATACTTGTTTTTGAAATAAACGTTTGTTGTCATTACATCAATGCTGCCAATAAGTTGAGTTCATGTGCTGATTTTATGCTTTTATATTTTTTCCTGAGAATTCTGAGTCCCTTAAATATCTCTTATTTGCTTCGATAGTGAAAGGATTGAGGATCTGAAAACAGTGTTGTAGAATATTCCTTGTGTGCCCCAATTTTCCTGTTTCTCATGCTGTGTCCCCGGTTTATAGATGTTTCGTTTTACCTTTAGGTTCAGCGGGTCAGGATACCTGGATTCCCGTCCTGGCTCTGACATTCATTAGC
Source organism: Lipotes vexillifer (assembly GCF_000442215.2). Classification (NCBI taxonomy): domain Eukaryota; kingdom Metazoa; phylum Chordata; class Mammalia; order Artiodactyla; family Lipotidae; genus Lipotes; species Lipotes vexillifer. The sequence continues at coordinate 907,603 of NW_006789467.1, read as the reverse complement.
TGGAGAATTGGGGTGAAAATCTTCTGCCTCAGATAAGTCCTCGTGGGCTGAAAAGGGGGACATGAGCTACATGCGCTTTGCTTTTCCCCCTGCTCCATAAGGACCTGGCATGCTTTCCCCATCCTCCCCAAGTTCTCGGATCGATTAGAAGCTGTATAGACGTGGGATTTTATGTACATGACTTGGTGCCCGTGCTTACAGCTACGTTTTGGTCCAGCCCTATTCCGCTCTCTCCTCTGCCCCGTATAGTACCCGAGGGAGGTGTAGCCACACAGCAAAGCCCACTCGACTTCCTGAAATAGACAGTAAGAATGGAAAACAAGTGATGTCCAAAGAGTCAAAACTGGGCCCACCATTTCCCAGGTGGGGCCTCTTAGACAAGTCACGTAGCTTCTTTAAACTTCAATTTCCTGGCCTTTAAATGGGGTTAATAAACCAGCTCATCCAGTGTTACCATAAACATTTTAAAACATGCCACATGAGAGCGCCTAGCACATCCTGAACAGGCCCTGTGTAGGTGAACCAACCAGGCATTGACAAATAACATGGGTTTTCCGGGTGCTGCAGTGGTGAATTGATCAGAGCTGTCCAGAGCCTGGGGTGGGAAGTCTGCTTAGGCTAATTGAACAGAGACCCCTGTCTCCTGTGCTCTTCTGCTTTCCAATGGGACTAATAGAGAGAAACAAGTTAATGAAAAGCAAACGTTTCCTGGTGAGCGCTCCTCAGACAGCTGAGGGTGGCTGCGAGGTTGAGAAAGGAAACAACTTCATGTCAATTGGAAAGGTCAGGAAATCAGGAGAAGCAAAACAATCTCCAGACAAGAGGCAGTCCCTGGGAAGCCATGAGTGACAGTAGCCCGAGGCTGTTCACCCGGCGTGAAAAACAGGAAAGGTCCTGGGAGAAGTGAAACAATCCTCCTCGAAGCTGGGCTCCATTTCCTCGTGTCCTCCTCCTGGAAGGCTAACAGATGACTTCAAAGTGATTCATGGGTGTGAGTCCACCGAATTCAATACTAGGTAGTTTTCTTCCCAGGAACCTAATGAAAAAGTGAGTCTCGGCCATGTTCGGGTTCGGAAGGACGGCTGCTGTGGTCCCTAAAACCTACCAGGTCGTAACTTCAAAATGATCACAGGAAACCCAGGATGTCCACCTGCAGGGTAATAAACATTGCGTGGACATTGGAGCCAGGCAGGAAGATGGCTAGAGACAGATCTCCCCCCAAAATACCAGGCTAGTTCTAATGGGAAGAATGGTGAATTTAGGGTGGAGAAACCTGCAAGACACCAACGTGGTTAGGTGATCGAGGCTAAGATTATTGATGACAGCATGTTTCGGTGTTTGGGCTGCCGTAACAAAAATACCGTAGACTGGGGGGCTTAAACAACAGATATTTATTCTCACAGTTCTGGTGGCCGGCAGTCCAAGATCAAGGTGCCAGCAGATTCAGTGTCTGGTGAGAGAGGTCTTCTAGGTTTGCAGATGCTGCCTTTCTGCTGGGTCCTCGCATGGCGAGGAGAGTGAGACACAGAGAGACACAGAGAGACACAGAGAGAGAAAGCCCTTCTGTATCTCCTTGTGGGGACACTAATACCCTCATAAGGAACCTGCTTTCATGACCTCATCGAAACTTGCTTTCCAAAGGCACCACCTCCTAATACCATCACACTGTGGTTTAGAACTTCAATTTTAGGGGGCCACAAACATTCAGTTCATAACACGGCATGGATGGAGATTATGTTCCCCCTGAGGGAAGGCAGATAAGAGGCAGGATCCTTTCTGGGGAATTCTTGCCGAGAGTGTATGACCAGAGTCTGATCACGAGGAAATA
>NW_006789467.1:890910-905765 GCF_000442215.2 Lipotes vexillifer | reverse complement strand
GAAAGAACTCAGGCAGAGGGTTCTGCAAAGAATGAAAGGCTTGTGCTCTTTAGGACAAAGACATGATAGACAGGGAAAGACCAAGGAACTATTTCAGACTGAAGGAGACGATGAGACACAACAGATAAAATGATGTGTGTTCTTAAATGGGATTGGAAAGGGTAAAGAGATCCTCTCTCTTGAAGAGAGTCCGAATCACCTACCACTATGATGGGTGCTCGAGAGTGATTTTTTTTTAATGTCCATCATTTTCTTCTACTGTAAGAAAGAGTGTCCTTTCCTTAAACTGTGGTAGGAAAAACAGTGTTCTCTTGGGATTGACATATATACACTAATATGTATAAAACAGATAACTAATAAGAACCTGCTGTATAAAAAATAATTAAATTAAATTTTTAAAAAAAGTGTTCCCTTCTCCATTTATTTATTTACTTAAATCAGTATGTGGGTGGTAATACAGTATTTTTTCAACCTTATTTAGGTATAATTGACAAATAAAATTGTAAAATATTTGAAGTGTACAACGTGATGATTTGATATATGCATCCATCGTGAAAGGATTCCCCACCGAGTTAATCCAGCACCTCTCTTATTAACCTTTTTTGAAATGGGAACATTTAGGTTCTGCTCTCTTAGCAGATTCCAATTCTGCAATACAGTGCTGTCAACTATAGTCACCATGTTATTTACGTTAGATCCTCAAACCTATTCATCTTACAGCTGAAAGTTTGCACCCTTCTACCAACCTCTTCCTATTTTCCCCACCAAGCCCCTGCAACCACTTTTCTATTCTCTGTTTCTATAAGCTTGACTTTTTTTTTTCTTTTTAGATTCTACAAAGAAGTGATACCATGCAGTATTTGTCTTTCTCTGTTTGGCTTATTTCACTGAGCATAGTGCCTTCCAGGTCCATCCATGTTCTCACAAATTATAATATTTTCTTCTTTTTAAAGGCTGAGTAATATTTTATAGGGTAAATATACCACATTTTCTTGATCCATTCATTCATCAGTGGACACTTCGGTTGCTTCCATGCCTTGGCTATTGCGAACACTGCTGCAATGAACACGGGAGTGCAGATATTTCTTGGAGATCCTGATTTTCATTCTTTTGGATATATACCCAGAAGAGGGACTGCTGGATCGTATGTAGTTTTATTTTTAATTTCTTGAGGAGCCTCCATGCAGTTTTCCAGTGGCTGCACCAATGTATATTTCCACCTACGCTCTACACGGTTTCCCTTTTCTCCGCATGCTCACCAGCATTTGTTTCCTTTGTTTTTTAATTGAATTATAATTGGTTTACGATGTTGTGTTAATTTCTGCTGTACAGCAAAGTGACTCAGTTATACACACGCGTATATTCTTTTTCATATTCTTTTCCATTATGGTTTACCCCAGGAGATTGGATATAGTTCCCTGTGCTATACAGTAGGACCTTGTTGTTTATCCAATAGTTTGCATCTGCTAATCCCAAACTCCCAATCCATCCTTCCCCCAGCCCCCTCCCCTTGGCAACCACCAGTCTATTCTCTATGTCTATGAGTCTGTTTCTGTTTTGTAGATAGGTTCCTTTGTGTCGTATTTTAGATTCCACATGTAAGTAATATCATATGGTATTTGTCTTTCTCTTTCTGACCTATTTCACTTGGTATGATAACCTTATCTCCTGTCTTTTTGATAACAACCATTTAACAGGAGTGAGGGGATATCTCATTGTGGTTTTGCTTTTCATTTCCCCGATAAGTAGTGATGTTGAGCCCCTTTTCATGTACCTGTTGGCCATTTGCATGTTTCTGAAAAAACGTCTGTTCAGGTCCTTTGTCCATTTTTCATCGGACTTTTGTTATTTTACTATTGAGTTTATGAGTTCCTTGAATATCTTGGGTGTTAAACCCTCATCAGACATGTGGTAGCAACCCAATATTTTGATGCTCAAAGTGTCCCTGCTTTGTTTGGTGGGATCCGTCAAGAAGACTTCTGTGCCCTTTAGATTCGTGCCCCTGATTCGTCAAACTCCTTCCGACTTCCTGGCACAACGTTCCAGGGTCATCTTAAATTTCTTGTCCTACCGCTAGACCAGCTCTTTGCCCCAAGGTGCCCTGGTTTCTTTCAGTGAAGTATTTAGAAGGTGTGCACTCAGTGGCTTCATTGCTTTGGGAGGCGAGGTGGCTGCTTCGTCAAGTTACTCCTAGTTACAAGCTAGGAGACTTTAATGAGAATTGTGCTTCTAAGTAACGTCCTTGAAATCTGGAAGTAGACCCCAGCCAGGGTGGAGGTCTTCTCAATCCAACTGCAGATGGATCCGCCTACAGATATTTCTGTAATATGTAGACTCAGAGAGTAGAAAATGGTTGGTAAGACTAAACATGTGAAGAACACAAAAATGATTTTTCTTTGCTTTATGCTGTAGGTAGGAAAATGTGTTCACCCGGGACCAGTTCAAGCGCTGTGAATTAGTTCCCTGTCATTTCTATCCAATGTGGACAAAGCAATGAAAAAAAAAAAAAAAAAAGCAATCAAGCATTGTTCTGTATGTCATGTAAAAGAAACTATGACTACAATTTAGCTTTTTCAGCAGGTTGTTTGCATAGCAGGAAGATACATACACAAGCACAAAGGATTTGAGGAAATAGTTACATTCTCTCTAAGCTCCAGATTGATCTCCTGCCATTTTGAGGTTTGCTCATGAATTAGGAGGAAAAATGTCCCATGTTTTATAGATGAGTTTTCCCAGCTACCAGATTACAAGCTAATGAGACTAATTTGGGGTGCGTCAGGTCTACTTTACCCCATTTCCAGGCTCTTCTTTCTTCTCCTTTTCGCTCCTGGGGTCTCTGATAGGAAATGTAGGTAATTTCCTCACCACAGTATAGTTTAGGTTGAGAAGACTACTGTAACTAATCCAGTTGTGAACGAATCCAGTAACTAATCCCGTAACCCAGTTGTAGACATTCTAGGGCCATACTGCCCGAAGTGTTTCTCATTTGACTCTGAGCACTAGAAGGGCAGAGACTATGTTTTATTTTATCTTAGAAGTGGAAGTAATAGTAGTTACAGCTACTGTTTACTGAGCAGCCACACAGAGCTAAACGTTTTGCTTATGCCCATTCTAATTCTCACTGCAGTCCTTCAGGGTGGTGGGATAACCATCCCCATATTCCAGATGAGGACCGAGGCTTCACCACGAGGTTATAACGTGGCCAAGATCCCACAGCTGGCGGTAGGATTTGGATGTGAACTGTGGAATCTGGCTGCTCTGAAGCCTCGGTTCTTTCCTAACCCCCCCCCCCCCCCCCCAGCACTGTGGAGAATGCAAACACATAACAAGATTGAGTCTGTGATTATTGAACAGAATTGAACTAGACTGGGTCGTGAACAGGAGGAATACCCAGCAGCTCCAGGGACGTATTCTAACCAGACTGGTGCGGGTAAAGGTGGGGAGTAAAACTTTGCAATGGGGGAAAAAACTCCAGACCGGACCCTCACCTATGGCTGGAGCCTTCGAGTAAGTAAGTGACTCCAGCTTTTTGATCAGTTTTGATCAGTTTCCAAAATGCTAAAATGAGGTGGGGACACCTGACTGCCAGCATTCCTTCTAGCTTTATTCTTCTTTACTCTCCCTTGTCAAAAATTCTTTCTTCTACACCATCAGGGGGAAAGCTCTGAAATTCCTCATCCCATCACCTTCCTCCCCACCTACCCCAACCGTTAGCACCCATCTTCCCCCTTACTTTAGAAGTACCTTTTCTAAAAAGAACTGGAAGCAATCAGCTGCTTCTGGAAGAGTAGATGCTTGGCAGATAGAGGTGTAATATCAAGCAATTCCTACTTGAGTGCAACCCAATGCATCCACAATGTGCCCAGGAATTAAAGGGGAAAAAAGTCCATATTTACTTATCCTCTTTTATTTTTCTTTGCATTGGAACAAATAAAGAACGAAAGGTTGTTCTGTAAATGCAAAAGCATCAACAACGAAGATCAGCACACTCTAGAAGGAAAAGCCAAATTGTCCCTAAAATAAAGAGGCCTATAGACACGTGATAAAAGCTACTTATTCCATTGTTTTTCTCAGATGAAAGAGGGGGTGCTGTTTTTAAGCTCCAAAATCTATTTTGTGTAAATGTGCTTGGTAATAAAGTCTGGGGAAAATATCAAGCACTTATTTACTTTTAAGTGTATATATTGCTAATTTATTTATTTAGACCGAAGTCCAAACGTGAACTGAGACCAGGATTAGGCAAACAAACAAAAAAAAGGCTAAGGCTGAAACTCTGGTGGAAATGAACACATTTTCCACGCTGGAGTTTGAAAATTAACACCTTCAAGAAACAGCACTCATTACCACATCAAGAATTAGGGTGATGCCTCTTTCAGCCCTGTTAATGAAACAATTCTTTGTATTCATTTTTTTGCAGAAGGCAAAGGTAGCCTGGCTTCCAGAAGCAGAATTCCATGGAGGTCAATCCAGGTTCACCTGTCAAAAATAGAAGTACTGATCTATAAAGAATTTTTTCCAATGTAATCTTTTCAGGGTCTGGGAGCATTCTGAAGAAATACAACCGGGCAGGGGCACACTGATGGATGGGGAGTGCAGGACCGTCGAATCCCACCCCCTTCCCAGGAGCCCCACTCACGTGACGACTGCAGCCCCCTTCCCATAGGACCCAGGTTGCAACCTGAGCCCACTTCGCCTGGGCTCCAACTCCTCCAAATAGAAAAAGAAAACTCCACATTGTGGCCCAATAACTAAATCAGTGAAAGGAGGCCGGGTGATTGGGGGAAGGTTTTCTACTGCAGAAACACAAAAATCTACTTAAAATTTAACTCCCCTTGAGTAAAAAGACTGTTGAAAACCTCTCCTAGAAACGGTAGAAACTGCTAATTCTCCATCTGCAAGTAAAGGGCTCTCTATAGGGAGAGGTTTAAAAAACTCTTTAAAAATAGAAGTTATGATTATTGGCATTACAAAAGGATTCCCCCACTGATGAGCAGTTTCACTGTATTCCTTTTTTAAAATTTAACTTGTGCATTATAGAAAAAAAGTAGAAAAAAAGTAGAAAAGTAGAAAATACAGATTTTTTTAAAAGTAGAATAAATACCCCATAACCCACCTCTCAGATATAAACACTGCAAACATCACCCCCTCCCTGATATTTTTTTCCTTTGCATATACAATGACACATATATTTTGGACAAGAATGAAATCATATTCAACGTATTTGATAGCCTATTTTTTCACTTAACATACATTATGAAGAATATATTTCTCCAACATCAATTTTAATGGCTGTATGGGCTTTCATGAAATGGGTTTATTGAATATTCTCCATGGATGTTCATTAAAATTACTTTCGATGTTTCACTTTTATAAAGAATGCTGCAGTGTAAATTTTTTCAGCTAAATACTTACTTCTCTATCTGTCTCTCTAGAATCAATTCACAAATCTGAAATTCTGTTGGAGGATGTGCCAATTTAAAGTGTTTGTTCATTGTAGCCAGACTGCTGTCCAGAATTCTGCCATGGAAATGTGCAGTTGTTAATAACCACTTGGAAGGAACACAGCTTTGGAAACTCCTCAGGGGGGTCTTTCTTATCTTTTTCCTTTTTCCAGCATGTCCTTACCTATTTGCAGGCAGCCTGCCAGGTGGTCTCGATACATTGATAGTGATAAAATTACAGTTTCATCATTAATTGGAAAAGCCTTCAGGAGCAATTTCCCATTCTTTCACATCTTCTTGATCTTGTGCTATTTCTTCAGAAAAAAAAAAAAAAGAGCAATTTCCCATTCTTTCACATCTTCTTGATCTTGTGCTATTTCTTCAGAAAAAAAAAAAAAATTGGTATTTTCTCAAACACGGGCTCATTTTCAGTGGTCCAGCAGATAAGCCAGCTCCTTGGTCCCTGCAACAATCTGGCAAGGTAGTTACTATTTTCCACAATCATGAAATCATGCTTGTGAAATACTTGCGAGTAACTATTTTTGAGGTCCCCTTGAGGAGATCATGGTGACATAGGGTCCAAGCTTGGTGGTGGTCCTTGGGGAGCAGGTGAGGAAGGGGTGTCTTTCTAGTTTGATCTCAACACTTTTCCCAGGCCAGTGAGGTTGGGCTAGCATTTTCCACACTTGGGAGAGGTAAAATTCCCATTTCTTTATAATAGCTCCCCTTTTTATGGAAGATTGGATATATTTTTCTTTTTTTTTTTTAAACTTTATTTATTGATTTATAAATTTATTTATTTATTTTTGGCTGTGTTGGGTCTTCGTTGCTGTGCGCCAGCTTTCTCTAGTTGTGGTGAGCAGGGGCTACTCTTCGTTGCAGTGCGCGGGCTTCTCATTGCAGTGGCTTCTCTTGTTGCATGCAGAGCACAGGCTCTAGGCACGTGGGCTTCAGTAGTTGTGGTACACGGGCTCAGTAGTTGTGGCTCACGGGCTCTAGAGCGCAGTCTCAGTAGTTGTGGCACACGGGCTTAGTTGCTCCGCGGCATGTGGGATCTTCCCAGACCAGGGCTCGAACCCGTGTCCCCTTCATTGGCAGGCGGATACTTAACCACTGCACCACCAGGGAAGCCCTGGATATATTTTTCTATTGTTTGAAACCGAAGACCCTCAAGATGGATTTAACTTCCTGAAGGGTCCTTCCAAGATAAGATACAACTTTGTCCAGGGGAGGAAGCAAAACACTGACTTACTGAAAAATTGAAATGCAGAGAAGACCCTCAAAAGCCTGCATTCCAAAATGTCAGGTAAGAATTAAAATAAATGTCAGATAATATTAAGATAAAACTCATTCCATTGCTGCCTCATTTTTTTTTTTGAATCCAAAAGATCGCATCCTTTACAAAGCTTGGGCTTCCCTGGTGCGCAGTGGTTGAGAGTCCGCCTGCCGATGCAGGGGACACGGGTTCGTGCCCGGGTCTCCAGTGGTCATTACCAAATCCTTTGATTTGTCTCATAAATTCCTGAGACACTGCATCTTCCAGGTATTAGACGCATGGATACTGGAGCTGAGTAGACTACAGTCCCTTTACAGGAATCTCTTAATAAGTCTTATTTTTGTCCTGAAGGTACAGTACATTTTTAAATGGTAGTATTTTCACTAGGTAGTCAGCTCTTTTAGGACAGATGCTAAGTCCTATCATATTCATGTTCTAAACATATAAGCTTGTGTCTGGCACGTACTGGGTGCTCGGTAAATAGCTGAACTTAACAGTTTAAGAAATACTTTGAACATCATTTGTTGCTGTAATCATCACAGGAGTCCTTTTGTGTAGATAAGAGTATTAAATGGTACTGACCTGCCTCCATATTTTACTTCTGTCTCCCAGTTTGCCTTGTAGCCCAGGCTGGGCATGGGCAGGCTGGAGAAAAATGAATGGAAATACTGAGTGCTGAACCTTTTGATCAACTGATCATCTGTTGTCTTTTAGGCAGACTTTCCCAGTGCCTCTTAGCTTGAGAGCTCCTTGCTTGAAGGTCCCTTTGGGTCTTTGTTGTGGATTTAGATGCTGAAATATAGGGGTCTAGATAACATGGAGTGCTGCAATGACAATGGCAGAATGAATGAACTGAGTATATGTGCTCATGTGATTTCTTGGCGTTAATCTTTCACTCATTTTTTCAGCTTTTATTTCAGAAACTATTCATTATAGCAAGCACGGGGCTGGCATTGAGGACGTGATGTTCTTTTTTTATTATTCTTTTTTTATTGAAGTGTAGTTGATTTACAGTGTTAGTTAATTTTTACTGTACAGCGTGTTTCAGTTATGCACATATATGCATTCTTTTTTATATTCTTTTCCATTATGGTTTTTCATAGGATATTGAATATAGTTCCCTGTGCTACACAGTAGGACATTTTTACCCATTCTATATATAATAGTTTTTGCATCTGCTAACCCCAAACTCCCAATCCATCCTTCCCTCAGCCCCCTTCCCGCTTGGCAACCACAAGTCTGTTCTCTATGTCTATGAGTCCATTTCTGGTTTGTAGATAAGTCCATTTGTGTCATATTTTAGATTCCACATATAAGTGATATCATATGGTATTTGTCTTTCTCTTTCTGACTTACTTTACTTAGTATGATCATCTTTAGGTCCCTCCATGTTGCTGAAAATGGCATTATTTTGTTCTTTTTTATGGCTAATATTCCACTGTGTATATGTATCACATCTTCTTTAACCGTTCATCTGTCAATGGACATTTAGGTTGTTTCCGTATCTTGGCTATTGTGAATAGTGCTGCTATGAACGCAGGGGTGCATGTGTCTTTTCTAATTAAAGTTTTGAGGACACGATGCTCTTAATCATGCCCCAGGTTGAATAGAATCCATAATTTATATCCAGCAGTAGCAGCAAGTTAAAAAAAAAAAGGATGTAAGTGGAGTGATAGTCAACCACATTAGGCGACCAGCAAGAAATGCCTTGTTCAGTGATAAAATTTCTCCCTGTAGAACTTACCTCACCTGGGATCATTTACATTAGGTTTTGGTTTAACTATTCCTCTCTAGCGGAGGAGGTATGTATTATCTTATACAGCCTATGCCAGCTGTGAATTTCCTGGCTACACCAATAAATGTATACAGAGAACATATCCTACATGATAATTCAACTAGTCTTCTCTTCTATCACCTGCCTACTGATGCTAGAATAAACGTACTGGGGAAGAAGTGACCTTTAAAGGGTCATATAAGGAGTAAGCTCCTTCAAAGATTAAAGATCTCTCCTTTTATTTTTCTCTTTCAGTTCAAAGGAGAGATAGGTTAACAAAACAGACTCGTAAGAGACAAGGTTGAGGTGAAGCTGCCGTCCTGCAGGCAGTGGAGCAAGGTGTGGGTTTCAGATGAAAGAAATTTAGGGATATCTTGGTGGATGGGTTTTACCAGGAAAACACCAAAACCAAAACCAAAACAACCTGCTTCCTCACTTCAGAAAATGATGAATCTTTTCTGTCTGCCTCTGTGACCTCCTTAAGGTGAAGAATGTTTTGAATCCTTTGGGGGTAGAGGGGTGTCGGGTCTGGCTTTGGTGACATTTTTGTGGATATAACTTCATTGTTTGTGACTTACATCATAATCGCTTCCTAACAGCACCGAAGGGGAGGCTTTCTTTATGAGAAATGCTTTCAACCCTACTCTTCAGACTTGGCCAGACTAGGAAGGTCTACTTATCACTGAGGTCTCAGTTCCTGTCCTCTGTCAGCACTGGAACTGCTAACCACTCTCCACCCCACTGCAGTGGCACCAGCCCCTTCCCGGTTGGACCCCATACCCTCTGCCTAAGCATTTACTGCAGCCGTTTTGGTATTTCTTGCTCTTAACTTCTAGACTAGAGTGGTTCCATTGGGGTGTTACTTTCCCAGGATGCGGGGTGCCTTTGGGGATTTGTGGGTGGGGGGGAGGTATTTTTGGTTGTCACAGTGACCTGGAGGGCACTGCCAGCATTTCACAGGCAAGAACCAGGGAGATTGTACCTTCTTGCCATGCAAGGAATGAACCAACAAAAAGAATGAACCTCATCTCTCTTGAGTTTTGAATGTTCAGCTGGACATTTATGTACAACGAAAACCCAGTTTATCCTCCTCTGAGCCTAGAATCTAACTCCACATTATATACCAAGTAGATTTCTACCCTCATGTATCCTGAATTCTCTAGGAAGGCAGCTACTATATAAGTCAAGGAAAGACTGTACTTTGTTTTCTTTAAAAGACCTAGTTAATTGTTCACTGTTTCAGCGACAATAGTTTTCGTGGTAATTGAGTCAACAAAAAATAACAACAATAAATATGAGCCTGCCCCTGCAACTGTCACAGTCAAGGTGATTCTACACATAGGGTAGGTATTTGGTGACTCTGTTACGGTGGGTCATTCCTGAGTATTTGCATATTGAGATACATGTTTCTCATGTTTCTCACTTTTATTTTTCATTTATATTACAAAAAGGTGTTCTGTTGACTTGTTGATATGTGAGCAGATAGATTCCATTAGCTGTATAAATAAAAGAAAATTCAGGATAACAATAGGAGTGATTATAAAATGTTATAAGGAAGGAAGTGCTGGGTCTGATAAGGTAAGAGCTACTATACCAGCCCATAACTTCCTTGAAGGTCTTCCTGTCATTCAAGGGGAGCAATCATATTTGTATCTTTATCACTGGTTCATAACAGAATGCTTCCCACTAGAAGACACCAATATAGTTTAATGTTATTTCATGTCTGTAACCTGCATTTCCTGTTTCTCGCTAATGGGAATCCCTTCCAACATTAACGCAAGGCTACAAAATCATTTCCTCTCAGCTGTTTCAAAGAGTTATCAGGGAGTGTGTAACAGCAAATAAGATCAGCTTTGTAAGGCATCAATCATTTTTATAACAAAGACAGAGCTACGTATATCTGGGAGTATGAGAAAGGTCTCTTTACAACTGAGTAAAGAATGAATGACTTGGGCTTCTCTGGTGCCGCAGTGGTTAAGAATCCGCCTGCCAATGCAGGGGACACGTGTTCGAGCCCTGGTCCGGGAAGATCCCACATGCCGCGGAGTAACTAAGCCGGTGCACCATAGCTACTGACCCTGCACTCTAGAGCCCACGAGCCACAACAACTGAGCCCATGTGCCACAACTACTGAAGTCCATGTGCCTAGAGCCCTTGCTCCGCAGCAAGAGAAGCCACAGCAATGGGAAGCCTGCGCACCGCAATGAAGAGTAGCCTCCGCTCATCGCAACTAGAGAAAGCCCGCACACAGCAGCAAAGACCCAGTGCAGCCAAAGGTAAATAAATTAATTTTTAAAAAAAGAATGAATGACTTACTAAATGTTGTTGAGAAAATTGGCTATATCCATACTGAAAAAAAGTAGACCCCTGCCTCACACAAAAGCACAGAAACCCTCTCCAGGTGGAATAAAGACATAAATCCATAAAGCAAAACTTGAAAACTGTGAGAAGAATACATAGAAGTATGCTTTTATGAACTTGGAAGAGGGAAGAATTTCCTAAACAAGACCCAAAAAGCACAGATCACAAGGAAAGGGTTGATAAATTTGACCATATTAAATATTAAGGTCTCTGAATTTCCATACACCATCAAGTGTTGCATTTCCTAAGGAAAGAAAAATATTAGCAGTGTATCTAACTAATGAAGCATCCAGAATATATTTTTAAACTCCAATCAGCCAAGAAGGAAAGGACAAAAACAGGCAAAAGTAGACAAAAGATGTGAACAAATAAATCAATGAATAGGAAGCTCAAATGGCCACTAGTTCCATGAAAAGCTCAACTTTTCTAGCGATCAAAAAGTGAAAATGGCAAACCGCTTTATGCCTCTTAGCTTGGAAAAAAATAGCACTTCTGAAAAAATAAAGTGTTGATGAATATTCAGATTCCCAGATGGGGCTGATGAGAGTGTAAGTTGATCCCCTCACTGCGGAGAAAAGCTTGCTACACTTTGTGAAGCTAAATTCAAATGCAATGTATGACTCATCAAATCCATCGCTAGGTAACTACCATCAGTGGAGTGTATTTCAAACTGCTTTTTAAAGAACCCACAGTAGAAAGTACCTTTTACAGGACAACCCAGTACATATATACAGATACATTTGTAAATAAAGTAAGACATCATTTCATACAACATTCATTGCCCTTAATTACATGTGAGGCACTTTTACATTTTTTATATTACTTTATCATGTTTCTTAAAAGATTTTGGTAGTGACTTGCTAGATTTATTTCACAGTCCTCTAATGGGCTGCAGCCAATACTCACCAAGAGAAGCTCTCAGACACGCATGAGGAGATGTGTAAGAGGGTTACCAGGGAGAACCCTGTTCTCCTTACTTGCTACCAGTTTCCGTTCACAAACCATCTCTTCTGTTCTTTGAAAACTAGGAAACCATCAAACCATCGGTGTTTGTTTCAAAGCCAAATATGTTCATTTTGGGCTGTAATAAAATACTTTTGTCATGGAGCCTTTGAAGTTCTTTGAACTCCTTGGAATAAAAGTGCCAGCTTAATATGGTGACGTTGGTCCCTTTAAAGCCGAGCTCCACATCTTAGGTGATAATCTCCCATCCATCTTCACGCGGGTTTCAGATCCTCTGTGTTTCTCTTACCATCCGTTAGATGTTCTTTCCTACCCATAGTGATCTGAACATCTACCTGAGGCCAAGCTGTAGTTGTCACTATAGATTTCTCTTGCAATAGCTCAATTTAATCATTGGATAATAAAATGTCTCAGTTGGCAAACTCGAATGGTGATAGAATTTCACCCTGAAACGAGGTCATGAGCAGCTGTAAATTCAAAGAATCAGTTGAAGAGTCCAAATGAAAAGACACACGAAGCAGAAGATCAGCTCAAAAGGAGGGTTGGAAAAATAGGTTCAATATGTAGTGTTACAACACTCAAAGGTGAACAATGATTTCCTAAAGTAGGAGATATGAGTTCCACATCATTAGGAGTGCATTTCCCGAACTGATGACCCACAAACTGCAGTTCCATAGCATGTCCCTAGATATATTATGATAAATATGTTCTCAGTTCAAATAAGGTTGTGAAATTCGATTAAACATAGTTAAACAGATTGTTTTAATAGCTGAGATTCTTAGAAACTCTACATTTTAAATGCTTATTGTGGTTCCCCCCAAACAATCCCTAAATGTTTCCCTGCCTTGTTTAATCATGGAATGTGTTATGTACTTTCTTCCCCAGAGCATCCATTAGCCTCCCCTCAAACTATTATTTTGCTCAAGTTTCTTTGAAAAACATTATACTAGGGGGGGAAAAAAGTACATAAGAAAGAAAATGAGCAACATAGAAAAAAGGAACATAAAAAGCAGAAAGCATAAAATAAAATAATAGAAGAAATTATGGTATTTGTAACATTAAATATAGATGAATTAAACATCCATATTAACATAAAAATTTCTCATATTAGATGCAAAAATTAAGCAAATTTTAACTTCAAAAAGCACAAGGGAAAAAATAGTAAGTTAGAAGAACAAAAATGAGAAGTGCCTTCATAGTATAAACTAAACTTTATATTTTATAAAGAAATTATAAATTAAAAATTTGAATAAAGAGAGAAGGGAGGGAAGGAAGGAAGGAAGGAAAGAAGGAAGGAGAAAAGAAACAGAGAAAACTAGGTTGGCAAAACTAACATCAGGAACAACAGAATTTATAACAAAATTATATTTTTATAAAAGGAAGGAAGAAATAATCCACAATAAGGCAATCATAGTTATGAGCCTATATAGTTCAAGTGACCTAGAATTGAAATATATAAATAAAAATTATTATTAGATATACAAATAAATATGTATGATCAGAAGCAAAGCTGTGATCATTAGACTAAACAATTGGATTAAAAATACATAATGACACAGAAGATTTGAATAATGTAATTAATAAGGTTATTTTATCAAACATGTTTATATATCAAATTTACACCCAATAGAATACAATTCTTTCCAAAAATCCATCAAACACTTATAAAAGTAATTAATATACTAGGCTGCAAAGAAAAATTTAATAAATTCTAAAATATAGACATTAAACAGGCAAAAATCTGTGAATACAGCATAGTGTCAAGCAGTAGAAAGAATATATCTGAAATATATAAATGACAAAAATGAACTAAAAAAGACATTGAAAACTGGAGTTGATCACTAATAGTGAAATAATTTAGGGAAGCTCCTAGATAATCAGTGATTAAAACCCCAGGCCCAGGTGGTTTTGGGGTGAGTTTTCTGAGCCTTCAAGAAAGAGAGGATTCTCATACCATTTAAACTGTCCTAGGAAAGGACAGAAAGTTTGCCAATTCAGTTCATGAGGCCAGCTTCACCTTGGTGCATAGCCTGACAAAGAATGAACTTGTCCTGTCTTAGCATCACAAAAGAGGGGACAACCAGATAACACATGTTACCTTCTGATGTGATTCAACATGAATCACACATCCCCGATGTGAATGATTACATTCTATGACAAAATATTTGACTTGAATACATCAAGATTAGATTTTACTCAGTTTTACAGGATGTATATGGGATAGAGGGACAAGCTAAAAAACACAATGAATAAGGAACTGATTCCAGAAAGAAGGACATTCTGGAGGATGATTGGCCTGATATTTCAAACCAAGCCAGTGCTATTTGAAAGAGACTTAAAAGAAATAACAGGCAGTCAATCAGCCAACCAACCAGTCAATCAGCAGAATTAAACAAAACAAAACAAAACAAAGAAAGAAGAGGCAAATGTGAAGTGTAGTCCAGGATTGGATATGATTTTGGAAAAAAAAAAACAGCTAAAAAGACTTTTGTGGTCAATTAGGGGAAGTTTATTGTAGCCTAGCCATTAGATAAGACAAAAAATTATTGAAGTGGAAAGATAAATAATATTAACAAAAAAAAGTTACAAAGCAGTATATACCATGTGAACTCACTTTGGTATAAAAATTATTTAAAAAATTATAAAAGGATCTGAACTACTACACTGTTAAAAGGGCATTCTGTGAGTAGTGGGATACAATGTTTTCATACTCTTTGTTTTGTTCTCTGTATTTTATAATTTTCTTGAATGTATATATGTGCTTTTGCAACAACGAATGATGATTGTAAACTACAGTATATGTAAAGTACTCCATTTACAAGTGTGGCAAAAATTTTAAAAATACATAGACTAGGGCTTCCCTGGTGGCGCAGTGGTTGAGAGTCCGCCTGCCGATGCCGGGGACACGGGTTCGTGCCCCGGTCCGGGAAGATCCCACATGCCGCGGAGCGGCTGGGCCCATGAGCCATGGCCGCTGGGCCTGCGCGTCCGGAGCCTGTGCTCCGCAATGGGAGAGGCCGCAACAGTGAGAGGCGCGCGT
>NW_006789467.1:889799-890832 GCF_000442215.2 Lipotes vexillifer | reverse complement strand
AACATGCCAAGACACATATTAATCAAACTGTCAAAAATTAAATACAAAGAAAACATATTAAGGAGGGGGCGGGAAACAAAAAAAAAAAAAAAAAAAAAAAAAAAAAAAATACCTAGACTAGTTTGAATATAGTGAGTTCTCATAATTTTCTTAAAATTAATCTATACATGTTATGCATGTTCAGTCCCAATTTCAATGAGGCATTAAAAAAAAATCTTTAGTTAATTATTATGGTACTAAAATCAACAGCCATAAAAGAAAATTGACAATTGAAGGAAACTATATAACTTTTTCTGTATAGAAGTAATTGAACGGCAAATGTTGAACAAGGGGCAAAGTTTTACCATACAAAGAGCAAATTAACATATAAAACAAATTTTTATAAATCAGTGAGAGAAAATAATACCCCTACCCCACCATAAAGGCAAATGATTTTAACATACATATATAAGAATTACAAAAACATAGCCAAGAAAGTACTGGGCTCCTGGTGCACCACAGACAGCTCCTAGGCAAAGATGGGCATAACACACAGCCCAAGCCTCTAAAATGGGCCTGCAAACTCAAGTGTCTCCGAGAGTGGGCATATAGATGTGTGAAGCAGGATATACCGTGGGTACCAAGAAATGGGAAGTGATGAGGGCTGGGTAAACTAGAACATTAAAGTCTTATCAAAGAACAGCCAAATCAATGTTCTTTTCTAAAGTTGTACCTCTCTAATTTGGCCCGTGGGCCATGAGGTTGTGACTTCTGTGTTGATGCTAAAAATAAAATGGTCCAAGCAGCTCTGGAAAATGTACTTTGGGCATAGAATGACACATTTTCTGGATGAGTAATAAGAAGGAAACAAAAGATAGCAGTGGTGTCCCAGGGCAGATTGCTTAAATGTGCAAAACGTAAAAGCACGCACTACACATTTTACCCTCAAGAAGACTTCACCTGAGTCAAAGGAGCTTTTAGGTGACTTTCAAGAGAACAGATGCAGAGAACTGTGGAGACAGCTATTATCTAGAAGGAAGAGAGTTACGAGAGT
>NW_006789467.1:884864-889789 GCF_000442215.2 Lipotes vexillifer | reverse complement strand
GAAAAAGAGGTTGAGAGAGCGTTGTTTGCCATAGAAGTTGACTATGAACAAAGCCAGTACCATAGAAGGATGGCTGCAGGTAGGAGCAAAACCATGGGAAGACTTTCCCAAGATAATAGGTATCTTTTGTGGGCCCTGTTGGCCTGGAGTATTTAGGTCTCCACACACATCTTCTTGTGTATAAAAACATTCCTTTACTGAGCTCTATAGTGTACCCCCCAGAATCATGTCCACCCAGAACCTTGCAGATGTAATTAGTTAAGATGAAGCCATACCAGGTTAGGGTGGGCCCTAAACACCGTGACCAGTGTCCTTATAAGAAGGCCATGTAAGGACACAGACAGCCATACTCACAAGGAGAGTGCCATATGGCTGGGGCGGGGGGGGGGGGGGGGGGAGGGGAGGGCGGCATCCTGCCGGCTTCACGGCTGAGGAAACTGAGGCCACTGGGTCTTAGACTGCCGGGAGGCTGTTGCAGCCCCTGTGCTAAGTGTGCATAGCTGAGGAGGTGTACTTTCCAGTGTACACGGGCATTCACACCCCCTCCACCGCTGCACAGCTTTCCACAGTGTTCACGGGCATTCACACCCCGCTGCACAGCTCTCCACAGTGTACACGGGCATTCACACCCTGCTGCACAGCTCTCCAGTGTACACGAGCATTCACACCCCCTCCACAGCTGCACACTCTCCACAATGTACACGGGCATACACACCCCCTCCACAGCTGCATGGATCTCCACAGTGTACGCGGGCAGACCTGAGCACCTGAGTCTAGGGAATGGGGCGGGCTCGGGTCCTGTGAACCTTCGCTCAGTGGAGGTTTCCGGAAGGTGGGGCCCATTGGGGTTCAGAGTACCCTCCCAGTGGGGACGCCTGGTCACCCGAGAGGCCCTGACCACACAGCCCTGCAAGGGGGCTTCGCAGGGATGAGGCTGCAGAGGGGCTGGCCGAGCCCTGGGCAGAGACAGGCGTGCATGACTGAGGGAAAAAGAGGTTGAGAGAGCGTTGTTTGCCATAGAAGTTGACTATGAACAAAGCCAGTACCATAGAAGGATGGCTGCAGGTAGGAGCAAAACCATGGGAAGACTTTCCCAAGATAATAGGTATCTTTTGTGGGCCCTGTTGGCCTGGAGTATTTAGGTCTCCACACACATCTTCTTGTGTATAAAAACATTCCTTTACTGAGCTCTATAGTGTACCCCCCAGAATCATGTCCACCCAGAACCTTGCAGATGTAATTAGTTAAGATGAAGCCATACCAGGTTAGGGTGGGCCCTAAACACCGTGACCAGTGTCCTTATAAGAAGGCCATGTAAGGACACAGACAGCCATACTCACAAGGAGAGTGCCATATGGCTGGGGCGGGGGTGGGGGGTGGGGCAGAAATGGCAGTGATGCAGCCACAAGCCAAGGAATGCCAAGGATTGCCAGCCGCCCCCAGAATCTAGGAGGAAGAAAAAAATGATTCTTTTCTGGAGCCTTCAGAGGGAGAATGGCCCTGCTGTGACCCCTTGATTCCAGACTTCTAGACTCCAGAACTGGGAGAGAAGAAATTTCTGTTGTTTTTAGCCACATAATTTGTGGCCCTTTTAAAAGGGAGCAGGACCCTGTGGTCCTCCCCACACCTTTTCCCTGCCCTCCACCTACCTTTTCTCTGTAGAAAAACTTTAGCAAAAGATTAAATTGAGTCAGAGAAGTGAGAAAATGCAGAAGCAAAGGAAAGCAGTCCAACAGGACAAAATAATAATAGGTTAGTCATTAAGCAAAGTCAAGGACCTTTAGTTCCTCCTCAAGTGACATAAGCTGCCACAATTCCGAGAATTTTCCTCAAGGAAACGGGAACGAATCGACCCTAGAATTGCAGGCTAACTGTACTTAAAACAATCAAGATGACGCTGATCAGACCACCGCATGACCAATTTCAAGACGACAGTCGGAACTGACTGTGCTGTTCTACATGTAGTCCCCTCCCTCCGGCTATACACCCCTGAAACTCCCCTTTAAAAGCTCTTGCCCACTGATGGTCATTGGGAGAGTCGGCCTTTGGACGTGAGTCCACCCACCCCCAGTTGTCAGCCTCCAAAATAAAGCAAACTTTCCACCAACTGTGCCTCTTCATTGGCTTTAGAGCACTGAGCTGCCGGACCCCACTTTCTGGAACAATTTGTTACTGCAGCCTTAAGAAACAAACAGACGTCTTACATTTGACGGAAGAGGGAGGAGTCAGGCTGGAAATGTTGGGACAGAATGCAATAAAGAGTCAGATCCTCTAAATAGATGTGCCAACAGGCTGTTTTTAATGGAGCTGAACAGCTGATTCTAAGGTTCCTATGCAAAGCAATCTTGCAACGAAAGCCAGAAAAACCAACAAATAAGAAAAGCACGTGAGGGGGAGTTATCTCTGCCAGGTAATAAAATACACTACAAATCCTCTAAAATAATGTGACACTGGTACATGAACAGACAGACAAGTAGTAGACGAGAGTAGAAAGTCCAGAAGTAGACTCACGTTCATGTGGAAATTTAGTAGCTGATGAACTTGTCTTTTTGCCCTTGTGTTGGTTACCTTTCTCCTGCAAATACACTCAGCTCAGAACTTTTCCCCAACAGGTAACAGGGCTTGGTGGCAAGGCTAAAAGGAGGGTTGATTTTCAAAAGAATTGGGAGAACCCCTGGCCCTTGAGAGTAGCTAATGTGATGGAGAGAGGGTCCAAGAGAAGGTGGCTTTCTTCTTTCACAAGATCTCGGGCACTTGGAACAACGAAGAGACATTATGGAAGGACGGAGCCAGCCACATATCCAGCTGATGGGAATGCATGAGCATCCCAATAAATCAGAGGTAAAGATGCTGGAGTATGGAGTATGGGGAGTCTGGAGCCACAGAGACCATCAGCCAATGTGTAGACTGGTTTTGAAGCCCAGATGAAGCCTCAACCAAGGCGAGCACCACATTTTCTTCTATGGGCCCCATCACATGAGGCATGACCAGGAAATGGAAAGTGGACATGAGGTGAGCTTTGCTCAGGACGATGGTCCTGAGGCTCCGTGGTGGACCAGATGTGCCGGGACCAGGAATCCCTACATCCCGGATAAGACCTGATCTCAGGAAGACCCCACTCACCCTGTTTGACCTTTTTCTGCACCGGGAGCCATCCAGACAATCTGGGCTGGGCCAGGTGGCACCAAAAGAGTGCCAAGGGGAAAGACTGAGTTTAAACCAAATGGTGATGGACCCTCACTTGTGCTTCTTTGTGGCTCAGCTGCCACCTTGGTTGTGTGACTACGGGAAGTGTGGGGAAAATGTGTATCTCATTCTTACTTTCTCGTTTGATGAATTAGAAGCATTTATTAGGCTTTCCACAAAACGAGCGTGACCAGAGGCTAATGTAGTCTTTACACTTCAAATGTGGGAAGTCACTGCCATGTCCTTGCCCAAGTTAGTGAGAACTAGTTAGGCAACACACCAGAGATTTTCAAATCCCAGACCCCAAGTGCTGTCCTGCCTGGGGCTGAGCGCTTTCAGTTCATGGTGTGCTGTGTTTTATTTTTTCCATTTCTAAGTCAGTGTTCTCAAGTGGTCGCTGGACTTATAGAATGGTGACTAATAGCACAGTTCAATATGTCCAAGTCTAAAATGATGCCAAAAGTAACATTTTCCCCCACTTGTTTGAGAATATGTGCTTATAAATGATTTCATACATTTGGACTCAATTGACTTTTTAGCAGGATGAAATTAATTGCTCTTAATAAAAATTCAATTTATAGTCACCTTTTGCCTAATTCATTAAATAAGAGGAATTTTTGGTCTTTCCCTTCCTTCCTCAGTAATCCTTAAAGAGAGAACTTGAAAAGATAAGTCAGCAGCATAATGAATCCTTTCGGCTCTCTAGCTAGAAGTGTCCTATCACTTCTGTATTTACTTTCCTTTATTTACTGAATCAATAAAGCTTTTGAGCTCTTTTTCCTTGTTCAAACAAAACCAACACATTCTCCCCCATCACAACCTCATTTCACGAAGGAATTTGCTTTAATCATAATTAAATGAAAGCTCCTGAAGTTCTGTTCCACAACCAGTGTTAGAAGGATTCTGAGCAAATAGTTTGCCAAAGCCTGTAATTTGCATAGTAATGCCATCAGCTCGTCACTGGGATTTGCAGCAATGACTACTTTTTAGCTCAGCCTCATGCCTAAAAAGCATTTTAATGGGCTCACAATGACCATAAGTGCTATTTGCAAAGGTCTGAAAATTGTGGATAATGATATTCTGTGCAAGAAATCATTCTCTCAGGCCGCGACAGTGAGAGGCCCGCGCACCGCAATGAAGAGTGGCCCCGGCTCGCCGCAACTGGAGAAAGCCCTCGCACAGAAACGAAGACCCAACACAGCCATAAATAAATAAATAAATAAATAAAAGAAATCATTCTCTTAAACTAATCCCACACATTCTGTTCCTTCCGTCAGCCCAGGTTTCGCACGACTCCGCTCAGAATTGAATAATATCTCCCGGGGTCACAAGCCAGTGACATTGGTGGAATTCTTTGGGTCTTCCTGGAAGATGTTTGACACCATCTCCTCAGCTAAGGCCAAGCAGAGAGTGGAATCTGTTTTCTGAATAATTTGGAACAAATGACCCATATTATTATCCTCACCTTCCATTTCACTATAGCTGTGAAGAGCAAAGCTGTGTCTGTACATCCAAGCAGTTGGACCTTGAGCTTGGAGTTACCGTTCAGATGAGTCAATTGATCAGCGTAACATTGTTGAACTGCTTTGATAAGTTATTCTTCTATTGGTCAACATGACTGAGTTCACAGACTTTGCAAGCATGCTGTGAGATTTTACACAGGTTCCTCTTCCATGCAAAACTGTCATCAGTAAGGCCAAAACGAGTGGGGGAGTCAGACGGTTCATGAAAGAATTGGC
>NW_006789467.1:873587-884854 GCF_000442215.2 Lipotes vexillifer | reverse complement strand
CCTGCTGAGTACAGACGGCAAGCGTCCTGGATGCTGGGCTTGACCTCTACAGCCTGACGTAGCCAGTGAATTCAAGTGCAGTCCATCCAGGGTCCACGTGAAAATACCTTTGTATTAAAGAAGTCAACCAGGGAAGGCTGTATGTTTGAGGAGGGGTGGGCAAGAATAGTGGAGCGGAAGTCAGGCAAAACCAGTTGGGTTGAGAGTTGAACTGTGAGTCTTAAATCCTCATAAACCTATGAAACAAATGCAGAGTCGTCATTTCCCAGCATGCACCCAGGACTTAATTCCCCGATAGTTTCAGAGCCTCTTTAAGCGGAGATTAAAGCCTACAGCTAGCTCTAGCCACAGGAATCAACGAGTTAATTAACTGATTAGGAGGTACTTGGTTTTCTAATTTTTAACTCATTTAAAAGGATAAAGGGATCCCTTGGTAAGCGCTGGGACTGTTGAGCGAAAGGTAACCCTTTGTCTCCTTTTGTTTATTCTCTGATTTTGGCTCAAGGACCTGCACAGAGTGGACGGTGGGGCAGGTCTGTGGGTGCTGTCGTGGCAGGCAGATCTGCTGCCAAATTCCCCCCACTTCATAGGCTGTGACCGAGGAGGACCCAGCAACCGGAAGATGACGTCAGTCATATTAAATACCCCTTTGGCCAGGGCGGGGATGATAACGAAGCAATGGCATGGAGGTGATGGGGTAAGTCAATCCAAGAAGTTAGGTGTATCACCCCTCCACTTTCCCCAAGCTATATAAACAACACTTCCCATACTTTCTTTCTTAGGTGGTCTTGAAGGTGGAGAGTCCCAGTGGAAGTCACTAAGTCTATTGAAAATGTAGATTCTCTCTTTCGTCCAGACCCTCAACCTCAGGTATGGCCATGGCACTCCGTTTAAGCAGTGATGTACCAGGGGATGTGATGCGGGATACCTCCATTTGGAAGTGGGAAGAGCCAGTGCACACTGGAGCACAGTGCCCTCTCCTCTGCCTCTGTGGCCACCACTGATGTCTCTCCATCGACCGGGGGCCCACTGTGGGTGATGACATAGAGTAGGGTCCCCAGCCAGCTCATACTGGACATGTAGCCCGAGAGAGAATAACCTTTATTTTTCATCCCTGCTCTCAGGCAAATCAATAGGTAACAGGTATCTTTCAGCCCTAGTCATGGGGGATTCATAATTCCTGTACATGGATATGAGGGTTCTAAAAAGTGATCATCTTAATAAAAGGCTAGATCAACTCAGAGTGTCCAGGATGGATGACCCTGTGGTTTGCACATGCCAAAGACCTACATACACAGCCTGGTTTCAAGAGCTTGTTTCTTTTAATAAATAAAAAAAAAAAAAAAAAAAAAAACTATGCTCATTTTTGGCTTGTTTGCCGCTTACAGTGCAATCTGACAGTCTGCTTCGCTCCTAGTGATGTTGGCTCTTGGCAAAACCAACCTGCTTTATTCTGCATCCTTGCACACCAGCTCTCTCCCCCAGCGAGTTATCGTATCCCTACACCCATACAAGCAGGACCAACGGACTGGTTCCAGCTGAGACCTGAGGTGAGGGGCAGGGCGAGAATTTTCTTATCGTCCAGGCATCAAGGTCAACACATTGAGTCCCGCGGTGTTGGAAAAGGATATTTATAGATGACGGTGTTCTACATTAAGTCAACATTAGAGAGCATGTCAACAGCAGGGGGTATGGGTTGCATTTTGGAGTGGCTGCTTTTTCCTCTGCCGGTGGCTCACACGCCAAGGAATGCATGGCTGTTCTCCTGTGAGTATTTACAGTCCCAGTTGAAAATAACAGCCCTAAGGATCTTAAGCCATTGCAAACGTATGCAGAACAAAGTGCAATCTGTGACACTATTATTACGACGTGAACTGATTGCCATAAATCAAAAAGAACTGGGAAGAGAAGCGTGCAAAAATGAGACTGTGAACGGCCCATTCCTTAATTTTCAAATCCTCTATTGTTGTTAAAATTAAAACATTAAAACGTTTTAACAATTGAAGCAGAAAACTTATAAAACATGGAAGCAGCACAGGGTTTGCATGAATTGGCCAGTGTTCTTTTGTGAAGTGATTCAAGCAGCTTGACCTGGGAGGTCCAGTCTGTCTCTGTCATTTCAGATCTCCCTGTAACTCAAGCCCTCTTGGGATGCTGGGATGCTGGGAGGTGCCTTCACCAAACTCATTCATTAAAGATCTAATGGTGGAGGCGTATCTGTTCCTCTGTCTGTTCCCCCAAGTTAGCTGGAAAGAGACCCTGGTCCACACACACATCTTCCGTGATGTATCCATCAGAATGTGCATTTAGAGTAATGAATTTGCGTCATTAATATTTTGGGCATGTTCCATGGTTGTAAAGTATCCCACAAGGGGAAAGTCGTTGCTGAGGACAGAGGTGTTTTATAGCTGCTGCTGATTTACAGGCTGGTAGAGCCAGTCTTCAGTTGCCCTTGAGGATACAAAAGAGAAAAAAGACGGTGTGTGAAATCACCCAGATAGGTCTCGATCTACTCTGATATGGGGAATGGAATGCAAAGCTAGTGAGCACCTCAAGTACACATCGTTCCTTTCTTAGGTGTCTCTAATTCAGCCACTGTAAGAGCTCGGTTCTCCTGGTACCTGCCAGGTGGGGGGTTCTCAGATAGACCAGCAGATAGAAGAGGTAAGGGACCAGCTGAGGACCAACAAAAGCAATCCCACATGTGAATAAGGCAGACGTAAATGATCAAGAAAGGGTGTCATAAAATATAAAATTTAATATGAAATGCTTTAATGTTAAGATAGTACAGAGGCATCAAGAAAATGATGTGTCCCTGTTTGTGCTGGACAACTGAAATTTTAGGTGGGTAGAAGCAACAGGTTTTATTTGGCGAGCAGGGCAAGAGAGGGGCACTGGATCCCGGAGTCCAGCAGAATAAGAGAGGTGGATACACCACAAGGAGTTAGAATCAGAGAGAAGTCATCACAAGTTAGCATGGGACACACGTCATTAACCCTCCACCTTCCATTCAAGCTCCCTGCTTAGTGAGTGTCCAGGGCTGGTGAGAACAGAATCAAACTGCAGGAGAATGAGTAAATACAAAAGACAGAACGATAGGAATCGTGGGACATAATTCTTCAGTGAAAGAACCAATATTTACTGACGATCTACTGTGTGCTAGGCATAATCAGCCTCCTTGTATATTTATTAATCTTTGTAATACTGCTGTAAATGTGCTATTATTATCTCATTTTAGAGATGAAGAAATGGCACATGGAGGTTAACTGACTGACATGAGGTCACAACCCTCTCTCCCCTCTTCCCACAGTTTCATTGACATTCTCTACCTTCGTGCCCTCCTCTGCCCTTTGAGGAACAAAGGTTTCTGATGCTTTTTCTTCTGAGTTCTTTTAGTAAATATACCTAGATTTTCTTACCCTCAAGTCAGACATGATTATACAAATTCAATTAGGACTGAAGAGTATAAAATTGAAATGAGTAAGCTCCTTTCCCCTTATAGTGCCAAAGCCCAGAGATCACTAAATTTTGCCATTTCTATTGAACTCTAACTAGTGTCATAACCTGTCTCTTGATTGATTGTTTTTAGAAAGTGCCTACAAATTGCCTATTCTGAAAATGAAATTTTAGTCCTTGCAATAGCTGCCTACTTTTCTGATTCTTACCATTCACATATTTTTAAGTTTCTATTTCATCTATTCATTATCATCCGAGCTTTACAACAAATCACAATCTCTTGACCTCTTATCATTATGCAAAATAAATCTTTAGCCAGGTTACAGCTGTCCATCTCTCCTGTCTTTACTTCCACCCTCCAACCACCTAGTCACTGCTTTTTTATTGTCATGGTTTAAAGCATCCATATTTCATGCTGTAACTGAAAAGTCATTACTATTTTACCTATAAATGGGTTTTAAAAACTGAGTACCAGTAATTCACATTTAACATATTAAGACTAAATATCATTTGCTGTGGAATCAAGTAGTGGGTTTAATTCATGAAGAAGTAAACGGTAGTCTAGTGTCATTCAAGACGTCACCTAAAGAATATATAAACTGGGTCTTCCCTGGTGGCGCAGTGGTTGAGAGTCCGCCTGCCGATGCAGGGGACGCGGGTTCGTGCCCCGGTCCGGGAAGATCCCACGTGCCGCGGAGCGGCTGGGCCCGTGAGCCATGGCCGCTGAGCCTGCGCGTCCGGAGCCTGTGCTCCGCAACGGGAGAGGCCCCAACAGTGAGAGGCCCGCGGAACGCAAAAAAAAAAAAAAAAAAAAAAGAATATATAAACTGAGCAAAGAAATTGACTGTGATTGCATGTTTTCACAGTTACTAATATAATTTTTTCACCTTTTAAGTGAAATCACCCAGCTTCCTTTTTTTTTTTTTACATCTTTATTGGAGTATAATTGCTTTACAATGTGGTGTTAGTTTCTGCTGTACAACAAACTGAATCAGCTATACATATACATACATCCCCACATCCCCTCCCTCTTGCATCTCTCTCCCACTCTCCCTATCCCACCCCTCTAGGTGGTCACAAAGCACCGAGCTGATCTCCCTGTGCTATGCGGCTGCTTCCCACTAGCTAGCTATTTTACGTCTGGTAGTGTATATATGTCCATGCCTCTCTCTCACTTTGTCCCAGCTTACCTTTCCCCCTCCCCATGTCCTCGAGTCCGTTCTCTATGTCTGCATCTTACCCAGCTTCTTTATTTTAATTTTTATGGGGAATTAGGTTTCTTTTTGACATTATTCTCAGAGCCCTTGAACTTTCAGCCAAGTTTGGATTGCCTGCTTTTCCGATCTACTGCAAAGAATTTGTTCTGGAATTTTTTAAATTGTATTCCTGGATTTATTTTCCCCTCACATGTTACCAAACACTTGACCTTGTCAGTCTTAAAATTATTTTTGCCAAGCTGATGGGCATGAAATCATTGATGTTTTAATACTTATTTACCTGATCACCAGTGAGGAAAAGTACTTTTTCATAGGTTTACTGATAATTTGTTCTCCTTATCTTTAATTCCTTGTTAATATCCTTTGACTTTTTTTCTTATAGAGAGTTTACCTTCTCCGTTTTTATCTGTAGGGTTTCTTTGTCCATCCTGAATATGATTCCTTTGTCAAAGGTTTTTTTCCCAATCTGAGACTTGATTTTTACCTTTGCTTCTGGCATCTTCTGAAGCACAGAAAGTTGTTAAACTTAATTTATTTATTTTATTTAAAAAGAAAAGAAAAAATTTTAAATAATGAAATTTGACAAAATCAAATGTATCAACAGTTTCCTGTGTCAGTTTCTATTTCCTGTTTAAGAAATCCCTTCTTTCCTAGCACACTCATTCTTCTCTCCAAGTGTCATTTTTCAATAACAGGAAATATCCCCCTTGAGAAACTGCTGATTCCCTATCCAGGGCTGAAAATGTAAAAGATGATCTTGGAACATCTTGGACCTGAAAGCAAGGAAATTATCAAAGTGTAAGGAGAGTGGGAAACAGACACAGGAACCAACTTGAAGGGGCTCTCTGGTCAAAGTGGGGACAATTTGAGGACCAAGATGAATAATGATTATAGAAAATAAAAAGCAGTTAAATATATAAAAATCCATGAGTCCCTAATAATACGAACAAGTAAATTTCATTGATCACTTCTGGAGGTTGATAAGGCACCAATGCACGTATCCTACCTCTCCAGTGAGAACCAACTTCAAAGTAACTACATAGACAATAAGGAAATTCTTCTTTACAGAAGAATTAAGCTAATAAATGCAGAAGGATGATAGAACTAGAAAATAGTCACTTTGCAGAACCTGAAAAATAATGGGTCTAAGGAGATTATCATCAATGGCCATGACGATCTTTAGGCAAAAAGTGGGTGAAAACTTAATGGATGGATTAAGGTGGGCAATCCATTTTAACATCACAAAATGTCTAATGGGCATTGACCAAGGTGCATTGCGTAGCACACTGCACAGCCTGCGAACTGTTCTTGCCTTCTGCAAAACACACACGCACACACACGCACAACAAACAAAAACCAAAACTGAATCTCATCAAAATTCCAGCTCAAACCACCTGTTTACAAGACCTAAGGGGGAGACAGGAAGCAGTCAGCCAAATCCAAAAGATGCAATATTCTGCAAGACAAATGACCTAGTTTTCATCTTCAAAACAAATAACATGCAGGGGGAAAAACAGAAAGAGGGTGTGTGAAAAGGCAACTGTTACAAATTAAAAGGGACTTAAGAAACATACCCAGTAATTATTTACAGCTTTTCTTATATTCTGATCTGAACAAGCTGTAAAAAGACACTTGGGAAAAATCAACGTATATGGAGCTTTAGATGATATTAAGGAATTGTTATTAGTTTTGTTGAGTGTGCTAAGTGGTACTATAGTTAATTATTTTTGAAAAGCCCTTTTCTGTTAGGAACACATTAAACACATTATAGGTGAAGTGATATATTGTCTGAGAATTAGTTTTAAATTCTCCAGCACAAAGGAAGAAAAATAAGTGGGGAGGGAGGAATAGAGGACACAAAAATAGAGCAAAGTTTTTAAAAGACTGAAATTAGGTGATGGTAAGTGGAGCTCATGATACAATTCTCTCTAATTTTGTATATGCTTGAAAATACCCCTAGTTAATATTTTTTAAATATCTCAACTTGCCACAAAGAACAGTAATTCTTGCAATAAATGAACAATGAAAATTTAAAATGTTATGTTATTGAAATATAGTTGATTTACAGTGTTGTGTTAATTTCTGCTGTACAGCAAAGTGATTGAATTATGCATATATATATTATATATATATACATTCTTTTTTTATATATTCTTTTCCATTATGGTTTATCCCAGGATATTGAATATAGTTCCCTGTGCTATACGGTAAGACCTTGTTGTTTATCCATTCTATAGATAATACTTTGCATCTGCTAATCCCAACCTCCCACTCCATCCCTCCCCCACCCACCCCCTTGGCAATCACAAGTCTTGAACAATGAATTTTAATAATAAAAAGAAGAAACCCTTTCTGACCGCCTCACCCCTCCACCAATGTCATTCTCTCGTCAAATTGTTTTACATTTTCACCTTTAGAGTTTTCATACAACTTGGGTTTACTTTTGAGTCAGGGATATCTATCTACAAAACATTTATCAATTAGTCCACCTTCCCCCCCATGTAATTATAACGTCTCCTCAATCATATAACAACGTCTCATAAGTGTTTAGGTCTATTTTATATGCTCTCTTTGGACCTATTGAACTGTTCGTCTGTCCTTGTGCTGGAATTACAATAGGTCTTAATATCTGATAAGTCTAGCTCTTCTTGCCTTTTCTCTTTCCCCTAACTGCCAGACTATAAGAAAGCAGCACCTGGAGATGGATGTAGAGGGCTATATAGACTCTGGACTTTGCTAGGAGGCAGCAAATAGTTGAAACTTTGCTTTTACTCCCTTGGGGAGGAATGTGAATGTGTTGTGTGCATCATATCTGTTTCCACAATTATTTTGGTCAAATAAATAACTCTGGTTGATCAGCCAAAAGGCTCAACCTTGGCAGAGAACTCAGTTTCTATTCTCTCTTTCTTCCCTAGTAAGAAAACCTCAGATTTTGGCTGGACTTTCACTTCCCACTTTTCCTTACATTTATGTATAACATGCTTAAATTCTGGTCGATGATGTGTGAGTGAAACAACTTCCAAGAAATGTCTCTAAGCAATTGCTGGCATGTGACCTTTGCCCGTTTTCTTTTTTGTCTATTCTTCCATCTTCTTTTCTCCCTATTAAATTATGCTTTAATAGTCTTTTCTTTTTTTGTACAGCAGATATTTTTTCTTTTATTTCTTTTTTTTTGACTTAGTCTACTTTTTAAAAAAATTATTTATTTTTTTAATTGAAGCAGAGGTGATTTTCTCTTCTTCCATCTTGATACCTAGAGCTCAGATGTGATGGTTGGAGTTTGGGTTATCTTTTTTTTTTTTTTTTTTTTGCGGTACGCGGGCCTCTCACTGTTGTGGCCTCTCCCGTTGCGGAGCACAGGCTCCGGACGCGCAGGCTCAGCGGCCATGGCTCACGGGCCCAGCCGTTCCGCGGCATGTGGGACCTTCCCGGACCAGGGCACGAACCCGTGTCCCCTGCATCGGCAGGCGGACTCTCAACCACTGCGCCACCAGGGAAGCCCCTGGGCCTTTATCTTTGATCGTGAGAACACGGTCTCATTGGAACAGGCTAGGACCTGGGACCTGGGACTCTTTACTGCAGAGCTTGCACCTGGGCAAACGTCTCCTTGAGCAACAAAATACAAAGAGACTATGAGGGACTAAAAATAACTGCGTGCAGCACAGTTGGGGCATATTATGGACAAGATACAAAAAGACCAAAAACTCAACTGCCACTTCCGAAGAGCTGGGAGCAAAAGCAGGGTGTCGGGAGCAAAAGCAGGGTCCTACACATGCCCCCTGCACACAACACCACCATCGGGGTGGGCAAAACAGCTAAGTCACCCCTCTGGCCTGTCACCTGGACACACCCCTACCCTCACCCCATATAAGGGCCCGCCCCCCTCGGGAAGTGAGCAAGGGAACTTGTTACTTGTTTTCACTCCCTCCTGCTGTAGCAGGGGCCCCAATAAAGCCTTGTCTGAATTTCTTGTCTGGCCTCTTATCAATTGCTATTGATTAAGGAAGGCCAAGGACCCTGAGTGGTAATGTCATCATAGAAATCATGGACCAAGAACACGGGCTACTCTTGACTCCATGGAGCTCCCTCAGTGCCCTGGGACTGCCTACCTCATTTCCATAAGGGATCCCTAAGGAGCCCTGCGTTATTCAGGAGGTTAGTGTGAGGTGCGGAAGCGGGGCGGGGGCGGGGGGGCGGGAAGAGAGGACACAGGGAGACGAGTTGTGCTAAAGAGTAATTTAATTTGTACCTGACACCTCGTTTTGCCTTAATTAAATCCAGAAAGTCCGATGCAGAAACACACAAACCAAATTCTCCTCTGTGCAACAAAGTCTGCTGAAATAGGCCTCAGTGTTCTGGGGAATCCGAGGTCAGATGCTTCACGGAGGCTCACCCCGGAGGAGCAAGAAAGGCAGTGACGTGGCAGGTTAGGACATCCGACTCCAGAGCCCAGTTCCTTCAGCCTGGGGGGTCTTTGGGTGGGCTGGGAGTTATTTTCTCCAGATGCTGCCTCGTGTTTCAAAGGCACATTTTGAAGCCTCAGCAACTGATCAAAACGACTACTGAATATTGTTCTCTGTGTGTGAAAACTACAGTGGGATGGAGAGCCACAGGAAGTGCTCTGTTGACTTCTGAAGTTGGTCTTACACGCAGTTCTCCTTCTGGGACTCTTTCTCTCTCTGTCTTTTTAATTGCAAACTCCTTCCTTCCTCTTCCCTAACCCCTAACAACCGTCCCCCACCCCCGCCACCGTCTCCTAGACTTGAAGCTCTGGCTCTGGTTTGTTAATAATGCATTGACATTCCCTTGGCAGTGAAAGATTCAGAACTTCTCACTGATTACTGATCAGAGTTGGAAACGTATTCACAATGAATGCTTGTTTGCTAAGTGTTTCAGGGGAAGAAAAAGAAATGCATGAAAGCAGCTAGCATGTGTTTGCCTAGGACTGGTCTCTAAATTATCTAGGTTGTTGTCCAATTTAATATGAATTTGAATCCCAGCTAGAGAAGGGGGTTTTTGCACAAGGAATCCAGTGTCATCGGACCATTTCAATAATGTGTCTGAATGTTCCTCTCACCCCCCCACGTAAGCCCTCATTCCCCAACCCCATTGTTTATTGACTTTGATGGAAAAGGTAGTGAGGATGGAATTCAATTGAGAAAGTACCGAATTTCCCATCATCCTCTCATCCTATGGCTGAATTGCTATGAGACCTTCCCAACTACAGCACTCTCTAGCATCACCTCTCTTTTGGTCAATTCTCCTCACTTTTGCGGAAATTACCTTTCCGAAATCATGTATGTGATCAAGTGATTCCCTAACCTAGAATCCCTTTGCTGCTTCCCATGGTCAAAAAGCACCATTTAGGGCCTGAACCCCACCTGCTTCATCAGACGCATCTCCACGCAAGGAAATCTACATTAATCCATTAAATTTCTTGTCTCTCCTAGAATAAAACATACTCTTTCATGGCTCCTTTTTGAAAAGTGCTTGGAAAGATTAACTAACATGTCCAAAACCACATAGCTTGGAAGGGATAGAGTTGGAATTCAAACACAAGCAATGACAATAGATCACATGCACTTTTCCACAGGTACTTTTAGTTTTTAAGCTGGGAATTTAAATGTCTTTTTAAAAAAAATTAAGACATTTAAGAAAGGAAATAAATGTACATCTTCTGACTTTTGGTTTTGATGTCATAGCCATAGAGATGTGACCCTTTTAACCTACAGTTTCACTTTCTCCCTTTACGATCTGGCACAGTTTAATCCTCAAGGAAGAATTTCCCAGTTATCTTCACCCAATTTTCCTACATCTGCCTGAGAAACTCTGTTTAAATAATTCTGTCTAGCAATCATTGGCGCCTCTCTTTCTTTGTCTGTGTAAGAAATAAATGAGGAATAAATGTTGGTTAAAATGAATAAAAAGATAAATGTCTTTCATGAATTTCCCCTTTCCTCCCCTCCTGGAGGAAAAGCAGCGAATTAACTTTTCTCCTTCCTCCTCACAGTAACTGAGGTTGTAACTAACACTCAGTAAACGCTTTTTATCAAACTGGATCCTATCAGTGCTGGGAGAGCTTCTAAATAATCCGCAATTCTCTCATCAAACTGTCAGACCCAATAAGTGCCAATGAAATTGGGAAGAGGAATTCAATTCCATGGCTGGGTCCCAATGACATTTTCTTACAAAGATTCATAATAATAATCATCTCTGGGAGCCTTGGCTATTCAGTTCCTATTGTTCTTTGTCGAAGGGCTGTTAGCTTTGGGTTTCGCTTTGTTTTGTTTTGTTTTTTTCAAAAACAAAGAATAATACTCTGTGACTTTTGAGAAAAGCATGGAGTTAATGAAATGGTACCAAAAGGGATAGAAAAGAGGAACTACAAAGGACAAATTAAATTCTGTCCTTTTGAAACTTCAGTGGTGCCAAGTCTTATATTTTAACAAGCATAAACCATCCTTTGTCATGTCCAGAGGGGGAGAGGCTCATGGAAGAAAGAAAACAAAGTGATTCTTGTGACGGAACTGAACTCTTTCTCTCTTAAAAATAAATCTGTGGGGCTTCCCTGGTGGCGCAGTGGTTGAGAGTCCG
>NW_006789467.1:863937-873483 GCF_000442215.2 Lipotes vexillifer | reverse complement strand
GGGGGAGAGGCCACAACAGTGAGAGGCCCGCGTACCGCAAAAAAAAAAAAAAAAGAAAGAAAAAAGAAAGAAAGAAATCTGTGATCCTTGTGAAATATTAGAAAATGTATATATGAAAAAAAGGGGGGAAATTTACATAATCTTGGACAAATGGGAAAGAAGGGAGTAGTCTCTTTTGGTTTTGTTTCTGGTTTTGTTTGCGGCACGCGGGCCTCTCACTGTTGTGGCCTCTCCCGCTGCGGAGCACAGGCTCCGGACGCGCAGGCTCAGCGGCCATGGCTCACGGGCCCAGCTGCTCCGCGGCATGTGGGATCTTCCCGGACCGGGGCACGAACCCGCCGCGTCCCCTGCATCGGCAGGCGGACTCTCAACCACTGCGCCACCAGGGAAGCCCAAGGAGACGTTTTTAAAGCAAGCAGGATAGAGGGTGGGGTGTGGGGTGGGGGAGATGGCCTTGACAGGGAAGAGAGACTTATCCAGGGGCCTATGAAGGTGGGGGACGAGGGCGTTCCAGGAAATGTATTACCAAACTGAGTGGTTTTTAGCTGCGATGATAACATCCATCCTCTCCTTGAGGCTGTACACCATCGTGTGCCTCTCATGTGTGCTGGGTTCTCTGGTACGATCCTCATCATACAAAGGCCAAAGGCTCTGCCTTCTGTCCCAATGTACACACAGCCGTTCATGCTGAAGCCCTGGGCTTCTCCAATCAATAGATGCCCCAGAGATGCTGGTGACTCTAAGGCCTTCTTAGTGTCCTGGATCCACGTGCCCACATTTTTCCTGCCTTTAGAAGATTATCCTTGCTTTCTTAACAATTTCATCTTTGAATTTAAAAGGTTTCTAATAAACATTTTCTCTAGCATTTGCGTTTGGTATTGAGAGAGCTTCAGGATTGCTAGTCTATTGATCACATTTCCAAAAATGAAAGAGTTACAGGAGGGCTAGAAATCACACATTTGATGTTTGAATGTCTGTCTTATTCCCCACTACTCTCATATGCAAACAAAGAAGACAAGCCAAAAAATAAATGCCCTTTTGGAGATCAAGACTCTTCAACATCACCATGTAATTCTCTTTCTTCTGGAAAACAAGTGGGACATGAATTTTTATATTGTTATTAAGCAATCTAGGCCAACTGCAAGTCCCCTTTACGGAAAATGGGCTTCATAGTCGCACCAAGGAGAATAGGTCAGACCTGTAATTTACGTGTTTAAAGTCTTTGTTTAGAAATTGTGCTTGCGTGATATCATGATACGTTTATGGAGCAAGCTGCCCTTCCCTTCTCCCAAATAAGAGATAAAATTGTTTATAACCATAATTTCTGCCCCAAGGTATAAAATCAAATGAGTCAGAACATCTCCCAACTAACAGAACAGTTACCCAGTTGCCCCCGCAAAAGATTAGCTATGTGGTTGCAGGAGAAATTTGTGTCCCCAGCTCCACCACTGAGAATGCCAAAGCCCAGTCTATTCCTCCTGTTAAACATACAGGGTTAATATCTGAACTGAATGTTGAGTGGCATTCCAGTGGATTTGACAAAGGGAATTTTAATAAGTAATAAAAGGAACCTTTTGACCAGGGAGAGACTAGTCTAAGTTTTCTCTTAGAATTCTGAATTTCCCCATCTTTTAATGATGAAAAGAATTTTTTTTTTCTTTTGTGGTACGTGGGCCTCTCACTGCTGTGGCCTCTCCCGTTGCGGAGCACAGGCTCCGGACGCGCAGGCTCAGCGGCCATGGCTCACGGGCCCAGCCGCTCCGCGGCGCGTGGGATCTTCCCGGACCGGGGCACGAACCCACGTCCCCTGCATCAGCAGGTGGACTCTTCAACCACTGCGCCACCAGGGAAGCTCTGAAAAGAATTTTGAAAAAGGGGATTTAATCCCAGAGAGGAGAATTATCCCTAATTTTTAAGGCCCTGCATCCAGCTCTGCTCCACCACCAACACACAAAGTAATGATGATCAGTTGCATTTTCATGCCAAGATCCATTACGTGAGCTACAATTCCACATAAAAGTGTGTCCCTGGGTCTGTTCCACAGCTTCCAACATGTTTCATATGGTGCATTTTTCTCATTACAAGGGGATAATCCTGTCATGATCGTTTCACCTGATCTTGATGTGCAATCTGGGTGTTCCAGGTCCCTCTCTTTTCCGTGAATTTGGCAGGGAGGACAAGAGTGGTTCTCAGAAGGTTTCCTCTTGCTCTCCTCTGACCTGCAGGATTCTCATGTATCTCCTGGGTGCTGGGGTCTCTGCCGTTGTCCATATCCAATGCCAGCCTTGGCGTTTTCATGAAAATAAATTCTCCCATCTACGTAGGATGGTTATCATTCTCTTTGACCACCCAGCATCTGAACGCTCATTCCTGTATCTGTAAAATTCTGCTCCAGATGAGTCTTGGTTAGAGGTAGCTTGCACCTCAGATTCGGATTTATGTCCCAGGTCCTATAGCATAGAAATCTGACCTTCTTAGACGAAAGGAAGGACAACCTATCTCTGCAGCCAGCCCAGCACCTCGTGTTGGGAGCCTTCATATTTTTTTTAGTCAGTGGATGAATGTGTGTTGAAATCAGATGTCCAGTGTTTTCCTTATGGCCTTGAAATGATAGAGATTCCACAGTTGGTCCTTGACACCCGTTGGGCTAAGTGGGCTGTGCCGCCATGTGCCCACAATCCCCCAAAAGTTCCAACTATTCCCATCCCTCAGGTCTACCAGCTCTCTTCTTTCCTCTGATACTCATTTTGTCAAGCAATCCATGAAGGGCTTTGTTTGGGAGATATTACGGAGAAAGATAAGAACCAATTGAAATCTTTTATAAGGTTAAAATGTCTGTGAGTGAGGCTGTAAGAAGGGGGGATGTGAATTAAAGACTGAAAGAACTGCTGCTTCGAGATCTACTGAACACGAGAGGCCGAGAGGAGGGGTATTCATCAAAGGGGAGACGGTCAGAAACCACTGCATAACTTTGCCCCAGCAGCCTTCCCTCTTCTGGACCGCAGAGTCCACCTAGGAATGATGGCTGAACATTCAGATCTTTCTTTAAGATCCCTCTCCAGCTCTGACACCGCACTTTCAAAAGGAAAAAAATGTCAGTCCATGATGCGTCTTTCACCCAGTGAAAAATCCTTTAACGGAAACCAAACAACAGGGCACAAGCAAGAATCGAGCCCTGTGATCATGGCTGGGAAGCTGGGCCAAAAGCGGCTGAGGACTCAGCTGCTGGAACCCTATTAGCAGCAGCTCAGATTTCCTGGTTCCAATGGTTGCAACACACTCAGGATTAGCTTTGCCCGCAGCCTGTGGTTAACGACTGTTTCTACAGTAACCGTCTGCTGTTATGCCGACAAAATGCCTGTAGAGACGATGCTCAGATTTCTAGGAGAGGCCACATATTCCCCCCATGGATGGCAAAGCCGTTTAGAGAACAAGAAGTCTCTGGAATATGTCACCTAACGCCCAATCCAAAATCGGGCTGTAAGTATCCATTGTGCCAATGCTAGTGGCGGCTGGCATCCTGCACCGTGAAACAGAACATCCGTATCCACCAGAGATTCCTGGCTCCATTCTCTCCCCCATCACTGTTCTATTTTTTATTTATTATTTCTTTTATTGAAGTGTACTTGATTTACAATGTTGTGTTAATTACTGCTGCACAGCAAAATGATTCAGTTATACATATACATACATTCTTTTTCTTAAACGTTCTTTTCCATGATGGTTTATCATAGGATATTGAATATAGTTCCCTGTGCTATACAGTAGGGCCTTGCTGTTTATCCATCCTATGTATAAAAGCTTCCGTCTGCAGCCTCTCACTCCATCCCTCCCCCAACCCCCTCCCCCTTGGCAACCACCAGTCTCTTCTCTAGGTCCGTGATTCTGTTTCTGTTTCGTAGATAGGTCTAGAAGA
This sequence comes from Lipotes vexillifer, assembly GCF_000442215.2. Classification (NCBI taxonomy): domain Eukaryota; kingdom Metazoa; phylum Chordata; class Mammalia; order Artiodactyla; family Lipotidae; genus Lipotes; species Lipotes vexillifer. The sequence goes on along the minus strand of NW_006789467.1, from coordinate 869,567 downwards.
ACTGAGCTTAGATGGACATAGTCTTACCTCTAAATCTTCTTCTTCATCAATCTTTTGTATATTTTGGTAGGCAGCAGTGTAGACCTCTAAAGCTTTGCCGTGAAATAACATTTCGATAGTGATAAATTCTGAAAATATAGTGCGGGTTAGATCCCTGCCCGGGGAACTAAGATCCCACATGCCCTGGGGCAACTAAGCCCATGCGCCACAACTACTGAGCCCACGTGCTCTGGAGCCCACTCCCCACATCTAGAGAAAAGCCCGCGCATCGCAACGAAATATCCCGCATGTCTCAACAAAGATCCTGCGTGCTGCAACTAAGACCTGATGAAGCCAAAAGTAAATAAATAAAATTATTAAATTAAATTAAATTAAAAAATAAAAAGGCCTCATACTTCCCCAAGGGGAAGGAAATAATTCATAGTCTGACAAGATTCTATACCAAAGGTGATATGGAATTTGTTTTACTGCCAAGGAATTGATATCAAATTATTTGTGAAAATTTCAGTGGCTTCTTATTGGCAAACAAGAAAGTTCAAACTACTTTACATCATTCAAGCCCCCCTTTAAATGCCTCCAAGCTAGGTTTTTAGACTTAACCATTCCCTCCTGGACTTCATTCTGGTCTTGCTTTAGCAAAATATAATGTTTTAACTTTTTTAGACCATGGCTGGGGTTTTTCGGTCTTGATCATCTTTGCTCACACTCCTGCTGCAGCCAGAATGCCCATGCATCATTTCTGTTCATCGACATGATCTTTGTGGTTTAAAGTACACACTAAGTACTGCTTTCTTTTTTTTTCTTTTTTTTCTTTTTTTTTTTTTTTTTTTTTTTTTTTTTGTGCAGTACGCGGGCCCCTCACTGTTGTGGCCGCTCCCGTTGCGGAGCACAGGCTCCGGAGGCACAGGCTCAGCAGCCATGGCTCACGGGCCCAGCCGCTCCGTGGCATGTAGGATCTTCCCGGCCCGGGGCACGAACCCACGTCCCCTGCATCAGCAGGCGGACTCTCAACCACTGCGCCACCAGGGAAGCCCAGTACTGCTTTCTTTACTGAGCCCCCAGCAGTCTTTTCTCTTATTTATTCCCTTAAAATTCTGCTTTGTAACTCCATGATTTGGGTATACTTTGCCCTCTCCTAGTAGACTATAAGCTTATTGAAAATAAGGGCTGTATCTTATTCACATTTCTGTTCCTCCTGGTGCCTAGGACAGAATAGATCCCAATGACTACTTTTTAAACAACTGTTTGCAGTTTTTGAGTTCGAAATTTAATTTTGATCCAAGAAACTCTCTTGGTAGACTTGCAATTCGGGGATGCTGAAAGTATATGGAGTTCACTTTCATTCTTTTGACTGATAGACTGAAATAAAACTGTGAGGACAAACAGTTCACATTCTTTTTTTAGTACCTGTATATATATTTAAGCTAAATATGCTTTAAAGGTAATTATGTTCTTGTAGGCTTAGAGTTTAGTAAGTTAGTAACTTAAAGCAAGTTGAGTCAGAAGCAAGTTGTAAATTTTAGAGGGGAGCTTCAGGGCTTAGGTGTAAAGAAAATTACTCCTTTCTGATTGAGAATATAATTGTGAAGATTCACATAGCAATGCAGAAAAAGGCCATAATCTTCAGTCTTGAGGCTCTGACAACTTGCATGAAAGAGAAAAGTTGAGTCTAAAAGGCGCTGCAGATAAAAGCTTCTGAGGAATCAGAGAGGAAAAGATAACCAGAAAGAGACAACAATAGGTAATTCTTATAGAAAAGAGCCAGAGGGACCCAGATCGGCCACAAGAGGTGTGAGGCCTGAGAGAATTTAAAGATCAAGGAGAAAGCTCCCTATTTGTACGTAGATGTTCTCATATCTCAAAGATTGGCCTAGGAATGTGTCTTGTTCAAGACAATGTCTTTTCGTGTTTATCACTAGCCTTTTTAAGGATGTTCTTTTTGCCTACCTATTGGAAAAGTTCTCCGAAAATTCCCATCCCAAGAACATAAGTTTAAATGACTGGGCTGTTTCCAGAATTTGGATGAGCATGAGAATGACAAGAGAAAAAGAAGAGCCATCTGTGATAATATTTTTAAAACCTGCATTCACCTTCCCCCTATAATTATGTATCAAGGGTTTAATAGAAGTGGAATTAGAGCTGCCTGTAATATACAAACACTTATTGGGTATCCTGATCTGAAAACATGGCGATGCCCTTACTAACAGGGGAGATGCATTGTGACAAAAACAAAAACAAAGATAAAAAACTCAGAAGACTCTTGTGGTCCAAAATATTGATTCTAGAGGTAGAGCTACTAAAGGACGTACGTGGATCCTTTCCAGAATGTCAGAAAAGGTGATACGCTATGATCCCAAATCTCTGAGGTGCACCCAGCTGCTCTAATGTCTAATACACCTCCCAGAGTAGCATTAAATACTATGGTAGGCATGTACTCATAGGCTGCCCCTTACATCGAAATCAGTACCTTCCCTCTCTCTTTGGATAAGCACAATAACTTGGCTGATGAGCCGTGATGCTCCTTTAAGCCAACAGGAATGTACACTTACAATCACGGGTACCATACCAGTTCTTTTGATTGTGGAACTTCCAGACATCATTTCCCTCAGCCAGGGATGCCTACAGGGTCAAGCTGTGGGAAGATGGCCTGTAAAGCTTACAGTTGAATTTAAGAAAGGAAGATTCTCAATGAAATATTTTTGAAATATTTATTCAACGTAGCAGATGCTAATTTTACAATGGGAGTAAGTGCTGGGCAGCAATGGTGTTATAAATGACGTGTATTTTCAGAGTTGGTTTAACTCTTACCTCTATCACTTAGAAACCTTGCAGTCTTGGTCAACTTTCTTAACAAGCGACGCCTTTGTTTCCTCATCTGTAAAATGTGCGGGGTAACAGTACCCACTTTGCAGGGTAGGCGTATTTGATGGCATACCATGTGGGTAACGTATACAGCAGGTGATCAGTAAATGGTGGCTGTCATTACTGTAGTTGCTGCAGTACAGCCGAGATGACGGTGAGGCAGATGCATTTGGAGAGGAAAGGTGTGGAGCAAGGGCTGAGTTGATTCAGACAGAGAAGCAAACAGAGGGCATCACAGAAGACTCCCTGGAAGAGGAGGACATAGCAGTGGGAGAGGCAGAAATACAAGTCAGATGCCTGGGGTTGTGAGATGAACTTCTGGCTGGAACAAGAGCTTTGAACAGAAAATAAGGGTTGTGTATGAAGGGAGCAGAACAGAGGGGAAGAAGTAGGTGGGGGTCAGGAAGACTTTGAATCCCAAATGGAATAGTTTGTTCTTTCTCCTAGAGGCGATGGCCAGCCACTGGGTGATTTTCAGTCCAGAAAAGAAAATGATAAAAGCTGTAATTTGGAAAAATCACTCATAAACATAGGTAGGTTGGATTGGAGTAAGGAGTGGTCAAGCACTGGGAGACCATGGGGATGGTCATCGGGGATCCAGGTAGGAAGGACAGAGGGAAGGAAGATTAAACTGAGCCTGGTAGCTGATTGCGTAGGGAAAAGAGAAGGAGCGAGATTTCAAATCCAGGTGACTAAGGGAATGATTATGTTGGTCCCATGGACAGAAAGATGGCGGTCCAAAAGGGCATTCGTGTGGATAGGAACAAAAAGGGATGTGAACAGAAGTTCTCCAAGAACATCTGCTCAGGTCTCTTTATTGGAGCCAATCACAGTATTTACATCTGAGCTCCCTCTATGCCTCTGACCCCATGTTCAATGTTCTCCCCAAATTATCTCCTTTCACCCTCACAAAACTAGTCGTTGAGAATTACTCTTATTATTCCCAGTTTACAATAAAGGATAACAAGGATGGAGTAACTTGCCCAATATTGTAAGACCACTAAGTAGACAACCAGGAGGCTAACCCAGAGCTCAACTCTTCCCCATTCTGCCTTCCTGAACTGCTGGGTTGCAGTTAGTGTTGTGCTGACCACATTCTGTGCCCAGATTTCTAAGATCCTGGAACACAGCTTAATTCATGTAGAATTGACTGAGCAGGTTGAAGCCATAAAGGCAATGGATTCGTTGTAAGGGGAACATAGAGGAAAGAGGAGGGGATTGAAAACTGGCCGTTAGAATGTGTCCACATACAGCGCATGGACTTGGAGTCAGGAAGCCTGGGTTAACTTAGCTCCACTTATTAGCAACTCGCTGCACTTTAATTTTCTCCTCCTCAGTAGGGTGATAACATACTCCCCTCATAAAGCTTTGAAACTCAGAAATAATAGAGATGAACCTGTTTTGTGACCAGTAAAGCAATTTACAAATATCAGCTGTTATGGGGAATTTGAGCACAGGACGAGGAACCATTGAAGGTTACAGGGACAGAATACTAGGACCACAGCACATTGTATCTTGGATGCTGAGGATGGAGAGTTTCAAGAGAGAGGGCGCTCACGGGTTAAAAGTGATGCGAAAATGTTGGTGACCAGTAGATCCTTGGTGACCTTGGGGAGAAGGGTTTCTGTCGAGAGATGGGGATAGAGGCTAGATTTTATGAGATTAAGGAGAAAGTGGGTGGTGAGGAAATAGGGGCTCTGGGGAGTAGACCACTTAATTAAGAAGTTTACAGTGAAAGGAAGCAAAGAATGGGACAGTAGCTTGAGGGGGCAGCTTAAATTCTTACTTCCATGGATACAGACATTTTAACAGGGATCAAGGCCTTAAACTAAAGGGATCAAGTGCTGTGGGTGGAATTTCAGGCAGCCAGAGGGTGGGGGGACATTTTCTTTTTCGATACTTGGGGCATTTTCCAACATCCCAGAAATCACGCCATGACGAGTCATTTGCCTGTTCTGCCTAAACGTGAATCTCACCCTGTAACACTGCAGAATTTGGGGGTTCTCCCATCCTTCACTCTTGCTATTTTACATCTTCGTGCCCTTTCAACACTCCTTCCAGATGCAGTGATTTGCCTGAAATGATGATGCTATGAAGCAGATCCTGCAGGGATGGGAATAAAATCCCACTGGTCTAAAAGTTCGACTTTGGTTACTTTCAGCCTTCCGAAACACCAAACTGTGTTAAGAAGTTAGAAAAAAAAAGTATTTTGAGTTGTAAATAACTGTCGCTATGTCCATAAATTTTTAGTCCACCAAAAAGGAGGTGGCACTTGCCTTTGACGTCTTTGACTAAACATTTTATGTAAAACAAGGCAGCCAGCATTGCTTTCACGTTTCCCGTAATCTTAGGTTCAGCTCACCGAGCATCACCTTTTTCCCCCAATCAGCAGCGTCCCCACTTACTCACGCCAGCCCCTTGTCTTCTCTGCGCCTGTGTCCATCCTGTCCTCCCTGTAGCAGCCTTTTCATTCCCTCCCCCACCTACCCCCATCCCAATTTTTTCCATCTAGAGGGCCGGGTTCAATTCTCAGTTACTTGCAAAAGCTGTCCTGACAGCTCTCTCCACATCTCCAAAAGTGTACAGATTGACAGTCTGTGCCATAAAAGTTAGCCTTGGCTTACACAGAGTTTCATCTAATGTCTGAATTGTTCCCTGCCTGGTAGCCTTCTTCCATTTTCTTAAAAAAAAAAAAAATATTGAAGTCTAGTTGATTTACAATGTTGTGCTAACTTCTGCTGTACAGCAAAGTGACTCAGATATATATA
>NW_006789467.1:856675-861512 GCF_000442215.2 Lipotes vexillifer | reverse complement strand
CCACTGCATCGGCAGGTGGACTCTCAACCACTGCGCCACCGGGGAAGCCCCCGGAGAGCCTTTTTAAAGAGGGGTCTGTAACTCTTTTGGCAAAGGCTAGGGAATTCAGTCTTTGGAAAATAATAGGAGACACTTGTACCAAGTTCAAATCAAAAAGAACTAGTTAGTCATATTCAAGGAACAGAAAGTCTCAGTTTCCCCACTTATAAAATGGGAGTAAGAGTATACTGCACAGAGCTGAAGTAAGGATGAAAATTTACCAAGAATGAAAGGCCTTTGAAACACGAATGCATCGTGTTAGTATTCCCCTCATTCATAACCCACAAATTTTCCCCTTTTACTGTTCATTTGTAGTTAATGGTAGGAGAGCAGGAAAAGGGTGCTTGGAGCCAAACAGTACTATTGGAAATGCTTATCTTGTGTGTAAAAGCCTAGTGGTGACAGTATTTCCTCTCTGCTGAGTTCTCTTTAACTCCAAAGCCCTTACCACCTTAGGAAGCTTTGTTCACGGCAGACCCTCAACACTGAAGTCATTAGGCCTGTAATTTACCCCCCACTAGAACATGAGAAAATGTAATCAAATAAATATTATTGTTTTTCCTTCCTTCCTTAGCAAATTACCACCTTCTGCTCCTCTCTCCCTGTGAGCTCTAATAGTCGGGCAAGTCTGGAACTGATCTCGCGGCAGAAAATTCTTTTCAATCCAAGTGTTGCCATCTGTGAGAAGTTCCCGTATCTGTGAGAAGTTCCCCATCCTCGAGCCCAGAAACCTCCTTCAGAAATCAGGGAATAAATGCCCATTTGGCTCCAAGGGAAGGTGCTCGATTGGGTTCTTAAATTCCACATAGAAAACTCACATGTGTGCCCTAAAATATAAATTACCCAAATAAAATGTATTCTGATGCCCCTGGAACAAAGACTTAATACTTTCCTTCTCTCTAAGGGAATTCTACGCGATGGCACCTGCAGAGTGTGAGCAAAGTCCGGAGGTTTGGGAGGAGGAAAAAAGAAAAAGAAAAGAGGGAAAAGATAGAGGCAGGAAAGAATGCTGATTGTAGAGGGTTTGTCTTTTCTGCACACAAGAAGTATCTATTCTTGTTTATGTGTTTCCCAAATATACGCAGGGATGCGCCATCGTCTTGGCGATTGTTCACGGACGTGATGCCCCAGAGACATCAGTGCTTTCTTGAATATGCCTGATGCCTGAGGACAGACTTAACAAGAGCCCACAGGTTAATCAGTAACGTTCCGCAGAGGGATTTTTGAGCATCTGCTTCGAGGACCTCGTCTGGTCGACACGCCAAGACACAGAGCAGCAGTTATTTAAATTAATGTGTGTTGAGGGGAAATGAGTTCTTTATTTTAATTGAAGTATAGGTGATTTACAATGTTTCAGGTATACAGCAAAGTGATTCAGTTATACATATGTGAGTATATACATAGGTGCTTTTTCAGATTCTTTTCCTTTATAGGTTATTACAAGATATTGAATACAGTTCCCTGTGCTATATAGTAGGTCCTTGTTGTTTACCTATTTTATATATAGTAGTGTGTATCTGTTAATCCCAAATTCCCAATTTATCCCTCCCCCGCCCTTTTCCCTTTGGTAACTGTAAGTTTGTTTTCTATGTCTGTGAGTCTGTTTCTGTTTTGTAAATAGGTTCATTTGCATCATTTTTAAAAATTCCACATATAAGTGAAATCATATGATATTTGTCCTCTCTGTCTGACTTACTTCACTTAGTATGATAATCTCTAGGTCCATCCATGTTCCTGCAAATGGCACTGTTTTGTTCTCTTTTATGGCTGAGTAATAGTCCATTGTATATATGTACCACATCTTCTTTATCCATTTATCAGTTGATGGACTTTTAGGTTGTTTCCTTGTCTTGGCTCTTGTAAATAGTGCTGCAATGAACATGGGGTGCATGTATCTTTTAGAATTAGAGTTTTGGTCTTTTCTGGATATATGCCCAGGAGTGGGAATACTGGATCATATGGTAGCTCCATTTTTAGTTTCTTAAGGAACCTCCATACTGTTCTCCATAGTGGCTATAGAGCAGCATTTCATGAGCTCACTTCTTTTTTTCTTTCCTTTGTTCCGTTTCTCCCCACTTTTCTTCATTTTCTCCCTTTCTCCCTCTCTCCCTGTCTCTTTCTTTCTTACTTTTCCTTCCTTCCTTTCTTTCTTCCATTATAATAAGGTAACAAGCATCCGTGACCCCACCATCCCAAACAGTAGGATGTTGGCAGTAACCTACATCTGGCCACGTGATTTCCCCTTCCTGTTCCTTGCTTTCCCCCACCTGAGGTAACCATCCTCCTGAATCCCGGATTCGTTTACTATATCCATATGTATTTCTAAGAAAATTTCAAATACGTATTACCTTTAGGTTTATAAAAAGGATATCCAGCGATATGTAATCTTCATGGACTGTTTTCACTTAATGGTATATTGTTAAGATGTATCCAGATTTGTGCATGTTACTATAGGTATTGATTTGGGTACCTATACAATATTCCATTGTATCAACACAGCTGTGTATTCATCTACTCTCTGCTAATGGGAATTTGAGCTGTTCCCTGGTTTTTGCTGTGAACAGTGCTGCCTACAACAGTCTTGCACATTTCTCCTGTATGCTTATTTCTCTTGGGTGTACATCTAGGAGTGGAATTGCTGAGTAATTGGTTACATGAACGTTCAACTTTGGGAACAAATGTCTCAAAACTGACACCTCAGAGAACCTACAGATCATATCTTCTCCAACACTAAGTATTGTCAGCCTTATAAATTTTTGCCAATCAGATGAATATAAAATGATATCTTATTGTAACCTCGTATTGCCTTCCCATCATCACTAATGCTATCAGACATCTCTGACATGTTGTTTGGCTATATGTGAATTGCCTGTTTATGACTTTTGCTCATTTTTCTATTTGTCCTCTTATTACTTATTTATATATGCCATTTGTTCTTAACGCTAATGCTTTATTTCTGTGTTTTGCAAATATTTTCTCCCAGTTAGTAAATTATTTTCCCTTTTAAAAGAGTCTTTTGACGAACAAAATTTTTAGATTTTTAATTAGTGAAATTTGTCTAACACAATGAATGCTCTTTGGGCCTCGTGGAAGAACATTATCCTCATCCCAGGGTGCAAGTGATATCTGTAATTTCTACTCAGTATTTCAAAGTTTGATTTGGACAGTTGAACCCTTAATCCATTTCAGGTTGATTTCTGTATGTGATGTGAGGTAGGGATACAATATTTTTCTCTACATAGATATTCAGTGTTTTCCAGCTCTACCTATTGAAGTCTCTCCTTTTTCCCAGTAATCTGTCACCTCTCTCAATACCAAAACACCATGCACATGTGGGCCTGTTTCTGGGTTCACTTTTCTACTCCACTGATAATTTGTCTACACCCGGGCTAATATCACACTGTCTCAATAACTATAACTTTATAAGAAGTCCTACTGTACCACAGGGCAAGTCCCTTCTCGCTAGGAAAAGTCTTTTCAAAACACCCTCATAATTCCTGCACCTTTACACTTCAAAATAAATTTTAGAATTATCTTGCCAAGATGATAATTTTGTTTGTACATGCAAGGAATCCATAGGTTTTGGGGGGACTGTATGCACATTCACAGTATGGAGGTTTTTTTAATCAATAAGCATGGTCTGTTTTTTTATTTAGGCCTTGTACTATCTCAACTCATTTTTAATCATTTTTTTTAGACATCTTGTAAATCTTTGTTAGCTTTATTCCTAGATGCTTAATGTCCTCTAATTCATCAGTAAAATGGCCCTGTATTTTCTGTTTCATTGCTTGTAATGCTTTTGTCTGCTTTTTGTATCACGATTATGCTAGCTTCAAAAAATAACTGACGAAGGGGGCGGAGTCAAGATAGCATACTAGGAGGACACGGAATTCGCGTCTCCTCACAACTAGGGCACCTACCAGGCACCGGTGGGGGACCACGGACACCTAAAGGGACGGGAGGAACCCCCAGTGACTGGGTAGGATGTGGGGCATGGGGGGGAGTGAAGGGGGAAGAGAAGTGGAGGCGGGGTGGGACTGGCGCCCCTGAGGGGCGGCTGAGGGAGAGGAGGAGTTCCTACACCCAGCGGGACCCACCCATAGTTAAGGGTCCAGCAGCGACGGGGGAGACCCTGGGGGAGCAGGTGGGGGAGGGGTGCGAAGGAACGGAAGGGAACGGGGTCAGTCCACTCAGGCACCAGGGAGCCTGATGGGCTCCGGGGCCTAATGCTCTGCCCTCAGAGCCTCCGCCCTGTGGCACAGAGCCCAAGCGCAGCCCCTACACTCCCACCCAGGGCCCCACCTCTACACTCGGAGACCCCCTCTGAGACCCCCTACAACTGGGCCTACACCCCACCCACACACCCTCACTCAGGGCCCTACCTCCAAACTCCAGAACTCCACACTCCAGAGGCCGCCCTTTCCATGTGCTGCCTCTCCCCTTCCACGCAGGTCCTAAGCAGAGGCCCCGCCCGACCCATGCTTGAACATCGCCCAGCCTAGGCCTCACCCCATGCTCAAATGTCACCCCTCACCAGCCTAGGTCCCGCCCCACCCTAAACCCCACCCCTACCTAAGTTCCACCCCCTGCCTAAACTCCACGCCCATAGCCAAGGCTTTTTTCTTTTTTTTCTTTTTCCTCTTTTAGATTGAGGTTCTGTTTTACCAGGTTGATTCACTGTTGTTGATTCTTTTATATTTTTATTTTTCCTTATAAATCTTTTATTTTTCTAATTTTATTTTATTCTTTATAATTTGTTATTGTTCTCTCCTTTTGGCTTGTTACCCCCTCCCCCCGC
>NW_006789467.1:855060-856550 GCF_000442215.2 Lipotes vexillifer | reverse complement strand
TTTTTTTTTTTTTTTTTTTTTTTTTTTTTTTTTTTTTTTTTTTTAACTGAAACACGAAGCTTCTGGGATCTTGGTTCCCGGGCTGGAGGTCAGGCCCGAGCTCCTGTGATGGGAGCTCCCAGTCCAAACCACGGGACTAACAGAGAACCTCAGACCCCAGGGAATATCAATTAGAGTGAGGCCTCCACTTGGATACAAAATTAATGCACAGAAATCTCTGGCATTCCTATACACTAATGATGAAAAATCTGAAAGAGAAATGAAGGAAACACTCCCATTTACCATTGCAGCAAAAAGAATAAAATACCTAGGAATAAACCTACCTAAGGAGACAAAAGACCTGTATGCAGAAAACTATAAGACACTGATGAAAGTAATTAAAGATGATACAAACAGATGGAGCTATACCATGTTCTTGGATTGCAAGAATCAGCACTGTGAAAATGACTATACTACCCAAAGCAATCTACAGGTGGTGCTCTAGGTGGTGCTTTGCGGCCACCTAGAGGGGTGGGATAGGGAGGGTGGGAGGGAGGGGCAAGAGGGAGGGGATGTGGGGATATACGTATGCATATAGCTGATTCACTTTGTTATACAGCAGAAACTAACACCACGTTGTAAAGCAATTATACTCCAATAAAGATGTTTAAAAAAAAAGAAATAAGTAGTGGAGTACTTCTATTTTTATTATATATGTGTATTTCTTCCATCCTTTAACTTTAATGTGCCCTGGTTTTAGATATGTCTCCTTTAAATGGCTTGAATCTGAGTATTGTTTTTGCTTTTGCTTTTCTAATAGGCAGATCTTTGTGTTTTGGGGTTTTTTTAACTGATGAGTTTAGTTGTTAAATCGTAATTACTGTTATGTTTGGAACTATTTATAGCAACTTAATTTATTCTATGAATGTGTCCCATTTTGTCCTGTTACTTTTTAATTGTTTTTACTTGAAAAATCAAATGATACTTATATCTCTAGCCTAATGATCCAAAGGCATCAACATTCTCTTATATTCTTCGGGCTCCCTCCTGAATCTCCTGGTATCAGGCAAATATCTAGATTTTGATTAGTAGTTAATAACTGAGATATATATATATATATAATTTTTCTTGGTACTAGTTTTCTTAAATTAAGAGAACTCACCAAAGTGTTTGGCTGTCTTCTTACGTTTCTTGCAATATTTCTTGCTGTCCATTCCTTTGGGAAAGAAATTCATCCCAAAGTATCTATGATGTGGGTCTTTGTGTGGCAAAATCTCTGAGGGCTTTTATGCCTGAGAATGTTTTATATCATGTTCTCATGGCTGGCTATAAAAATAGAGGTTCTGGGGCTCCCCAGGTGGCGCAGTGGTTGAGAGTCCGCCTGCCGATGCGGGGGACGCGGGTTCGTGCCCCGGTCCAGGAGGATCCCACATGCCGCGGAGCGGCTGGGCCCGTGAGCCATGGCCGCTGAGCCTGCGCGTCCGGAGCCTGTGCGCCGCAACGGGAGAGGC
>NW_006789467.1:831131-855024 GCF_000442215.2 Lipotes vexillifer | reverse complement strand
CCCACTTAAACAAAAAAAAAAAAAAAAAAAAAAAATAGAGGTTCTATGTTCTTTTCTTTAACTTTTTCTAAACACCCCTCTGCTTGTTCTTGTATCTAGCGTTGCTGTTGAAAAGTCTCATGTCAGTCTTATTGCTTTCACAGTAATCACCTCTTACTGTAGGATTCGGGATTTTTTTTAATTGATATTCTTAAATCACCCCCTAATAAATCTAGGCATGAGGTTTTTCTTGCATCTCTTCATTGATTCCTTTCTCTTTTTCGTTCAGGGAAAATGTATCTCTATCATTTTTTTCTCCTCTCATTTTTTTTTAATTTCTCTCTATTTCTGGGACTTTCATTATCGGGATTTTAGCACTTGCCTCCCTCCTCCCTGGTTTTTCTTGATCTTTTATACTTCTTTCTATTTTTCTTCTTCCCCTTGAGAGGTTTCCTCAATCTGTCTTCATATTCATGAATCACTCCCCCTCTGTGCCCTCTTGTGCTATTTGTTTCATATGTTGTTTGCCTTATTTCAACTATTTTCGTTTTCACATCAAATATTTCTTCTTAGCTCCTTTCTATGTTCTCTTGTTCCTTTTTTCTATTGCTAACACGCAGCTAGGAGGGGTTGCCTAACACCTTTTTTGAGGGGGGTGGTTGGCTGAATCACTGCTGTCGTTAACTAGCGTGCATCTGTCCTTCTTGGTCTTTCACAAGTACTGGACTTAAATGTTGCCCTAATTTGACTCCTGAGGACTCCTGGACCAGAGATCAAGCTACAGCATGCGAGAAGAAGGTACTTGTCTGTCCCAAGGCAATGGCAAAGAGGAAGTGGAGGAATTTAGTAATTATTTCCTGTTTTAGTCTTCCCCAGCCAACTCGCTACACACACTCTCACACACACACACACACACACACACACACACACACACACACACGCACGCACACACCCCTCACACCCCTCAGCTCCTCCTGTTACAGCTTCCTCCTGTTCTTTGTCTTCTTCTTTGTTCTCTGCAAGATTACTCTTGGCACAGAGATGCTGCAGTTGTTTGAGCCCAGCCTCTTGGCTAGACACAGCACTGAAACCTCAGAATGCTTACCTCCAACTCCTTCATTTTACAGACAAGGACTCAAAAGCACAGAGAAGCTAAGTGACGGGCACACAGTCTGTTAGGGGTGGATGTCAGTGCCACCTCCTGCCCCAGGAGTCCACTGAAGACCGAATAGCTACATTAACAGTGATCCTTAGAATTCACTTAGTGTTCAATCCATTGTTACATCAAGTTCAATATTGCGAAAACATTAATAAGCTTGACTGCAATTCACTTAGTCCATTCTGAAGGTGCATGTTTCTTTTTTTAATATTTCCTGGCTTTCAAGGGTATTATCCATGGTCAAAAAAAAAAAAATGCTAGAAAAACTGCAGATACCACAGACACAGCTTTCTATGAAATTTCCTGAGGCATAAAAACAGACTGAAGAATAGCCCACACACTGGGTGAAATTCCAGCAGCCACAGTGAGTGCTTTGAACTCTCAGAAGGAGCAAAGCCCCATGAAATGCAGACTCTGCTGTCCACGGGGATGCAACCAACGCTGAGGCTTAGAGTCCACAGACTCTTTGAGAGCAAGTTGTTGTTGTTGTTGTTTTTCTGGAAAGGAAACCAGGCCTGGAATAGGCTAAGTGCTAATTGAAATGGCAGGACTGACCCCTGTACTAAGATCCTGCCCTAAGCCCTTGTGCCCGCACCCAAGAGAAAACAAGGCACAGAGGAAAACGTGTCCCATTGTCTCAATTTAAATCATATTTAAATACAATTCCCATAATAAACACCCAAATTTGCCCAGAGGATTTTATTAGCATCCACTTCCAATAATGAATGCTCTGTGAAACTAAGAAATGAGAACTAGGGATCAGACACCGCTTGTTTCTTAAGGGAAAAACCTAAGTCTCATCAAGTAGAATGCTCGGCCCCTTGAGAACTAAAAAGGACCTGAGCTTGTCAAATAATTGCCCTTGGGCCTCAGTTCTGTGTCTTGCAACTGCACTCTCTCTGCACCTCTGCGGAAACAAACTTTCCCCTCATCTGAGATAGGAGCCTGCCTACCCGGCCCCCGCCCCCGCCTGTGCCCTGACCTATGGACTCTGACCTCTGGCTTCTGACCCAGCGTCGCTAAGTGCTGACATCTCTCCAGCCTGATCTGATGCCAGATGAACAGCCCAGGATCAGAACCTCAGACAGAGAACCTAAGATCAGGCACCCTCTGGGACATGCCCACTAAAACCAAACCCTTTCATAGTGATCGGTCAACCTCAGTCTCATCGGTAGAGCTTTGAGAGTGCATAGTCAGTTTCTTTCTCTTGTTCATCCATATAAAATACATGTTATAGCATCTTAGAGCTGGAAGGACTCTTAGAGCTCATCTCGTCCAGTTTTCTCCTTTTATGTATGAGTAAGTGGAGTTCCATGGTGATTAAATCACTCATTCAAGGTGACATGGGTACAAAGAAATGGATCTGAGACTTGGGACTATGCCTAGAATGCTTTCCTTCATCAGATGCTCCCTCTAGATTCTATCTCGTTCCCTTATTTCTACCAGTTTGTCTCATCGGTTCCCATATATCCTTCCTGCACCCCAGACTCTAGACCATGAGAAGGCTGGGTCCATAAGAGAACCCTGCCCAAGAAATAACATCAACAATTGTATGCATCTGGCGTTGTCTCCATGTACTGCTGTTTTCTAGAGCCATCTAGCACGTGCATCTCCATAGGTCTGAACAATGGAGACCCAGATGATTGTCCCCAAAGTGTGCCCATTTCCATTCATTCATTTATCCAAAACACACTTACTGAGCAACTATTTTGTGCCAAACACAATGCAAGATGCAGTGGCTGCCTTTGAGGAGCTCACGGACACAGAAGAGATTCAGATAAGTAAATAAATAATGTAAACAAATGAATGGCATATTCACACAATGGAACATTACCTGGCAGAAACAAAAGGGGGGAACAATAAATAAAACAGCATGATTACCAAAAACAAAAAAATACACAGAACCAGGAATCAGACACCCACACAAGCTCAAGGAAAAACATACTGTGTCGGTCTACTTAAACGAAGCTCTAGAAGAGGGAAGACACAACTACAGTGACATAAAGCAGATCATGGCTTGTCTGGATGGGGGTGAGGGGTAGGCGGGATGTTGACTTGGAATGACCATGAAGGAAACTTTCTAGAATAATGGAGACAATCTCCGTCTTGGTTGAGTCAGTGGTTAATAAGCATAAACGTTTGTCAAAACTCAATGGAGAGTTTCGATATGGTCCCATCTCCCCAGCTGATGTGAAACTAACCACAGGGAGGTAAAAGGATTAGCACGGAGTCATTAGCAATGACTCAGAGAAGAAGCCAAACATCTTAAGTGTCTCATTTACACAAGGTTCCTCGGTACCTGTTGTCAGCAGGTCCTCGGATGAAGAACTTGAGCTCACCTGATTTAGTGTCACTCTCTTTGATTAGGGTGCTGTTGAATCCAGCAAATGCTTAATGCCCCAGAAACAATGTGCAACACTGGAAAAAGACCGTCATGGAGAGATGGTCTACATGGGGACTCATCATCATTGGTTTTTCAGTAAATACCATAAAAACCCGATCTAGTGTCAACTGGGATTTTCAACATATAGATGGGAAGAGTCAACAAAAAATATATACCTTTTAAACATCATCAAAAAAATTATAGAAGCAAATGTTCCCAGCTTCAGAGAACAGGGTCTCAGAATGCAGCAAACAAAATGTATAAGAAGACAGCCACAGAGACCCGACGGTAAACTTCCTTGTTTCAAGAATGATAGGATAATGTCTCCAGCATCCAGAGAGGAAAAAAAATCTACAGAGGAAAAAAAGATTGTTATAAGACTTTTCCTCCACTGTACTAAATTCCAGAAAGTAGTGAGGTTAAGGGGGTAGTAGCAGACAATAACTAAAGGATTCTGTGTTTCATCTAGCTATCATCCATTTGGAAGGAAATAAAGAGAAATTTCCAGCAATGGAAGCACCCAAGGTGCTCTACCCTCTTCCCTACCCTACCCAGCCATCCTCCAAATTTTTGGAGAAAAAATATCCAACTAAATTAATAATGAATAAAAACAAACCAATTTGGGGAAGACACGGCATAAAATAAATCACAGAGAGAAATCAAATTGGGAAAACAGCAAGTGATGAGATAATTATTGCTGACATGATGCTGAAACAATATAAACGTCAAAAGTATTATTGCAAAGAATATTTATAATCATCATCATCTGGATTTAGAATTATTCAAACCAACAATGGATGATTTGTGAAAAAGAGTGTGCCAAACCTCTTTTCTTGTACTGGTGGACTTAGCAGGCATGATTTTATTCTTGAGACTATTTCAGAAGTAAAGTCCTTTATTTTCTTAATTAAGGTAGTCACCACTAGACATAAAACAAGGTCTGTAACTTCCAGATCACTAGGGGATCCACGTAGGTGTTGATACTTTGATGTGACGGTTGCTGTTCTAAGCGCTGTGTTAACGTGTGTGTTAACTCATTCCTCATTACAGTCCTATGAGGCAGGAGCTTCTGCAATCATCCTTATTTTACCGATAAGAAAACCGAAGGAGGCTGAGTCCTCAAGATCCTGCCACCAGCAAGTAGAGAAGGTTGAAATTCAAACCAAGCAGGCTAGCTTCAACACAGATGCCCTTAATCAGTGCATTACAGATGCTTAGGTAGCACTGGAAAAAACCGGGGGGGGGGAACAAAAAAGAAAAGCGGAAAGAAAAGGGGAAAAGGAAATAAAAGGAGACCACAAAGAGGCATTTTTAATGCCCAAGATATATCAATGATTACAAAAAAGAAAGAAGAGGAGGGGTTCCCTGGTGGCGCAGTGGTTGAGAGTCCGCCTGCCGATGCAGGGGACGCGGGTTCGTGCCCCGGTCCGGGAAGATCCCACGTGCCGCGGAGCGGCTGGGCCCGTGAGCCATGGCCGCTGAGCCTGCGCATCCGGAGCCTGTGCTCCGCAGCGGGAGAGGCCACAGCAGTGAGAGGCCCGCGTACCTCAAAAAACAAAAAAAAAAAAAAAAGGAAAGGAGAAGCAGAAGGAAGACGAGAGGGAAGACACAAGGGCCTAAGTTCCTTAAATATTCTGAGGTTGAATTAAAAAACAAACCTTCCATCAACGATATTTATACAATTCCTACATTTTACATGACATGGTGCAATGCTCACGCCAAATAAACTGTGAAAATTTAAGGATGTATATCGTAATCCCTCAAACAACCAGTAAAAATTATAATGCCAAAGAGTGTAGCTAAACAGCTGATACATAAATCAAAACGGAATAATAAAAATGTATTCAAATAATCCAAAACTAGTCATGAATGAAGGACAGAGGACATAAAGCAGAGAGGATAAATAGAAAACAAATAATAAAATGGTAGATGGAAATCAACTGCAATTAAAAGTCAGAGTTTGTCAGAAGGGCTAACACAGCAAGACCTGACAAAATAGCATTTATAGGAGTCACACCAAGACCTGGTTAGGTTGAAAATAAATGGATGATCATTGATTTTCACCACAAACAGTAAGCGTAAGAAGACTGGATTGGCTTGTTAAATTGGAAATACGCCTTCTAAACAGAGTATTACCAGTGATTGAGAGAAATATTTCATAATAATAAAAGAATAAATTCATCAGGAAGACATAAGACTCATTAATGGGTATGTCCCTCAAGACTGAGCTTGAAACCACATAAAGCAAACAGTGAGAGAATTAAAGGAGAAATACATAATTCCATAATCATGCCTAGGAAGTTTTAACATCCTCTCTCAGCAATTGTTGGGATAACTCAACAAAAATCAGTAAAGTCAGAGAAAATCTGAACAGCTCCCTCTCAGCTTAAAGCCTGTCATTTGTTAGTTGCTATGGGTGGCATCGTGCTGAGAAGGATGGAAATCATGAGCTCAAAAGAAAGAGTGCTTCCATGGGTGATTTCCGCCACGGACATGGAGTAGGAGAAAGGAGGCTGCCCCTGGACCAGTAACCTCCTTAACCCTGGCTGCACATTAGAATTAGAAAACGGGGAGCCTTTTAAACATACCCATGCCTGGGCCCCTCACCTGGAGACTTTGGTATAATTCATCTGCGGTACAGCCCAGGCATTGTCATTTTTCTGAAATCTCCCCAGATGATTTCAATGAGTAATGAGGATCAAAAACCACTGTCCTAAACTGTGAGAAAGCGGCCACTAGTACTCCAATGAAGAGAATGTAAAATATGTGTAATACATTAAGGACCTTCAGTGCATCATTTTATGTAGAAATCTCATTTCTAGGGAAATAATAATGATGTGCCCATATAATTTATATTCAAAAATGCTTTTTGCAGCTCAATTTATAATAGCAATAGATATAGATAGATGATAGATGGATAGATAGATAGGTAGCTGACAGATGATTGATAGCTAGATACACAGATACATAGATACATAAATAGATAATTGGAGAAAGGGAAGGAAGGGAGGGAGGGAGATAAAGAGAGAGAAAGGAAACCTAATTATTCAGCAGTATGGATTTTGTTAAATACATTTAAATCAAGGTACAATAGACATCTCTTAATAAGATGATGTTGATATGAATTTCACATCAAATATGTCCATAACAAGCTGAGAGAATGATGTTGCAAAATGGTCTATAAAATATTCTATTCTTGAGACAATATGTGTACCCAGAGAAAAAGTCTTAAAGGTTATGCTTCAAAATGTCTATCATATTTCTCTCAAGGTGATGGTATTTTCATCCATTTAACTGATGTTCTTTTTGTTTCTAATGTGTGTAAAATGAATACGCGTTTTTTGGGTAATACAACAGAAGTGAGAAAAAAACCAGCTCACTCTGATGATGGTACCCACTCTGAAATGGGGACAGCCTTTCATCTTGTCAGCTCTAATCCTTGAAAGGGGGTCAAATGGATTACTATCCATGCCAGTTAAGGAATTAAGAAGAATTTAGAACAGCTCTGGGAAAGGGTGTGGGAACCACTCCATTACCTTAGGTGAAAACAAACAAGGGTGGGTCCCTTTGATCCACGGGTGCCCATTCCTTTCAGCTTTCTCTGGGTGGATCTGGACCCAACATGTAGAGAGAATGAGGCCAGCTGGTACCTGCCTGCTGTCCTTTCCAAGGTGTGGCTGGGAAAGTGGGAGCTGCCTAGGTCTCCACCCAATTATCCTTCCACCCCAAGAAGGTCACACCTGTCAATCCATCTTCTTCCAAAAGGAAGGAATCTAGGCAGGTTCATTCAAAGAAATGAAAACAATGCCTAGATCCTTTGGGGGCACTCCACCGCTCCTTCCTCCCACATCATCCCTCGCTCTTCCTTCATGTTCATTGCTTTGCAGACCTCAGATTCTCTCATCTGCTGTAAGAAAAGTGGTCTAAAAACCTCATTCTCATTAAATCGTCAATATTTGCATTTTGAGGAAAGATCGGAGGAATAATGTTCACAAATAAATGACTTTTTTAATATTTTCATTTTGTTGGGGTATAGTTGATTTACAATGTCGTGTTAGTTTCAGGTGTACAGCAAAGTGACTCAGTTATACATATACATATATTCATTGTTTTTTAGATTCTTTTCTCAGATAGGTTATCACAGAATATTGAGCAGAGTTCCCTGTGCTATACAGCAGGTCCTTGTTGCTTATCTATCTTATATATAGTAGTGTGTGTATGTTCATCCCAAGCTCTTGATTTATTCCGCCTGCCCCCGACCCTGTTTCCCCTTTGAAAACCGTAAGTTTGTTTTCAACAAATAAATGACTTTTTAATGGAAGAATCTCAAGCAACAACTTATAGAAAGGGTGGTGATGCTGTGGATCAGAAAAGCCTAAAACATCTGCAATTCTGGACCCATAGTCCCAGCAGAAAAAAGTGGGAAATACAATACCCATGGAGCTAGCTGCCACTGGGACATCATCCTTTAAGAAAACTCTTACCTCCAGGGAGGTAATGCCTAATGATTTTGAGAAACTAAGTAGAGAAGATGTTTTCTAAACATGCAGCCCAGAACCCCTGCTGTCTCTGATAAACCCACCTCCTCACTGTCAGGCAAAGAAGCCAGGTGTTCTCAGTACTGTTCCTAATTTATTTAACCATCTCCGTATGGCGGTGCTAGCATCAAAAGATGTGCTTTCCGCAAACAGTCTAGGAAATATCCCTTGATGTCAGGTCACCCAACAAAGGTTCCAAAGTGGTGGCTGATTACTGCTGCCTACTCTACCTCCATCACAAGGTAACGGTTTGCTCTTAGTCAAGATGCCGTGAAGTCTAGGTTCTTTTAGCCCTCTCCCTGCTTCAGTGCCGCCGGGGTGATGGGCACTGGTCAATACCACCCTCCAGTGACTGATTAGTTCAGTCTCCCATGGCTGTGCGGTGATCATCTATCACAGGGCAATCTCGTACGAAACAAAATATAGTGCCCTTGTGACTCTTCACTCTCCAGCACTCACTGACAGCAAATGAAAATGACACTGCCTTCCAAGACCAGCCATAACTCAGCCTCATTTTCCAGAAAACCTTCATGGGGCACTACGAAATGATGAGATGTGCACTGCCTAGAGGTTACAGCACAGCCTCGCTGTGGTGCGCTCAGATAAATCAGCCCAACACATGATCAGTCCCTCCAGAAGTAAAAATCACTCCGTTTTCCTACATATTTTACTGTATAATTTAAGCAAATGAGTTCAGTGCAATATTCCTCTTTAGCCATAACCAAGAAGGTGACCAATATTGGTTTGAGAAACAAGAGAAAATAATTTTCTATCCTAACCTCATTCTCTACCATCCTGCTTGAACAACTGAAAGGGATTTGGATCTGAAAAAAAACAACAAAAAAAATCTATTGGGAATGATGATCATTGATGGTGATCATTGGTAAGGACTGTGATGTCCCAGCTTAGAGAAAGCATTCTGCTCTGCAAAAGGGTACCACATGTATTTTTCATTTAATCTTTATGAGAAATTCTGTGAAATAGATAACACCTGTCAATTATACATTTTTTCAGATGAATACCTGAATCCCCCAAAATATGACTGACTTAGCATTGTACTTCTTGAAGATTTGGGAGAGCGGAGGGGATGGGGGAGTATGTCCAGGTCTGATCATCCATCTAGAAGTCTCCTACTGCAGCCAGGTTCTTGGCTACCTGAGAAACACAACTTGACTTAATCCCTTCTCATGTTAGAGATCGTGAAACAAAGTGAACATAATTAGCATTAAGGCAGGATTTGCAAACAACAGACCTGCACAAAATGAAGCAACCAAACAAAAAAACGACCAACTTACCAAAATTTTACACTCATTGAGAATACAAGTTAAATGATCGATGAATTATTGATTTCTTGAGTAAAGTTTAAATAACATTGATGGAGCAATTACTATCTGTCCCTGAGCCAGGTGTTGGGGTACAAAGATGCTTTCAAGGAGATGCTCCCTAGTAAGTATCACACTGTAAATGCTAAGAAAATGGGGCACAGACATGAAGATTCCCTATAGGTAGTGCATAGCCTACAATAAAGTGGAGATTTGGTCATCTTCCAGTTACATGAATCTAGGGAGACAAATCGAAAAGTCAGTTTCACAAAGGAGACAAAATTATAACCCAAATCACAGAGTCCATGAAAAATCCACAGAGGACATTTCTACACTAATGGTTCTTCCACATGGTAGTCTGGGAAAGTCGTTTGGCTTTTAAAATAGTGCAAGACCCAGTTGCACACATGTCCTCTGTGCAATTAGACAATCAGGTATCTTTTTCCACTGAACAATAGGCTCTTATCTACCTGTTATCCCCAACAACTAGCTTAATGCCTGGTGCATAATAATTTTTTAAATTGATATATAATTCACACATTATGAAATTTATGTTTTGAACGTGTACAAGTCAGTGGTGTCAATATATTCACAAGTTGTGCAACAATCACCACTATCCAATTCCAGAACGTTTTCATCACCCCATAAAGAAACCCCATACCCAGAGCCTGTAACTCCCCATTCCCTTCGTTCCCTAGCCCATGGAAGCTACTAGTTCACGGTCTGTTTCTATGTTACCATTCTGCATATCTCCGTTAAATAGAATCATGCATGTGACATTTTGTAACTGGCTTCTTTCGCTCGGCGCAATGTTTACAGTATTCACCCATGTTGTAGTGTATGTTGGTACTTGATTCCTGTTTGTGAATGAATAATAATATTCTACTGTATGGATATACCACATTTTCTTTATCCATTTATCCATTCATGGACATTTGCATTGTTACAGTTTTTGGCTGTCCTAGTAGGATTTTACTACTATTTGGTGAACTTCTAAATGTTAATATCATATGTGGGATGGCCAATGAACATATATAAATTATTAAACCTCATTAGTTATCAGAGAACTAGAGACACTAAACAATGTAAAACCATTTTCCAGTTATCAGATTAGCCAAGACTTTTCTACTCTAATAGCTGTTGCCTGTGAGGGCGTGGTATCCATCGTGCGCTGGTTATGGGAGTGTAAATTAGCGAAGCGTTTTACAGCAAGTTGGTAATATATACCAAGAGCCTTGGCATCCTCAGACAGTTTGACTCCCCTAATTCTATGTCTGAGATATGAGACTAAGGATGTAATACAGAACACAGAAAAATTCTTTATGGTGAAGATACTTATTGATAATAATGAAATATAGAAAACAAACCTAAATACTCAATAATAATGAAATATTTAAAGGAGGAATAGTGGATACATACAATTAAATAGCAAATAGCCATTAAAAATCATATTTTGAAAGAGTTTTAATTGCACCAGAAAGTGTATGTTCAGTGAAAGTAGGCATAGTATGGTTGATGTAAAATCTGTGAAAATTTCACAGAAATATAGGAATTTGAGGAAAGCTACAAAAACATTAATATGGAGCTTCGCTGGTGGCGCAGTGGTTGAGAGTCCGCCTGCCGATGCAGGGGACATGGGTTCGTGTCCCGGTCCAGGAAGATCCCACGTGCCGCGGAGCGGCTGGGCCCGTGAGCCATGGCCGCTGAGCCTGCGCGTCCGGAGCCTGTGCTCCGCAATGGGTAGAGGCCACAGCGGTGAGAGGCCCGCGTACCACACACACACACAAAAACATTAATATGAACTTTTCTGAAAGGTGAGATTATAGATGACTTTTATAGTGATGAGGACGTAGAAAAGAGGACAATCTTAGACATAATTGCATCTGTCGTGTCTTAAGTTAAATAGTGTTTATGTATACGTGACTTAGCTCCCCTTTCAAATAGTAAGTTCTGAGAGGGCAAAAAACTATCTTAAACATCACCATTTCTGTATTAAGTATACAACAGATTTTTTTAATTATTAAAAAAAGAATTTTACTTGTATTAGACCCCACTTAACCCATCCAGCCACATATACTTAGAACAGGTATTTCAGGTAATTATAATAGTCGAGAACAAGGTAATGGATGTATAGCAAACTGAACGATGTAAGGTTCTGTAATTCTTTTCAACAGGGTCATCCCAAAAGTAGGTAAAGGACTGGTGGCCCGTGTTACCTACTGGCCCACCTCAGAGAACCTGCTGGAATAAGTGGCATGTGGGAAATAGTAGACGTTCAGCAAGAAAGTAAACGGATCCAATGACAGAGGCAAGTGGCTGATGAGTTACCTACGGGGTGAAATATGCCACACTTCGTTCTTCTGCCAACACAGCAAGTGTGTTTCTGTCATGTCTCCATGAGTGAAGTGGCAGGTGAGACAGGGCATTCTAGTCACTGTGGAGAAATTGAGCAGTAATGGCCTTTATGTTTATGCAACTGTGACAAGTTGTGAGTATCTCAAAGCTTTCAATGCATTTGCCCCAAGCATCTTTTTTCCATTATATTTAAACATTCAAATCCCTTTTATGGAAAATATACTCCCACATGGTCCTAATTCACTTCTACTCAACTTATCAAAACATTATCCTGTGAGATTCATTTTAAGTCCAGAAAATTATCTGAGCTTCTGGTATGAGGCTGGTATTAGCTCCTCTTATAAATAAGTCCTTTCAATGACTGGTTTTGCATGCCCTTCAACTCTGCATGTGTTTGCGTGATTTGAGTTTAAGTCAGACTTGAATACCTTTGAATTTGAGCTGCAGACGTTATCCAGATAATTCAAATGTAAGTATCTGTGTAGTTCAAATCATCTCAAGTGAAGAACAGTCTGAAATCATGCACTTTATTTTTTGTTTGCAGACAAAGCAAAGAGTTAATACCTTAACTCTTTCTATGTACATAGTAAAGTCATGATTTAGTTACCTTGTAAAACAATAATAGATAAAATTAATTGTCAGAATTGATTATGTGCTGAGGCTTATGCTATGGCTACACATGCATGTTTTCATTTAATCCTCAGAAGATGATAAGAGATAGATATTACTAAGGGCAAAATTATATGTTCACCAAAAAAAGGGGGCTATTTTTATACAAAATATATATATTTGTATATATTTTATTTTATACATTTATAAATATTTTATACAAAATATTTACACAAGAATATTCATAGTTCATAGGAGCTTTATTTATAGCAGCCCCAAACCGAAATAACCCAGATGTCCACCAACAGATGGACAAATTGTGGTATATTCATACAAGGGAATACTGCTCAATGATAAAAAGAAAGAATGAGCCACTAATATGTGTTACAACGTAGATGAATCTGAAAAACATTATGTTGAGTAAAGAACCCAGCCAAAAATATATAAATGTGAAATATAAAAATCATAGTGTATGATCTATTTATATAAAGTTCTAGAACAAGTAAAACTAACCTATAGTGATAGGGATCAAAAAAGGGTAGATATTTATTGGAAAAGGACAAGAGGGAAGGTTCTGGAGTAATGGAGATTTTGGTCAAGATGGACACCACCATCCTGATCAAGGTGCTGGTGTCATGGGTGTGTGTGTGGATCAGATGTTTGTCAAAACTCACTGAACTGTGCATTTTACTTTATGAAAATTGCATCTCTAAAAAAGGTCATTAATAGATGATGAAGATAGGTGGATAGATAGATGATTGATAGATAAATAGATAATAGATGGATAGATAGATAATAGATAAATGGATAGATGATAGATACATAGATAATAGATGGATCAATAATAGATAAATGAATAGATAGATGGATAGATGATAGATGGATAGAAGGACAGATAATAGATAGATAGATGAAAGATAATAGGAAGATAGATAGATAGATAATAGATAAATGGATAGATGATAGAGAGATAATAGAGAGATGGATGGATAATAGGTAAATGGATAGATGTATAGCTAGATAATAGATAGATACATAGATAATAGATAGATAGATAATAGATAAATGCATGTATATATAGGTAGATGATAGACAATAGATGGATAGATAGATGGGTAGGGCTTCGTATTAGTAAAAGAGTTTAGCCTTTTGCTATACTGTTATACGGTTATAATAGCAGTGAAATTTGAGTACAATTTGAACACGGGGAGCCTGACTCCAATCTGACTCCTGGCCGAATAGTTCATGAAATAACCCACAGGTGCATTTGGCAGCAGCTGCATGCCATACAATATCCTAGCTGCTGTGGGCAATAAAGTAGTTCACCTAAATGAGTTAATACACATAAAGTGCTTATTATAGTGCCTGGCATATGGTAAGAGCTCAAAAGTGTTAACTCGCCTTATTATAAGATATGAACCTTGGCCTCAAGGCAATTATAGGGTGCCTGGGGAAACAAGCCATTAATTCATAAACCATTAAACGACAATACAAAAATCATAGTTCAGTATAAGAAATGGCACAAGGAACTACGTAAAGCCAAGGCCAGATACTCAGCGTCTACGGGTACCAAGCAGCTTAACGAAAGTGCAGGAGGGCGTGGGGCACCTGAGGACACAGATCCCATCCCATGGCACAGCCATGCAGCACCAACCTATTGTTGCCACGTGGAGATGCCAGCCTGACATTGTCAAAACTCTTTTTAAAGAACCCAGAAATTTAGATGTTTATGTGAAATCTCCCAATTTTTACACATTGGCTACTAATTCAGTGCTTTTAAAAAGTGCATGATCTTTGGGTTATGAGCTATAAAATATGTCCTAAATGCATAGTCTTTTTTTCTTTTGCGGTATGCGGGCCTCTCACCGCTGCGGCCTCTCCCGTTGCGGAGCACAGACTCCGGACGCGCAGGCTCAGCGGCCATGGCTCACGGGCCCAGCCGCTCCGCGGCACGTGGGATCTTCCCGGACCGGGGCACGAACCCGCCGCGTCCCCTGCATCGGCAGGCGGACTCTCAACCACTGCGCCACCAGGGAAGCCCAAGGAGACGTTTTTAAAGCAAGCAGGATAGAGAATCCAGGCAGGCAGAGGAGACAGCAGCAGCTGTGTGCAGAACCCAGCTCATATACTGGTTCACAAGAGCAGACTGTTGAATTTTCAGGAATTTTGCAAGCCAGTTGATGTCATGTTGGAAATATTTATACCATGGACATTGGCAAATGTTGCAAGATCAGGGGGGTTTTTTGGAGGGCGTAGATTTTTTTTGGTTTCATTTTTATGAGACCCAGTCTTTAAACAATTGCCAGCACACCATCATTAAATGCTGTGGTTGGCAAGAGGTGAGCAGGTATAGTGCACAAAAAGAAAGTCCAGTGTCAAGAGAGCAAAGAACAAGAAGAGGATTATGGGCAATGAAGCAGACAGTTAAGCAGGGGCTGGACCATGCACAGTTCTGAAGCCTTGTTGAGCATTTCAGCCTTCACTTTAAGAACAATGGGAAGCTACTGAAGTATTTATAAACAGGATGAATAATTTAAGCAGATAGTAGTTTTGATAGGATCCATCTGGCTGCAATTTGGAGATTGGATTGGGAGAAGGCAAGAGAAGATGTGGATGACCAATTAGAAGGCAGTACCGTAGTCCAGGAAATAAAAGCTTGGACTAGACTGTGGAGATGAAGAGACATAACAGATTAAAGATATTAGGGAGATAAAAATCAACAGAATTGAGGATCATATGGGAGTGAGTTGATGTAACTACTATAACTGGGCATATGGTCAGGATCCATCACAAAAATAGAAAATATTGAAAGAGGATCGACATTTTTGACAGAAAGGAGAAATATAATGAGTTTTGTGGGGACATGCCTGGCTTGCCGGCTTTGAGAAAACCAAAAGGGCATGAAGGATGAGGGATCTGGGCTAGAGCTACACATTTAAGAGTCATATTTAAGAAACAACTGAAAATGTGAGCGTGATATTGTAAAATGAGAGTACAGAGTGGGAAGGAAACTGGACTTCGAACTGGGGCTTTAAGGAATTCCCAAGTTTAAAGACTTTATTGAGGAGGGTGAGCCTGGGAAGGAAACTGGAAAAAAGCAAAACCAGAATTCTGTTAGTTTCGGCATCAAGTCCCCGGTAAGTTCAGAAGGTGCTACTCTGATATGATCGAAGTGGCAGATGGAGGAGGGTAAAGACGGGAAGGAGAGGAAACAGAGACGATGAGTAGGGACCATGCTTTCAAGAAGTTTGGCTGAGATACGAGACCCAAAACGTTGTCTGGTTTTTTTTCAAGTGAGAGCGATATTAAGACTGTTTAAAACAAAAACAAAGATGGTGGGATAGCCCAAGTTGAGGAGAATCAATATACCAGAGAAGTATGAGACTCAGGGAGAGGGGAAGAGGAACCCCCAGGAAGAGGTACCAGAAACCATGGCACTAAGGGAAAGGAGGATGAGATGGGTACAGTACTGATGGTACTGAGACTGACACTTTTCATACTAGAAATCTACAAGGGTTCCTACCTGGGGGTAAAGCTTATAGACTGAATTGCTACGTGGGGAAAACTCAGACTAAATGCCCTCTCTGGTTTCCTACTGAAAAATATCTGAACCCATAATTTAAACTGTGTGGGAGTTGAATTTCTCTGATCTTGAGGGTCTCAGAACCTTAGAAGCAGAAATTAATGATCTTATCCACCCCCTTCATTTCAATGCACTCCCCGAATATGTACTGGGCATCCACACTGCCAGGCACTTTGCTAAGCGCTGGGAATTCAAAGATAAACAAGACAGCCTCAGACCTAGAAGAGATAGTGGAATAAAAATATTTATACGATTAACTATAATGTAGTTGCAAACACAGCAGTAGAAGGATGGGCAAAACTGCAGGTCCCCAGAGGATGAGCTAGTTGGTGACAGGGCCAAGAAAACGATCGTGGTCTCTAGCCTCCAAATACAATAGCTTCTTCACTGTCCATATATAATATTACTCTTATTATTCTAAAAAATAAAAGATTAGCTGTGTAAATCTATTTGTGTAACCCACAGAGATAATATAATCTTTCAGCCTTCTTGTTAATACACTAACATCACTAATCCAAGATCAACACTCATATATACTGTTGGCCGAGAACTGTATGATTTGGATTCTGGTATAAACCTCTCTTTTCCTTTTAAACATTAGTTTGGAAACCATTAAACAGTAGATGGTCATCATCCCACATCCATTATTCACTAGAACAATTCTACTTGGCTGTGTCTATATAAGGCCACAGAATCAACCACATTTTGTTAGCCTGTTCATTTTTTCGTTACTGCTGCTGTTATAATTCTAACCTACTAGTTAGAAGCAGCCCAAATGTTTGACCATTTTTCAGCCCCATGTCTTTTATCCTTTAGGTTGAACCTATATTAATGGTTAAGAAATAAAACTTTTAGTCATTGACATATTGGCCTCATATGGAGTAAAATATTCATTAAAACGAATTCTTACCTTCCTTTATTTTTTTGGAAATTCATCAAATATTTACAGAAGACCCACAGTTGCCTGGGATGAGGCCAAATGCATCAGGGGGAAAAAAGAGACAGTTGTGGTTCTCTAAGAGCTTGTAGTATAAATCTAGAGATTCCATTCTGAACATTTTCAAACCTTAAATTTTGATTTTAAAGCAGATATTGGCACTTTTCGTGGGGGAAAAAAAAAAAAACTTTCTAGGACAAAGTCTATCTAACAAGTTCATCGTGTTGAAACTCACTTACGTGGAAATGATTCTGAAGCGTCAAGTATCTAATTCACTTATTCTCTGTAGAGTTTCCTCCTGCTCTGGGGGCTGGTCCACAGTTGGCTTCAGTCTGAGAGAGAGAAGAATGGCGTGGATTTGTTCATCAGTTTCCTCCTCTAATAATCCACCACCTGCCAAGCAACAGGCATTGCACCAAGGACCCTGGGAGGAATATAAAGATGCTATTGAGAAATCTGTAATCTCGTGGGGAAGACAGGATGGAAACAGCACAGCCAGAATGAAACTTATGCTAAACAGTCATGGACGCAAACATGCTGTGGAAACTCAAAAGGATGAGGTTTCCTCTGACTGGAAAGTTGAGGAAAGCTCCTCTGTAATGTTCTGGATGAACAGGATTTAGATGTTTGGAAGAGATGGGGAGGACATTCCAGGCTAGAGCATCTTCTGTCTTTGCAGAAGTTACAAAATCATGTGGCAAATATCACTGCGTAAACCCAGACAAGGATTTCACTTTTTTTTTTTTCCATTTAGGAACCACTGAAATGTGCCCATGTTGATGACTGGATTTAGGAATAATTTGTTGTAGCAAATTAGAACCACAGACTCCCTCTAAATTTTCCCCTCCCGGTTGTTATGATTGAGGCCTCCCTCGACATCCAAGCAGACAGGAAGGGAAACCTTGGCAGCCACAGCTCATTGCAGCCTCACCAGGAACAAAGACAGAGCAGTGAGGGGGGCGGGAAGAACCCGGCTGCTGGGGTGTCAGAAGAGTAAAGCTTGATGCTGAGTGCAAAGTACACCACCCTCACCTGAGTTAACGTTTCAGGTGGGACTCCACCCTAGGCCCCGTTCCCCAAACGGAGGAGGGGAGAGAAGCACTGTCAAGCACCCAACTTGGGGAAAGATTAATTTTTTAAAAAACCAAGCGCTGGGCTTTCCTGGTGGCGCAGTGGTTGAGAGTCCGCCTGCCGATGCAGGGGACGCGGGTTCGTGCCCCGGTCCGGGAGGATCCCACGTGCCGCGGAGCGGCTGGGCCCGTGAGCCACGGCCGCTGAGCCTGCGCGTCCGGAGCCTGTGCTCCGCAACGGGAGAGGCCACAACAGTGAGAGGTCCGCATACCGAAAAAAAAAAAAGAAAAAGAAAAAACAAGCGCTAATCTGACTGTGGTTTTTCAAGGGTGCCTCGAGCATTAGTAGGTCATTAAACCTTTGTTAAGAGGCCAGGAGAAAAGGTAAAAGGAGGAAAAAAGTTGTCATGGTCCTGTTTCAGTTTACGCAGCATGGAACCTTCATCAAACCACAGGATGGCAATGACGAGAGGAACCACAGGACCTCCGGTCAAGGTTAGACAACCCTCAATAGCATCCCCGGACAGAGTTCTATCCACTCCTGTCTCATAAAGAATGCGGCTCACTAGAAACTGACTCACTTACCTCTGAATTTGGGGTTTACTTTCATGATTTGAGAATATCAAAGTCGAATCTCTCCTTCCACTAGCCTTTGGAAACTTGAAAGTTTCCAAACTTTATGGGCTTTCCATAAAGACCATATGGTCTTTCCTAATCTGCCTCTATGGTCCTTCCTAATCTTCCTTTCTTTAGGCTATCCTTTATATAATATGGCTTTTTCAACATTTCCTCATTTTGCACAATCTTAAGCCCCATATAATCGTCACCAACTTTGATCCTTCCGTCCCCTGAAAGGCGTCCAGCTGGGCCACACCTCTCTTGCGCTGTGGCCTGAGAATTACATGAAAGAATTTGAGTATAATCTGACAACATGGAGTAAAAGCTTAACTATCAGCACCATTTGCAAAATGCGTTATTTTGCTTAAAGGAGCCCCCAAAAAGTTAATTAGGAGAGCAATCTTATTTTGTCAGCACTTTTGAATGCATGACTTTAAATCGCCAATCAAATTTTGATGATTTGCATCTAGTGAAGGTAAGTGAGGCAAAAATGATGTAAAATTTAGCCATAGGTGAGATGCTAGTTTGACATGAACCTGAAGATATTGGAGTGGAGAACATGCTCCGGTAGTACCCCTTCTTCATCTACCCGAGAGGTAGAGGCCCAGAGGGAAGGGAGGGAGGGTCATTCATTGTGCCGCTTTCACAGGCAAAGATGGATAACCGTTGTGGCAGGTATCAATGTCACAGTCATAAATTCAGGCGAAAAACCAAAAGAACTCTCTTAATTTTTCTACAGTGGAACTTGACAATGCTATCAAACCCCCCATTCTGACGATGGTAGAAAAATGGAACCATTCCATTCCAAGGTAAACTCCGTTGCTTCTAGATTGTGTATAATCTCTTCTGGAAAATAGTCTGGCCAGAGTGACTGGTGTCAGGTGTTGATGGGAGGGGGTGTCTCCCCGCTGCCACCACCCGGCTCAATCCATCCGGGAATCCCATGCTGACATGGGATGGCATTAGACTCATTAGACTCTCTTCCTCTGAACCATGTGGGGTGAATGTTTCCCACCAGGACTCCTAAACGAGTCCCTCACTCACTCACAAACTGTGACATTTTGTTGCAAGATGGGTAACTGAATATGAAACCCATGTTCCTGAATCAATCGATCAACTCTCAATGATACACGTGTTGGGATGTAAAATCCCTACGCGATAACTGAGGCCCTTCCCTCCTGCAACTGTCACATTGTCTCAGGACCCCTTTACTTTTGAGTCAGAGGCCTCCTTCCCTTGGGTAAAGGCAGACACATCCCAGAATAAAGAAGTCTGTTTAGTTTCGGAATATTTATAAAAATCAGTAGTAGAGACACGGTCGTGGAACCTGGGGCTTTCTGTGGCAAGAGCTGGGCTTTTTAAGAGAGTGCTTCTTGAGCCCCCAAAGACTCAGGATCTGGTAAACTTGGAGGATAGAGTTTCTTCCACAAACCACAGTGCACGATGATGTAAGAGAACTTTTCCAAACCTAAAGCAGACACAGGGTAGAGGCAGGAGGAGACTAGAAAGGGTGTGATGGGCAATTAAGTGCTATTCGGCTTCTGCAAAAGAGCTGTGTACAAGCCTCTCTGCTGAATCAAGACCCAGAGGAGAACTGGGAATCCTGAGAGAATGTTCTGGAACCACAGAGCAAAGGCAGCCAACTCCTTACGTTTCAGGCAGAGTCCAAGAAGCCAGGAGCCTTCCAATGGTTCTTCTCTGAGCCTATGAGGCCAAATCTCATGAAACAGGAATGATGAAGTTGTGGCTTCTTTAAGAAGAGAGCATCCTCGGTAAATACCCTCCTCTGAGTCTCCCGTGGCCTTGGGGGACCTGAGAGTTTCCTGCCCCGCCAGGAGGGGTGTGGCCTGGAAGGAGAGCAGGTCGGGAGACCTGGAGAGGCCTCACTGTTGGAATGAGGTCCTACAGAGCAGAGCTGGTACGGGAGAGGTGTAGACACTCAGCCAGGCATGTACACACAAAGCACGGATCCCCTAGAGATGTTAGCACTCCACGTTCATTGCAGCAGCATTCCCAACAGCCAAGGTACGGAAGCAACTTAAGCGTCCATTAACAAATTAACAGATGAAGAAAATGTGGTCTATACATTCAGTGGAATCCTGTTCAGCATTAAAAAAGAAGGAAATTCTGCAATGGGCGAGAACATGAATGAACTTTGAAAATAGTAAAGCTAATTGAAACAAACCAGTCACAGAATAATAAATAGTGCATGATTCCACTCACATGAGATATCTAAAACTGTCAAATTCATAGTATCATGAGTGGAATAGTGGTTGCCAGGGGCTAGGAGGAGGGGGAAATGGGCAGTTACTAATCAACAGGCATGAAGTTTCAGTTAAACAAGATGAATGAATTCTAGACGTTGGCTGTAGCACATTGTACCCGTAGTTAAAATTTGCACTTAAAATTTGTTAAGAGGGTAGATTTTATGTTAAGTGCTCTTGCCACAGTAAAAGAAAAGAAAGATGATGAATGGGAAGCAAAGTCAGAATTAAAAAAGTAAATTAAATATGAAAATAAAAGCCAAATAGATATAGAAACTAACACCCCAAAATAACTACATTAAATTGTGTGTACATTTTGTTACCACTACAAACGTGAAGGACGTTTTGAGCCAGGATCCCTTTCGGATGTGTCAGAGTGTGTTCTACGGTAGTGACTCAAAAAACTACAGGACTTGGAGTCGTACAGCCTGGAAATGAATCCCAGTTCCACTCCTGCCAGGCTCTGGGACCTTGGACAACTCACAGAATATTACTGAGTCTCAGGGCTTTTGTCTATAACAGAAATAATAATAATAGCTAGAGTAAGGCATTGTTATGCTTAAACGATGTAATATATGTAAAGCATGTAGAAATCACCCTTTTTGGGTATTTACCCATAGGAATTGAAATTTTATGTCCACACAAAAATCTGCACAGGGCTGTTTATAGTATAATTGTCAAAACTTGGAAACAACCAAGATGTCCTTCAGTGGGTGAGTGAATAAATAAACTGCGGTCCATCCGGACAATGGAAAATTATTCCGCACTGAAAAGAAAGGAGTGATCAAGTCGTGAAAAGATCTGGAGGCATGTTATGAGTATAACATTGTTTCATGAAAAGGCTACATATTGTATAATTCCAACTGTATGGCATTCTGGAAAAGCAAAACTACGCAGACATTGAGAAGATCAGTGGTTGCCAGGGGTTAATCGGGAAAGAGGGATGAACAGGCAAAGCCCAGATGATTTTTAGGGCAGTGAAACTACTCTGCGTGGCACTAGAAGGGTGGACACATGCCATCATTTATCTGTCAAAATCCATAGAGTGTGCAACACGGAGAGTGAACCCTTAGGCAAACCATGGACTCTGGGTGATGATGGCGTACGTGTCAGTGTAGACTCATCAATGGTAACAGATGGACCACTCTGGTGGAGGATGTTGATGGCGGGGATGCTATGTCCGGGGGGAGGGGATATGTGGGAATCTCTGTACGCTCTGCTCAATATTGCTGTGAACCTAAAAATGCTCTAAGAAAATAAAATCTATTTTTTAATTATATGCATTATTACCGCTACTCTTTTTTTAAAAATTAATTAATTTATTTATTTATTTATTTTTGGCAGTGTTGGGTCTTCGTTGCTGTGCGAGGGCTTTCTCTAGTTGCGGCGAGCGGGGGCCACTCTTCATCGCGGTGTGCGGGCCTCTCACTGTCGCGGCCTCTCTTGTTGCGGAGCACAGGCTCCAGACGCGCAGGCTCAGTAGTTGTGGCTCACGGGCCCAGCTGCTCCGCGGCACGTGGGATCCTCCGGGCCCAGGGCTTGAACCCATGTCCCCTGCATTGGCAGGCAGATTCTCAACCACTGCGCCACCAGGGAAGCCCCTAAAATCTATTTTTTAAAAAAGAAGAAGTGGGGGGAAAGAAGAGGCAAGAAAAACAAGCAAGAAAGTTAGAAACTGACAGAATTTTTATGATAATCTTGCATCCGAAAATCCAGTCGAGGCTGAATGTTCTTCTACTGACGTGGCATTTCCACCATGACTTTGGCTTTCACCCTCCAAACAGAGACACTAGTCTGTGTCTAATTGTGCTTGGTTTTCCCCCTGCAGGGGGACTGTTTAACAGTCCCCTAGCCACTGAGATGGTCCCATAAAATTTTATGACAACAATTTCTTAAGTGAAATTTCCATTCAGTCTGTTTGTGGGACCCTCAAAAAAACCAGAGAAAGCCGAACAGATATAACTCGGGACATTTTTCTGAGGTCTAATTTAATTATAAATCATGACGTTATGAGCCTACTGTTCAAAACTAGCATACGATTGCTTTGCAACACAAAATAATTTACTGCTCCTACAAGACAGTGAGCTCCTGCCTACAACCAGAGGGCACCCTGAACATCATTCCTTTGAGAAACTTTACAAGTTACGTTCTGAGAACGTGACATGTGACATCGAGAATTGGCAAACTCAGCACCCCCCATCCCTTGCCCATCAGGCCAGCGTCGATGGGCCCAGAACAGAGTGATGCCAAGAGGCCTCGAGTGTTTAGTTAATCTGAAGAGAAGAGCAGAAGCAAAACACACTGATCCTCTCTGCCCAGAGATGGTCTGTTATCTGTATTTTTCCAGTGTTCACACACATGGCGGTTAGAAAAACGCTGGGCTAAACAGTCACACGTCCTAATTTAAGGCAGAGCTTTCAGAGGTGGAGCCTGGAATTATTGGGTGTGAAATGCAAATAGATTCAGCAGCTTCACCACTATTTATGTGGCCTTCAGCGAGGCCTGTTGAAGTGGGCTTTTCTTCTTTTTTCTCTGAACATCTGGACATCTGTTAGAGACTTTGGGATCTGTGAAAGTTGGCCTCGTGGTAGTGACAGCTCATGGCTCTTGTGAAGGCGAGTCAGAATCACACTCATTCTGGGAGGAAGGGATGGAATTTATCAGTAAGATTTATTCAGAATTAAGAAGGCAAGGAAGGGATTCTGAATGTGGGCAGATCCTCAGTCTGGGGTCAAATGCGTTACTTAACAAAAACAAGAAACGTAAGCTTTCTGAATTTAGTTTTCTCTTTAACAACCAACAACCAAAAAAGGGAATGGTGATGATTTTTTAAATTCCCATCTATAGCACAGAGCTGCTGCAGCTCAGTTTCACAAAAGAAGAACATACATTCAAGGTGGCAAAAGGCCCTACCCTGCCCTGCTCTGGCAGCCCGAGAAAGGGTGTGCTCTGCAGGGTGATTACCTCTGTACAGCAGTAACAAACCACCACATCTCAGGGGCTTATCACAACAAAGGTTTGTTTCTTGTTTTATATATATATACATATATATATATATATACATATATATATATAT
>NW_006789467.1:824684-831121 GCF_000442215.2 Lipotes vexillifer | reverse complement strand
TTTTTTATATATATATATATATATATATATATATATATATATATATATATATATATATATATATATATATATAAATTTACTTTGTTTATTGATTTTTGGCTGCATTGGGTCTTCGTTGCAGCATGCAGGCTTTCTCTAGTTGCGGTGAGCAGGGGCTGCTCTTCGTTGCGGTGCGCGGGCTTCTCACTGCGGTGGCTTCTCTTGTTGCGGAGCACAGGCTCTAGGCGCGCAGGGTTCAGTAGTTGTGGCACGTGGGCTCAGTAGTTGTGGCTCACCAGCTCTAGAACATAGGCTCAATAGCTGTGGCCTACGGGCTTAGTTGCTCTGCGGCATGTGGGATCTTCCCGGACCAGGGCTCGAACCTGTGTTCCCTGCATTGGCAGGCGGATTCTTAACCAATGCACCACCAGGCAAGCCCGTTTCTTGTTCTTTTAAAGTCGGAAATGCGGCAAGCATCATGCCTCCAACTTGGAGCTCCACCATCCTTAATTCTGTGGCTTCTGGTGGGTTGTCAGGGCATGAAAAGAGAGGGATGGTGGAGGCACACCTGCTCTCAGCTGTATCAGCCCCAAGGTGTGAGTGGCCCCAAATAGTCACATGGTCCAAAAGAAGTGTAGGAGAGTAGGATGGAATATTTAATCTACAAAAAGGAAGAGAGACGGATGTGTGAACTCCTGTTTCCCCTTCTTATAATGGAGCCTCGAAAAAGGAAGCAATAGAAACACCTAGACAGGTGTGGGCAAACCCAAGAATGTCAGGAGAGCCTGGGCGTAGCCTGGGGATGCTGCTATGAAAGTGGCCAGTCTGGATGCTCAGATGCCCCACTGAGGGGATGCAGAGGTGGTGGAAAGGCAGGTGGACCAAGCAAGATGTAGAATCAAGATAAAGAGGCTGCAGGGTACAGGGTGTTTGCAGCCAGAAGCCAGTGGTCCCATGCGTCGATTCTAGAGGCAGCTGCAGACACAATGTCCATCATCTCTCGTCCTGAGGGAGGGCTGCACTGCCCACCTCCCCACCCTCACCTCTGCATGGCTCTGTTCACGCTCAGAGACAACATTCAGGGAAAGGAGGGTCAGCGAGAAGCAGAAAAAGAGGAAAGACCAAGCATTGTCTCAAAAGAGACTGAGTCATCTGAAAGCCTCCTTAGCTTGGAAGCCACTATGATACCAAACACCGGCAAATTGAAAGTTAAATTTTTCCTCTCCTTCCCGGTTTGCTGAGGTGATTCTGAGGAAAAGCAGATGCATGATAGAAAATAGAAAAGTTAAAATTTCTGTGCACAGCTAAGTACAGTGTAATTAAATTTGCGACCTTGCCGCACATTCTAATTGAATTACTTTCCATGGAAAATTTAGATTTAGTCATACACATTCACAGAGGAAACCCAGTTCCCTTGTGTTCTTTAACTAGAAGGCAAAATAGCTGCACTGTTTTCCTGGTTTCATCTGTGATGGCTGCATAACTTCATTGTTTTTTAATGTGCAGGTCCTCACTGGGGAGTAACGTGAGCTACTATTTGTCTTGTGGCAGGACTGGGATCTGAGAGCTGACAAGGGGTCACTGGGCAGGAAACGATGTTAGGACAGGGCAGACCTGCCTCATGCCAGAGGAAAGCAAAGAAACAGTCTGGAAGCAGGGCACCTCCAGGCAGAAGACTGGTCTTCACAGGCTGGCATCCTGCATCCAAACCAACCAAATAAGAGAAAGGCAATGCATGCAGTGTACCACCGCACGTAGACACCCCAACTCATCAAATACAAAGAAATAGACCACTCATATACAAGTTGGCAGAGACCTGGCTATCAGCAAATAAAGACATAGGTTTCGATGGGCAACAGACTTTAAAGGATTCAAGGATATATGCAGCTGCATAAAAAAGAAAAGGAACCCTGGACTCTTAACAAAGGCAGTGAGTGTTTATGATCATTTATGCTTATCGGATCGTACCGAGAATACTAACCACGGATGGGGGGTCTGGACAGACACCCCAGCTTCTTTACCCATAGATGGGTTTAGCTCTGAGAGTAAGTTCTAGACAGTGTCCCAGAGGAAAAAAGCAGAAAGGGCCCCCAGTTACCCACCCAGTAACACGTTCATTCCCACCTGCATTTGTTTCTCTTCTTTTTTTTTTAACATTCTTCTTTTAAATTGACGTATAGCTCACTTACAATGTGTTTCAAGTGTACAGCAAAGTGATTCAGTTATATACACACATATACAGAACTGAATATATACATACATTTTCAGGTTCTTTTCCATTATTGGTTATTGTAAGATACTGAGTAGAGTTCCCTGTGCTCTACTCCACCTGCATTTTAATCCTCATCCAAGGGTCTGTTTCTGAGGGAGCCCAGCCTTAAGACACCACCATGTGGAATTGCAGGTACCACCTCGAATGGAGGCTATTGATGGGAGAGGTTGCATCCAATGGGAGAGACCCAGAGAATAAAGGGTCTGGAAATGATGTCTTAAGAAGAGCAATTAAAGAGACAAGGGGCATTTAACCTTAGGAAGAGACTTAAGGAATACAAATATCTTTAAGTGTCTGAGATCCTGGTAGGCGGAAGAGAGGATGGCTTGATGTGTGTTGATCCAGAGGGTGACAATTGACAGTGGGGATTTGGGATCTGTACAGAGGCAAACTGGGTGCCTCAGCCCTAGGAAATGGATGCAGCTTGGAGACGGAAAAAAAAAATGGCTAACAAAGCCAAGGCCTTTAACAGATTTAGACTATTCAGAGTGGAGATTAGTGTTGAGATAAAGGTTTTTAAAATGTTGTTGTTTTTAAGATCAGATTGCTAATCAGGTGGCAGTCACAAGTCTGATTTTCATCCTTAATCACGGAGGGTTCTCTCCCTTAGCCTTCTGGTGGCAACTTTTAATGAATTCTGTGCCCCAACATTTCCAAGGGGACTTACTGGCTGCTTGGCAGCCTCCCACTTGTGGGGATGAGTGAGATAATCACTCCACTTTCAAGAGGCATGGAATAAAGAGGCTGAGCTTAAAGGGAAGAAAAGGCAAAGGCATGCAGACACATTCACAATCAGCCTTCTCTAGAGCTACTGCGAACACTGGAATGTGAATCTCTTATTAGTCACTGCCATTTAATGTGTACTGCACATGAGTTACTACTTGTGAAAATTTAGAGTGAAACGTTCAATGTGACTCACGTAGAAATGTTACCGACCAGGGCTCCTGGCCTTCCCCAATCAATAGAAATTGACCAGAGGCCAGATGAGAAATTCAGGCAAGGCTTTACTGGGGCCCCTGCTGCAGCAGGGGGGAGTTAGAACAAACAACAGGTTCCCTCCTTGGTCGTTCCCCGAGGTGGGGCAACCTTGTTCCTTGTATGGCGTGAGGGTAGGCGTGTGTCCAGGGCTCGGGCCAGAGTGGTTGCTTAGCTGTTTTGCCCACCCCTCTGGTGGTGGTGTGTGCCGGGGGCATGCTCAGTACCGCACTTTTGCTCCTTACACCCTGTTTTTGCTCCAGGCTCTCCAAAAATGGCAGTTGGGTTTTTTGGTCTCTTTGTATCTTTTGGGTCTAGAATTTGCCCCAAGCATGCCCAAGTTGTGTACTTTTAACTACATAAAAATAAGTAGTTATTTTTAGTCCCATACAGTTTCTTTGTATTTTGTTGCTCCAGGAGAGGTGTGTCCAGGTGCAAGCAATGCAGCACTGCAGCAAAGGGTCCCAGGTCCCAGCAAAAGGTCCCAGGTCCCAGCTTGTCTAAGAAACACCAGGAAATTTTTACTTAAAAAAAAAAAAAAATACACAATGTTAAAGTCTTCTTTCTACCTAAAAAGAGAAATTAAAATGTGCTGTGGGAACTAAAATACCCCAACTGAATAAAGCATGGCATGGGTTAGCCCTTTTAGTGCTTAGGCAACACACAACTCACAGAAAATTCAACTCATAGTGGCTTAATTCATGGAGACACTTAGTGCTTACTTACCAAGGAGTCCTAGGACTGGCCCACTGGCTCAAACATAACATCAGTGTCCCAATTCTTCCTTTCCTTCCACTTTTGTTTCAGCATCTTTGCTTTCTTCCTTACATGTCACTTCATGGTAGAAAGATGGCTGCCACTGCACCAAGCATCATCTCCTCACAAAAGAACATCAAGTCCTGCAAGTGAATATTTCCAGTAGCTTTGTTCATTGTTACCTAAAGCTGGAAGCAATCAAGGTATCCTTCAACAGGCAAATGGATAAAGGAACTGCGGTGTATCCATACAATGGAATATCATTCAATGATAAAATGAGCTATCAAGCTAAGAAAAGACGAGGAGGAACTTGAATGCATATTGTTAAGTGAAAAGAGTCAGTTTGTAAAGGCTACATACTGTATAATTCTAACTATATGACATTCTGAAAAAGGCAAGAGTATGGAGACAGTTAAAAGATCGGTGGTGGTCAAGGGTTATGAATAGGTGGAAACAGAGGACTCTTAGGTCGGTGAAACTATTCTGCATGGTTCTGCAGTGGTGGATACAAGACATTAAGCCTTTGTCAAAATCCATAAAATGTACAACACCAAGAGTGAACTCTAATGTAAACTGTGGACTTTAGTTAATAAAAATCTATCAATATTGGCTCATTAATCATTAATATAGGTCCCACACAAGTGCAAGATATTAATAATAAGGGAAAGTGTATGCCAAAATTGGAGATTGGGTGGGTACATGGAATTCTTTGTACTGAGCTCGATTTTTCTGTCAATCTAAAACTATACTAAAAAAATAAAGTCTATTAACTATTTTTTTTAAAAAAAGAACATCCAATATGGAAATGGAGGGAAGGAGGTCAGAAATTCCCCTCCATATTTCTCTCCTTTTATTACAGAGAAAAAAATTTGCCAGAATGCCTAACAAGTTTTCTCTAATATTTCATGGCCCAGATTTGGGTCAATTCTAGCTTCAGGGGAGTCTGGGAAAATAAATGCCCCCCCACCGAGTTGAGGGTTGTGGAGAAGATTGGGGGTGGCTGTTGGGTTGGAAACCAACAGAGTCTGGCACTGAACCTGTTCCTCAAGATGGTTAAGTGATGGGGTAGGAATTCTAAGCCTCAGCTATATTAATAACATTCATTTGAAATGTGAATTTGGAACTTCTAGTTTCAGTTGAAATCAGAATAGACGTTCACAACTGAGAATCTTCTATTTTTAAATGTATGACCTGAAATTTCTTCTCCATAATATTGAACACTAGTAGAAAATGAGGGTAACATTCTCAGATTTATCTGGAGGAAATCTTGTGACGCAAGAATTAACCATCTGGACTAGAAGTTAATGTAAGCTATCGAAGGATAGAAAGAAAGTATCATCCATGTACTATTGCTTTAAAAACCCACCAAGATTATTATAAATTAATAATCTATTGATGCCTCAAAATACAGAATTCAAGAATGGGAACATTGTGGTATTACAGCCCTGGTGGGAGAATATTGAAAGCAATAAAACTGAGAATTAAAACTAGACTACAGGGCTTCCCTGGTGGCGCAGTGGTTGAGAGTCCGCCTGCCGATGCAGGGGACGCGGGTTCGTGCCCCGGTCCGGGAAGATCCCACATGCCGCGGAGCGGCTGGGCCCGTGAGCCATGGCCGCTGAGCCTGCGCGTCCGGAGCCTGTGCTCCGCAACGGGAGAGGCCACAACAGTGAGAGGCCCGCGTACCGCAAACAAACAAAAAAAAAAAACTAGACTACAGAGACTTCCCTGGTGGTCCAGTGGTTAAGACTCCGATCTTCCAGGGCAGGGGGTTCAGGCTCGATCCCTGGTTGGGGAACTGAGCTCCCACATGCTGGTGCAACCAAAAAAACCAAAAAACTTCACTAGACTACAAATACAAAAAAATTTCACAGATGAATGCAGAAGGCTTACCTAAGAGTACACAATGATTTAATACTAATTCTCTGAAATTTGTGCTGAAAGTCACAAAATCTGAACACAACAGTCAGGAGAGAATTGCAGGCAAGATAAGGTGAAGTGAAAGCATTCGACAAGTCCATTTTTCACAGAGGGAAACAAGAAATCTTGCCATTCTTAATACAGATCATTAGAGGAATATAGGTTGAAGAAGCGTGTTTTAAACATAAAGTACTGTCTAGTAGAAATAGAAACAGGATGGACATAAACAGTTCGGCAAAGATATTTATAAAAAACGACATAGAGTGAGGAAAGAAATAAGAAGACAGGATACAGCCAAACACGGGTGGTACAAAAGATAGACATTTATCGGGTAAATGCAAATGGAAATAATCCAGATGACCCAAAGCTAATATCACACAAAGTAGAACTGAAGGCAAAAAACATTAAATGGAAAATTTATTCCCTGTGAAGATATAAAAACCCATGATTCTTTATTCAGTATTGTACAGCAGCTCCTCTATCTCTCTCTCTCTCCCTCCCTCTCTCTCTCTCCCTCCCTCCCTCCCTCTCTCTC
>NW_006789467.1:818809-824535 GCF_000442215.2 Lipotes vexillifer | reverse complement strand
CTCTCTCTCTCTCTCTCCCCACCCCACCCAATCTCCTCTCCCTCCTGGATAATTGCTATCAGCTTAGAAACATTCTATAACGTCTCAGCCCTAAGACGTCACCTTATTTCTTCTCTCCGTGGCCAAAGTTCTCCAAAAGAGAAGAGAATGTTGTTTGTTCTTGAATTCAGATTTGACTTTTACCCCAATCTGATTTCCACTTCTAACATGCCACCAACACTGCTGTCACTTGACGTTACCAGGGACATATTCACTCCAGGTTCAGTGGATTCACTTTCATCTTCACCTTGGCCAAGGTCTCAGCAACAATCTACCCACTGCTTTCCTGGGGGAAACCTCCCACCCC
Source organism: Lipotes vexillifer (assembly GCF_000442215.2). NCBI lineage: Eukaryota > Metazoa > Chordata > Mammalia > Artiodactyla > Lipotidae > Lipotes > Lipotes vexillifer. The sequence goes on along the minus strand of NW_006789467.1, from coordinate 824,189 downwards.
TTCGTCTAGGGACCCCACGCTTTGCTGGTTTCCGCTCACTTCTTGGTCCCATTTTTTCCATTCTCCTCTGAGTCTCCTCGTTCTAATATCTAAAGTCTAGAGTTACTTATTCGGGGCTTAGTCCTGCTTTGGCAACTCTTCTCACTAGACTTTCTTTCTATGTGATATTATCACTGTGCTGTGTTCCAGTCTGACCATATACCAGTGTCTCCCACCCACAATTCTCTTCTGAACTTGACCAGCACCATCGACCACGGTAGCTCGAGAATGTTTCACAGCCACCTTGGTTTACTCTTGTCTAAAAAGAATTCCTTTCCACCCTACTCCCACTTTGGTTCCATCATTTGTGTACTTGTGGCTCCACAGTATCCTTGACCCTCAGGCTAGAAAACTTGGAATCATTCTTCACTCCTCCCTTCTCTTCATTTCCATGTCTCATCAGTCACCAAGTCTTCTGGGTTCTACCACCTAAAGAGTTCATGAATTTATGAACCTATTTTCCTTTCGATTAACATTTACCCCATATCATACTATCATCGCTGCTCTGCAGGTAGATCTTTCTCTTGTCACTCTTGGCCACCTCCGATCTCCTTTCCACTCAGCAGCCATGGTGACCTTAAGCAAACAAACAAAAAACAGAAAAGAAAGGAAACCTCTTGATAGAGGGGCTAATTCTCATGACACTGGCGATCACAGTACAATATATAAATGGATTGAACCAACATGTTGTACACCTTAAATTTATCCAGTGTTGTATGTCAAATATATTTCAATTTAAAAATGTTTTCAAAAGAAAAAGAAAAGAAATCTGACCATGGAGCGCTCCTAACCAAAGTTCTTCAATGGTATCCTTAGCCATGGAATCCTATGCTTTTGGTTCGTCACGGTTATCACTATTTGTAATGATATAGTTATTGCTTGGTTTCCTTGGTTAATGCCTATCTCCCACAGTTGTAAGTGCTGTGAGGTCAGGGACCATGTCTGTCTGGTTTATCATTATGTACCAACCTTCAGCGCAATGCAGGGGCACGGGCCACATGCTTGAAAAACAGTTTGACTCACTAAAGTATTAACGCTGCCATACTTACAGCAGTGAGGCTCTGGAACAGTAAGAGACTATAGATTGAAACCCAAGAAATAGATCCAGATACATAAAATGATTTATTACTTGATGAAAATAATTTACAATGGCCAAATTACGCAATACTCCTTTCTATGAAAACTGAATAACGGGGGGAAAAATCAACCTCTATATCGTGCCATACATTAAAAAGTATGTACATAATTAATTATGCTGGACCTTTATAAGCATAATTTAAAAAGAAGGAGTCACCAAAAAAAATTTACAGATGTGTAAAAAGGGTTTTAAAATTTTTACATACCTCACCCCTATTATTTTCTATCCTAGAAGAAAAATTGGTACTCACAATTGTAAGGAAATTGTGAGAAACTGGTACTAAAATGTATGTACAGAGATGTTTAATATGATGGATTTAATAACAACCTAAATTAGAAATAATCTAAATGTATGAAATTTGAGACATGGTTAAAGAATTACAATACATGCACCCAGAGCAATACTGCCCAGCCATTCCAGAGTGTATCTTGGGAGATATGAAAGAAAAAGGAAATGTTCACAAGGAAGTGTTAAGTGAAAAAGTGTTTCAAATAAAATATTAAGTATAATTCTGTTTTAACTTAAAAAACCAAAAACTTAAAGAAAATACATTAAATCTTTCCCCAACGTATATCCACTGAATGCACATTAATTTCATAATCAGAAAACAACCAGCGTTCTGTTTAAAATCTAGATAGATGTCTAGGTAGAGAGACAGCAGATGAATATTAAAGCATACAGGTAAGTGCCAAAACATTTTTCAGATTTTTCCAAAGCAATGAAAACAGTGTTCATCAAGCTATAAAAATGGAAAGTTTTTATAAATTTCATAAAATTTTTATGAAATTGAAAAAAGGGTCTAAAAATATTGACAAATATGCTCTATCCCTCATTGGAAGTTACTTATTAGAGGAAATATAAGTTGAGTAGAAAATAATCAGTTACTCGGGAAGCTACGTCCAAGCAGTTCTTACCTACATCCAATGACTCCATAGCTGGCAAAGGAGTATGAAGAATACAGAATGTATATTTTGATTCATTCATTAAAATACTATTAAATGGCTAGCATGTCCAAGACACCGCAGAGGACACGGGAAGGAAAAAACAAAGAGTTTCTGGGTTAGGGCTCTAAAGGGTTGCTCGGAAGTTAGGATAAGTCAGGCATCTGTTTACTATTTTATATGAACAATCTCCTTCATCCGACAGAGGTGGCTTGCTTTCTGCTTCTTTTCCATTTTCTGCAACATCTCAATGTACTTATTTTCTAGAGGGAACCCAAGACCCAAACAGCCACAAATGTTTGCTGGGCTCACTGGTTAAGAATGGTTGGTGGTTTGCAAAATATAAATAGAAGAAACTATAACCAGTTTCAGCCAGTCTGACGCCACTAAAAAAACTGAGGAACAAATAATGAGAGTATGCTGCATCTTTCCTTAATTCAGATCCAGAGCCCTCAGCTGGGGGTGATCACACCATTCTGTCTCCCTGGCAGGGCATTTCTATCCAAAGTCAGACACAGGAAATTCATGCTGCCTCGGTTTGAGCCTCTGGGGTAATTCAGTGTTGCAAAATGGTGCCGTCCTGAGAAGGAGCTCCCAGAAGATGCCATCCTTCCTCAATGGGAATTGTTCTCATGTACTTAATGCTGATAAATTAGCAGTCTTCTTTTTGTGTTTCATCCTGTCTTGTGCATCCTCTTCCTTGGAGAGCTGGTCCACTCACAGCTGCAACCTTCAACGTAGCACTGACGGTCGTGGCGGATCTTTGAACAGCTCCGTGGCTGCAACTTCACTCAGAGACCAGAGACATCTGCTTTATTTGATTTCAGAGAGACTGTGGTGCGGGGCAATCCACGTTATTCAGCTATCCTAGGACTGATAACATACATCACCACTTTGCTTGGTAGGGCATTTTCACATCTTTTAGCCAGCCTAAACCTCACAGAAACCCTTAAGGTAAGGAGGGCAAGGCATATTCTTCTTGTCATTTTGCATAAGATTCAAGAATTTGAGAGACTTTGTGAAGGCCACACAGCTAAGTAAATGCCAGAGACAGTAATAGAATTCCCACTGTTTATTCTTAAATTCGGTGGCTTTCCCGTTCTCTCGTGCTGTCCGAAAGTGATGCATTTATTCTTTTGGCAGCTGTTTATTGAGCACCTACTATAACTCAGATGCGTTCTAGCAACAGGGGTTCCGGCAGTGAATATATAGATAAGGTCCTCGCCACTGGGGAGCTCCCATCCCAGTGTGTGTGTGTGTGGGGGGGGGGGAAACAAAGGCAAAAAACAAACAATAATAAAATGACAGAGAGTGCTCTATGGTATAGAGCACGCTGAGGGCTTCTTTAGTGAGTGTCCTCAGGAGTTCAGGCTTCTTTGAGGAGGTGACATTTGAGCCCGGCTGTAAACGACAAGAAGGGGCCAGCCTCAGCTGTGTGAAGAGCTGAGGGAGGGGTACTCCAGAGAGGGGGAACAGCAAAAGGAAAGGCTCTGCGGCACAAACAAGCTTAGCCTGTTCCTGGGACAATAAAATGACTTGTGTGGCTGGGGCATAAGAAAATAGGGAACGTTGATTATTTTTTAAAGGAAGCTAGACATGTAGGCAAGCACCTTCTCACGTGAAGTTTGAGAGGTTATGGTGAGAAGTTTGGGCTTTATTCCAAAAGCAGTGGGATGCCACTGAAGCAGGAACAAAGGACTGATTAACAATTTTGAAAGATTCCCTCTAGCTGCCAAGTGAAGAATGAAGTGGGTTCTGCTAAGATAGGAGTGTAAAGAGAAAGTCCAGTTCGGAGGACACCTGAGTGGTCCAGGAAAAGGAAGGAATGCTTGGACCCGGTGGGAGCCGTGGGGATTGAGAGAAGAGAAGTGATTTGAGCTGCTTTTTAGAAGCAGAGCTGATGAGACTCACTGATAGATGAGATGATCGTGGGAGAAAGAAGGCAAGAAAGAGTCAGGGATGATGCCCTGGTGTTTGGTAATGGATGTTCTGTTTCTTTACTGTTTATGGATCCATCTATCTATTCCACAAGCATTTAGCGCGTGCGAACTGGTCACCTCTACTCCGTGCCATGCGGTACCTAAGTTACATGATTCAAGCCCCTGCAGAGCTGGTAGACTCATGGGAAACATAGACAAGTGAACAGCTGTGATCCTGTGTGGTGAATTCTGTGATGGCGTGAGGGTCTTAGAAGGGGAAAAGACAGCAGAACTGGCTTTGGGGAGGGACGAAGCGACACTCGTGCTGAATCCCCAGAGATAAGTGGGAGGTGCGGGGACAAGCATTAGATCCAGGGGGAACCGCATGAACAGAACCGGGAGGGAGGGGCACTCGAAGGATAGTCAGTCTCTCAGTGTTGCTGGAGCATGTGTGTGGGAGCTGGTGACAGATGGTGAAGCTGGAGAAATAAGGAAGAACCAGAAGATGCAAAGGGGAGGCAACAAGCGGTTGTGACCAGGACAGAGAAGTGATTTTCATTTTGGAGTCATCAGTTAGATGGGAAGAAGGTAGCTTGCAGAGGATTGTTTACAGCATAATCTCATGTTGGTTAAAACTTTAAAAAAACTGTGTGTATATGTGTGTGTGTGTGTGTGTGTGTGAAAATGTTTAGAGAGGTGTAGAAAAAAAGGTGCGGGAAGGTACACAGGGAACTGATAATGTCAGTAACTTCAGAAGTGTGGGAAGACAGGGGCGGGTGCGTTGCCATTTTCTCTGTGCAACTTACTCTGTTCAAAAGCACCTATTTCTTATGTAAGCATTTTCAGTATTATAAAGGAATCATTTAAAAACTACAACTCTGGCCACCACGTGCAGAACGAATGGGCGCGGGCCAGCCAGGTGGGGCGCCGCGGCAGTGACCTCAGCCAGAGAGGACGCCGGGCTCCACCTGGGGAAGGACAGAGGCAGAAGGGTTACCTTGGAGGCGAATCGGCGCTGAGGGTGGGGGTGATGCGCTCAGGGACGCAGAAACCAGCCTGTGGAGAACGGTTAGCCAGCATTTGGGAGCCGGAGCTCAGAAGGGATACCCAGGCCCAAGTCCCTAGAAACAGCAGGTGAGATCTACTGGGAGTGGAAGGGGGCGGGGCAGAGTGTGACAGCGCTGAAAAATACAAAGTGCTGTTGATGGGCCAGGAATGATGGAGAATCCAAGGAAAAAGGAAGGCGGATGAGATGTGTATGGAGGTGGAAACATAGACGGGGAAGATGCTTTCCCAGGAGCGTGGAGGATGGAATCGCTCCGCCCGGAGGCGGGGGCTGGGGG
>NW_006789467.1:763739-817519 GCF_000442215.2 Lipotes vexillifer | reverse complement strand
CGGAGGCGGGGGCTGGGGGTGGGGGGGGGGTGGGGTTTGGAGGAGGAGAGGCTGAGTGGAGCCTAGAAGGACCTGCCACGTGGGGGGCGGGGCCTGCAGCCGGTGGACCTGCGTTAGGCAGCGTCCCATCAGCCACAGGTAGGAGGGATTGAGGGTGCGCGCACAGCGCCCCGGGTGGTCCGGACTCACGCGTGGCCAGAAGATTAACCAGTCCAGGCAGCTCTGCTGCAGCCTGGCCCCTACCCCGGCCCTCCCCCATCACGGCCACAGCCTCCCCACCCCGCAGTCGAGCAGATGGTGCTTTGCAGATCACAGAGCTGCCTCCACAGACTGTCTGATGGGGAAATTTACATACAGAGATGGAACATCAGGCCTAAACGCAGACTTCTCAGAAATGGCCCAGTTGAGAGCTCCAGGTCGAAATGTCAGGTGTGGCCAAAGCAGTAGGGAAATAGACAGCCCTAAATGCATAGTTAGGGACGACAAAACACCTAAAGAGGGCTTCCCTGGTGGCGCAGTGGTTGGGAGCCCGCCTGCCGATGCAGGGGACGCGGGTTCGTGCCCCGGTCCGGGAGGATCCCACGTGCCGCGGAGCGGCTGGGCCCGTGAGCCGTGGCCGCTGAGCCTGCGCGTCCGGAGCCTGTTGCTCCGCAGCGGGAGACGCCACAACAGTGAGAGGCCCGCGTACCGCAAAAAACAAAAACAAAAACAAAAAACACCTAAAGTTAAGGAAATCCCCCCTTTCCGAAAAGAAGAGCCGGAGCCGGACCTTGAAGCGGGGCTGGACAGTCCCTCCTCCTCTGGTCCCTCCTCCGGGCCTGTGATGCCCCAGAGGAGGTTGCTCCCTCCTGTTCTCACCCCACAAAGTCTCCCTTCTCCTCTCCCTCTCCGTCCTCTTTCAACTTGGCTTTTACCTTCCAGGGTGGGCAGCCTTAAGCACGTGCTGTGAGAGAGGGCTTTTTCTAAAATCGTGGTAAAATACACACAGCATAAAATTTACCATCTGAACCATCTTTAAGTGTTCAGCTGGTGGCATTAAGCACACTCACGTTGTTGTGCAACCGTCCCTACCACTCATCCGCAGAGCTCTTCTCATCCTGCGAAACTGAAACTCTGTCCCTGTTAAACACTAACCCCCCATCCTTTTCCTCCAGCCCCCCGGCAACCACCTTTCTATTCCCTGTCTGTGAATTTGACGATTCTAGGAACCTCATGAGAAATCATATAGTATTTGTCTTTTTATGCCTGGCTTATTATGCACTGAGCATAATGCCCTCAGTTTTCACGTGTGTTGCAGCGAGGGTCAGACTTCCTTCCTTTTGAAGGCTGAATAATATTCCTTTGTATGTATATACTAAGAGAGTCGTCTTTTATCTAGATTTTAAAGCAAGACGCTGACCCGTCACCTTGGCAGAATTTCAGGTGCTACTACAGGAGAGGTTCGGGGGCCGTCACATCTTTTCCAAAGTCCTGCTGGAGAAGCAAGATGGGGTCTGATGCTTGGGCCTCACCAGGAACTCCAAGCAGCTCCCAGGCTGACCACATTTCCTTGGTTTCAAGCTCACGCATAAATGTTCTCCCAGTCTCGGCTTTGGTAGCCCTCATATTCAGGATTTTTTTCTATGTCTTTGTTCTTCAGAGGAGACCATAACTCCTTGGGTGAGCTCCTCCGCCAGGCTAGAGCCCTAGGTGACACGCCCACCCCTCTCGGAGCCTGGGCCGCTGCCTCGTGGGCACTGGGCTGAGATCAGAGGCGCCCCAGCTCCAAGCCACCAACGCCACCCTGCGGGAGAACCCGGGCTCAGCCTGCCTCCGCCCACAGTCTGGAGAAACTTAGAGGGAACTCTGTGGAAGAGTCAGCCCCATTGTTCATGGACCGCTTTGAAGATGAAGACAAGACAAATACACATATTAGAAGTGCCAAGTTAAACCAATTAGTAAGGTAGTTTCCATGCAAATCACCTCAGGAATAGGGGAAAAAATGATTTCTGCTTCTCTCCTAATTTTCTGGGTTCCTAAATTGCCCTAAACAGACTCCCTTCAAATGCTTTCCATGGCACGCCATCCTCGATTTCTGAGGCTTCTGCTCTTGTTATTTCTTGAAGGCATTTTCTGATCCAACTAAAAAGTGTCACAATGAACAACGGCAGGAAACCAAAACAATGCTATGGCTTTGTTTTGTATTTTTAAAGCCAATCAATTATGAGCACTGAATGCTAATGGCTTTTGGAAGGGAAATCGGATGCAAAATGAAGATACTGTGAATTATCGCCTCACAATTTGATGTGCATTATTATTTTCCAATCCTTTCAAGTCCCTGGCTTAGGGGAACAGCCCTACACTTATAGCATCCACACAGGCAAATGCAGCTTCTTTATACACTGACCTGGGCATGAGAGGTGAGCAACGGGAATTCCGTGTGCCATGTGGCTCCAGCGCTGCCCACTCATCCCGCTGTGAATGAGTTTTCCGCTACAAGTGGAGCCCTGGAAGACTCCACCGCGTGTCCAAGACAAGATTACAGCAGCATCTCCTGCCCTCATAAAGCATCTTTTGTTGATTCATACTTTGGTTATTTCAGGGGTAATAAAGGAGCATATAAACCAGTGATGTACAAAGTTAGTTATATATATATTTTTCTCATTGCTTTGTCATAATCTGTGAAGGGCTACAGGGAAGAGCACAGCTGCTAAGGTTGGCTTTTAGATCCCAGGAAGGGAACAAAACACCGTGCAGAAAATGAGTGGGGTGGGCTGAAATTAACATAGTTCATAAAAGGGGAGACAGCCCATCATAGTGGCTGGAGTCGTTTGGAGGTAGACATTGGCTCTGATGCCCCCTCTGCATTTATAGTTTTCTTCTCTGTAAAATGGGATGATAATAGGACTTATCTCAGCAGGTTGTTAGGGAGCTTCCATGAGACAAGGCGGCCTGTAAAGCACTTAGCATAGTGCCTGCATTCCGCGGCACTCAAGAAATAGTAGTATCGTTTTATTTAATTAGTTATTATTGACCTCTAGAAGGCAAAACTGAAAGTATATCATCATCGGAAAGGTCAACAAAGATCCAGCTGACAAAACAGGACTTGAGCTGGGCCAGCTGGGGCGGGGAGTGTCCCCGTTGCTCTCTGCTGCGCTGGGAACATAACTGGAGAGCATCTCCGAGAGGTGATGTGGTCAGCGGGGCAGGGCGGGGTTACGAGATAAGACCTCAGGACACCAGCTGGCCGCAGCAGTGGTTTTGAGCTGATTAGGGAAGGAGAGGCTGAGTAGGTTAGAGGGAGTCTGATGGGAATGCGCTTCCAAAAGCCATAAAGCCGTGCGTGGGTGGGCTGAGTCTCGCTGGAGGTAGATGGACGTATATTTTGCTTGAGAAGCAGGGGCATTTCGAATTGTTCTGTAATGATGAGGAACCATGGAAGGATTTGGACCAGCAGGTGGAGTGAATTTGCAGCAACGGGCAGTTTCTACAGATGAGAAGGACAAGGCGAGTAGACTAGTTATGAAAATTCTCGAAATCCAGCGTGGACGGGGTGGAGGCTTTGAAGAGGACAGAGGCTTTGGGAATGAGGAGGAACAGACGTGAGGCCAAACAACAGTGAAGAAGGGAGACAGGGAATGAGGAAATAGAGAACGCAAAGGGTTTTCAGGTATTCAGCTTGACGATCATCACAGCTAGTCCTAAACAAAAGCATGACATAGCTATCTCTCTCCCTTCGCACAGAAACACACACACACACACACACCTTTCAATATCATCTCTGCTTTGTTGATTCTGATCCCTACCCTAAGCTGCCTCTTCAGCCCCAATGTCCAAAGGAGCCAGCAATTCTATTTACCTCCTGGGCACCCACCCTTAAGGCACAATCCAGGAACTCTACCCGGCGCCCCCCTTGCCCCCGACCTACCATCCCCCAGACAATAGAACTCGCTAGAGAAATAGTCAAAATTGACCCTTTCAGTAACCCTTTCCCTCAGGCCTGCTCTCTGCTAGGTAACAGTGAGTCAATCTAATAAAGGTAATTCTGCTAATCCATTGATGATCCTGGCAGGTTCAGGCATCTTCTCTCTAATGTCACTTATTTGCATGCTAATTGGGTATCCAGAGACCATCCCTCACTCCAAAGACACTGGGGTCTTTGCTATGCCTCTAATAACCCTCGTGATGTTATTATTTTCTCTCTCTGGGACTCGGTTTCTTCATTTGTTAGAAAGAAGCTACATGACGTGTAAGATTGCATATGCACGTCTAAAACTGGATAATTCTATTGTCCACCCTGAGCAGGATAAGCCATTTCTCGCACCCCCTTCCTGAAAGGGACGTGGGGATTTCACAGAAAGGTTTTGGTCACTCGAGGCTACTGGGGGCCACATGAAGGCCCCCAAGCATCGGGCCCAACGTGGAGCATTTACACCTAACACGAGTTATCAGCAGACACCCACCTAGACTGGCGAGAAGTTTGGGAGAGAATAAAAACATGCTCATTTTGGTTCTTCAGCCCCTGAGCCCGAGGGGGGCTGTCAAGGAGAAAGTTGTAAAACCCTGGAAAGTTCAGCACTGATAACCTTCTGTGATTTTCTGTTTTAATATATTGTTTAAATTGCCTGCTTATACCAAGATATTCCCTACTTTATTTCAAAGAGCAGTGAGAGGAAAGCAAAACAAAACCAAAAAAGATCCCAGAAACAAATTAAACATCTAGAGGCTACTGAATATATTGTGATATGTTCACACAGTGGAATAAAACACAGAGAAAATGAGTGAATAAGGCTAAGTGATCTGAGAAGGGTGCCAGTGAGTGAAAAGAAGCAAATCCCAGAACTACCCATGGTCTCTGAGATATAAAGCTTGACAATAAGCAAAAATCAAAAACACACATACACATAAAGAAGGATAGGAATAAGTTTAAAATCTAGGATAGTGGGGACTTCTCTTTTTGTGCCAAAAATTAGGGCAAAGTGTCGAGTTTTTTATAATCGCCATTTACTATGATGTTAGCTGTAGATTGTTCATGGTTACACATTATCAGGGTAAGTTTCTTTTTATTCTCAGTTTGCTGAGAGTTTCTATCATGCATGTGTTTTACATTTTATGCAAACTTTTTCCACATAGATTGAGTTGATCGTGAAATGTTTTCCTTTATTTCTTTACCGTAGTGAAATACACTGATTTTTGAATACTATACCAGTCATGCACTTTTTTAAAAAAATTTATTTATTTATTTACTTTTGGCTGCATTGGGTCTTTGTTGCTGCACGTGGGCTTTCTCTAGTTGCGGCGAGCAGGGGCTACTCTTCATTACGGTGCACAGGCTTCTCATTGCGGTGGCTTCTCTTGTTGCAGAGCATGGGCTCTAGGCGTGTGGGCTTCAGTAGTTGTGGCATGCGGGCTCGGTAGTTGTGGCTCTCAGGCTGTAGAGCGCAGGCTTAGCAGTTTTGGCGCACGGACTTGGTTGCTCCGCGGCATGTGGGATCTTCCTGAACCAGGGATCAAACCCGTGTCCCCCTGCATCACCAGTGAAGTCCCAGTCATGCACTCTTAAGTTCATGACTCCCTCCCTGTCCCATGATGTTTTATCATTTTTATATATTTTTCAGAATTTAATTTGCTAATATTTTGCTAAGGATACTGGCATCTTTGTTCATGAGAGATATTTGTCTGTGGTCTGCGTAATGTTCTTGTCTGGTTTGGGAGCCAGGCCTCACCTCACGTTTTTGGACAGAGTTTGTGTAAAATTGGCTTTATTTCTTCTTTAACTGTTTCACAGAATTTCCTAGGGAAGCCATCTTTCATGGAGTTTCCTTTGAGCAAAGATTTTATTATGAATTAAATTTAACATATTTTGAGCTATTCACATTTTCCATTTCTTTGTGTGTCTGTTTTGGCAACTTGCGTCTTTCTGGAATTTTTTCCACGTCATCTAAGTTGTTAAATTTAAGGATATAAACTTGCTCACAATATTCCCTTGTTATCTTTTTAATATCTGTAAATCAATATTAATGTCCTTGTTAATTCCTGAGTTAGTCATTTGTATTTTCTCTCACCTTTATCAGTATCAATTTATCAGTTGTTTAACCAGAGTTTTTTCAATTTTACTGATCTTTCAAAGAACCAGCCTTTGGGGTTATCGATCTTTCTCTATTGTTTGTTCATTTTGTATTTCACTGGTTTCTGATCTTATCTTTATTATTTCCTTCATTCCCTTTTTTACAGTTTTAATTTGCTCTCTTTTTTTCCTAATACCTTAAGATGGAAGCTTAGGTGATTGATTTAAAACCATTCTTCTTTCATAATGTGAACACTTAGAGCTATAAATTTCACTGCAAACTCTGCTTTTGCTACATCCCTCAAATTTTAATATGTTGTGTTAGCCTTTATCATTCAGTTGGAAATATTTCCCTTATGATTTCTCTTTATACCAAGGGTTATTCAGGAGTCTATGGTTATTTTTCTAAATAGCTGGGGATTCTCCAGATATCTTTTTTTTTTTTTTTTTTTTTTTTTGTTTCTTAGGTTATAGGCTGCCATAATTTCAATAAGTAGATCCTGCCACAGTGTGTTAGCATCAGTAGGCTATTTCTCTGTTTCTTTTCCACCCTCATCTTCTCTTCTATGCTGCTCTGCTGCCTCCTAACTACGGCTCTCTTCTAAAAATCTACATAAAATCTACAACCCCTTTCAGATCTCATTTTCATTGGCTGCCTGCCAGCTGTTGAGGCAACAGCTGATTTTCATTATATGGTGAAAGGGTGGGGCCATTGGTTCACAGCTGCCAAGTTTCTGGTTCTTTTCCCTCACCACCTTGAAAACCCAAGTGTGTCCCCTGCATCGGCAGGCGGACTCTCAACCACTGCGCCACCAGGGAAGCCCTTTATTTTTAATTTCTAATTTAATTCCATTGTAGTCGGAGAAGATAGTCTGCACAATCAGATACTTCGATATTTATTAAGACTCACTTTATGGTCCAGCATATGGTCTATATCGGTGAAAGTTCCATGTCCACCAGAAAAGGATGTGTATTCTACTTTGTTGGGTGTGTAGTTCTATAAATGTCAATTAGGTTAAGTTGAATGATAGTGCTGTTCAAATCGTCTGTATTCATTTCTTGTACCATCTACTTGTTCTATCAATTATTGAAAGTGAATTGTTAAAATTGCCAGCTGTAATTGTGCCCTTGTCTGTTTCTTACTTTAATTCTGTCACATTTCGTTCTTATCATTGTGAAATTATTTCTGATAATTTCTTGAAGCTTAGTTTTTCTGATGCTAATATAGTGACTCATGCTTTCTTATGATTATTGGTTGCATGGGTTATGTTTAATGTGTGTCTCTTGTAAGTAGTAGAGCGTTGGGTCTGTAGTTATCCAATTTTGAGGCAATTTTATCTCATTGGCCCTAAGAACATTAACAAACATAAATTTTCATTTTAAAAATCCAACAAAGAAAGTTGGCCTTTTTTTCCTACCTTAGTATCTGTCAGTCAAGAGCTGCCAACAAACTTCATCTGCACAAAGAGGTAATATAAGATTGGGTCCACATCTGACCAAAATAATAATCAATTGTATTCATCTATGTCTAGCATGAATTGAAATAAACTATAGAATCTACTGCTCAACTGAAATGATATATGATTTCATGAATAAAATTAACCAATATTCGATTCAGGCTAGATGTATCAAATCAAAATATTTAGCCATTGTATGAAAATTCAGTCAGCAGCCCAGCTAGATGGTTGTTCTGTACAATTTTAGACACCATTTAATGACTTTTCTGAATGAGCTGGCTGCTTTGGAGGAATCTCAGACTCTTTATTATTTGAAATGCAAATTTATCTCAAAACAGTGAACTATATCCAAGGGTGAACAGACCACTCAATTGTAAATTCTGTTTTAACTCTCCCATAGACACCACTGACAGACTCTCTTGTAATTATTTCAAAAATATAACTTGGGTGAAGGTCATGTACACTACAGAGAGCAGTGATTTATTCTTCCTCAATGGCCAGATTAGATTACTGCAGCTCTGGTCCCACACATCTTCCTGCCAACCCCAAAGGAGTGCATCTGAAACAATGTTCCCATGAACTATGACCTAGTTCCAATGCTGTCCTTCTACTTTATACAACGATTGGTCTTCCAGGGGCCTAAGGTAGAAAAGGTGGTGGGACAATCCCAAGCCAAGGAGACCATCATAAGGAATAAACATCAATGTCTGAATCCAGGAGAACCTTCTTATCAATCTTGGTTCAATTGGATGAGAAACTGAAGAGCCAAAATCACTGTAGATAAAGTTTCTGGGGAAAAATTATTAACAAAAATCAGTCTGAACCTTTGATATTCCCAAGCGGGGGTGGGGTGGGGGATAAATCATGAACCTTCTACCTACAGTTTTAGGGCCGTATTGAAGGGGCATGAGGAAACAGACTCTTCCGAGCAGTCGAGGCTGATGTCAATAGATGTTTTCATCTGCACCTGAGATCTGTGGGCACCTGTAGGAATCTACCTAGATAATCAAATTCAGTCTGTGGCTTCTTACTCTAATGCTTCCTAAAATAGGCAGAGAACTCTCAGCTGGGGGCTGCTTAGGGCACCCATTCTGCTTCAAGCTTTGTCTAAAATCCTTTGGCCCAGAAGTCCTAGAGTGGATATAGAAGAAGAATGTTACCCGTCACAATTTTTCAACTAGAAGTAGGAAGACAAGTTACAACATATATAGAAACCTTCGGGGAGTGAATGGGCATCTTTGCCCAGTGAAATTGGCAAAGATTGAAAACTCAATCTCAAGCAGGCTCAGCTAAGCCATCTTAAGTCAGGCCATTTTTTCCCAATAAATAGGGGTCATTCAGAGCAGGTTCTAATGCATGCTAGACTAAAGCTGATCTGATAAGATGGTTGCATGAGATGTTATAGAGAAAAGGGCACACGGTTGGAAATCAAGACCTGAACCAGCTTCCACTATTAATTGCCTCCAATCCATACTCTGCAGAGCAATGAGCATGACCCCTTTCAATCACAAGTCTGAGGATATCACCCATATGCTTGAAGAATTTCTGGTTGCTCTTATAATCCAGTCTCTTCCTCTTAGCCTCTCTTTCTGTTATTTGAACACCCGAAGTCTTTGCACCAGCTGGTTCCATTTCCTTGGGATGCTCTACCTGGGCTATCAGAGCAACTTTTTCCTTCTCGTCACTCAAACGTCACCTTCTTGAAGAGAAAGTCCTTGAAATAACACACCTTGGCATTGTCACCATCATATCATGTTGGTTTAACTCTGTGCCCATCTGGAATTATAATGTATTTCTTTCTTTCTACCTTGTCCCCTGCGCTAGAACATAAGCTCCATGTAGGCAGGAATCTCGCTGCCCTGTTCTCCCGAGCCTAGACCGATACCGTCACACAGTAGGTGTTCAAGTAACGTGTGATGACTGAATGAATACAATAATATTTAGATTCTATTCCGAGCTTCGTCTCAAACTATCTAACTGTAATCATATCTGTTTTCTTATCTGGAAAATAAGGGAACAACAATGAATTATCATTCCCTCTTCTTTACGACTTTGCCGCCTCTCTCCACGCCCCCCCCCCCGCCCCCCCGCCCAAGAAAAACCAATCAGGAAGTGAAGGAAATAAGTTGCCTATGGGGATCACATTTTAAGATTAACACACAATGGGTTGAATCCCAGATATAAAATCAACTGGGCAGAGAGAATAACTTCCAGCGATACATAATTTGTTTGAATATATTTACAGTGTAAACAACTTCCAGTCTGCAGTGTACTTGGTCAGTCTTAAAAACATAGCAAAAGGCCTGGAGGGGTATACTGGCCTTACACGTGCCAGCGCGGGGAAATCAGATGCCTTTAACCGTCTGATTCATCAGCTTCCCCGGTTTGGACTCCACATTGGGCAAGAAGCCTTCTGATTATAGCTTGGTGTGATTGTATTTGGATTTTCCTACAGGGAGAGAATGTGCTGATCACACAGCCTTTGAGTTTTCCAGTCATTGTGACAACGGTCTGTCACAGTAAATCACTAGATTTTCATTCTGGTGTCTTTCTGAGTCTTGTGTGCTTTTTGGTTCCAGTGAGTCAATCCTTCAGAGCCCATCACCTCCGATCACCCAGAGGAACAGGCCTTGGTTTGGGGCTTTGTTTACTTGGTGTAGGGATGGCTTCCTCCAGCCCCCTCTGGGGCAGGGATGGCAACTCAATTCTAATGTATCCATTGAGCAGCTTGAGTGTGCGCTTAGGGCCCCAGGAAAGAGAGAGATCACAAATAACAACAACAAATAATAATAGTGGAAGTAATTTAATATTTCATAATATGCTCCAAATAGTCATCAAAAAAAATGATAACATTGTTGAAATTTCTTGCAATCGTTTTATAGTTTAGAACAGTTTGCATTTTGAATGGGTCCAGGGTGCAGAAGGGCAGGGAAAGGGTGGCTCCATAATCATTTTAGTGTTTAAACCTTCCAAAGGTCCTAGCCCAGCCTCAGGAGCAACATTTCAATGTGGCTTCCAGTGAGGCCAGCAGGCTTCCTGATGCAGAGAGTGAGGCCCAGCTATTCACGTTCACAGAAAGCCGAGGACAGGAACTCGGTGTCTGCCCTTGGAGTTCAGGACTCCTCGCCCTACTGACCACACACCTGACTCGTACCTCCCTCCGACCAACTTTGTTCAGGGGCCTCATCTGGGACAACCCTGAGGCTGCTTCCAGTTCTAGCGTTCAGTGATCAGGAAAAGAACAAAGGAGTGAGTTGAACATCACATTCTGTCGGGGGCCAGCTCATACCTGACTGTCAGAGGGGAAGGAAAACTGCCACTTTCCTCTGTTCCTCTCTGGCCCTGGACTGAAATCTTCACCTCGCTTGGAGACAGGGAAGAACCAGGCTTGAAAGCATAAATATTTTGTAAATTTTCAGGACATGCTGCAGCTGCACAGTTGGGTGCCCGATTTTCATTTCCTAATCTGCTTTTAGAGCAACCTAAGTCCCTACATTATTTAGGGCCCCTGCGTGGAGCCTCCTGAAGGCGAGTGATTAGTGATTGATCCGATTAGAGCAGAGACTCAATCGATGAAGAAGCCTTTGGGGAGCCCCTCGTATGCCTGGAGTGCTGATGAAAAAGATGACAATAGGAAAGGCAGGGAGAAAGGGGACGGGATAGAGGAAGCAAAGCCCTAGATGTAGGCAAGGGAGCAGCATCCCTCTTTCTGCGTCAGCCAGGAGGTGCTCGTGTGGTCCCACAGCTCAGCTCAGCACCGGCGCCTATCAAGTACCCAAAGAGTGTTTATTAATGGGCTGAATGGGATAAATGGATGCTAAGAATGAATCCATTGTCATTTTCTTATGGACAATGCTGATGGTTTCTTGACGAAAAGTAAACTCTCATAGCTGGATCCCTTTGCTGAGCTTTTCAGAAGACATCTCCTAAATGATTGACGAACATGAAAGTCACAAAGACATAGAATTTGAATCTTTTCCACCAGGACCGTGAGATCGTTTCCTTCACAGCGGAAAGCCAGGCCGAGCGTGGCGTGAAACCCCAGGGTTGCCGGCAAGATGCACTTTTGGTCCCAGTCTCTTAAGAACACAGATTCTACCTGCAGAACCCACTGGCCCTCAACCCTCCACACCAGGTGATCAAAATTACCTGGACAGACTTCTGAACTTCTGAGGAAGAGAGGTAGAACACCTTGAGAGGTGCCCTGGAAAATCAACTCCCTTTGTAAACTCTGTGTGTGAGTATGTGGTTAGAACTCATCAAAAGTGCATTCTCCTTCTAAAGTCAAATGCTTTGGTTCAAAAGGATCCATGCACCCCAGTGTTCATTGCAGCACTATTCACAGTAGCCAAGACATGGAAACAACCTAAATGTCCACCAGCAGATAAATGGATAAAGAAGACGTGGTGCATATATACAATGGAATATGACTCAGCCATAAAAAAGAATGAAATAATGCCATTTGCAGCAACATGGATGGGCCTGGAGATTATCACACTAAGTGAAGTAAGTCAGACAGAGAAAGACAAATACCATATGATTTCACTTATATGAAGACTCTTTAAAAAAATGATACAAATGAACTTATTTACAAAACAGAAACAAACCCACAGACTTAGAGAATGAACTTATGGTTACCAAGGGGGAAGGGTTGGGGGGAGGGATAGACTGAGAGTTTGGGGTTGATATGTATGCACTGCTATATTTAAGACAGATAACCAACAAGGACCTACTGTAAAATAAATAAATTTAAAAAAGAAAGAAAAGAAAGTCAAATGTTTTATCTATGAGAAAGATAAGCTATGTGTGTAAGCATACTGAAACAATCATGTCATTCATTGGTCAAGAAAATTAAAGTTTTCGCCTGATCTGGACACTTACGAGGGTCTCAGAGAAGGACTCATCACTCCAGGCCTCCCCGATACCCCTTATCCCTCTAGGCTACAATTCTGGGTTTTATTTCTGTCTCCCTTTAGTGAGTATCTTGGAAGAAGAGACTGTGTCTCATTCATCTTTGCATCACTGGAGCCAAAAATAGACCTGGACATGTAGAGGGCAATCAACAAGTGTTTGTGACACTAAGTGTCAGAGAATATGGAGGGAAATGGAGGAAGGAAGGAAGGAAGGAAGGAAGGAAGGAAGGAAGGAAGAAGAAAGGAAGGAAGGAAGGAAGGAAGGTGTGGGTAAGGGTGTGAATAAAGGAATGAGCCACAGTGAACCAATGTGTTGCAGCAGCTGACTCTGGCATGGAATCGTTTTGAATCTGAAAAACATCTCCACTCACAAATCCCTAAGGAAAGTGGCAGAGGAGTGGGGAGAGAGGATACATTGATATCATTTTCGCCTTCCAGACTCACTTGTCCTCCAAAGTAACCCACCCCAGCTGGAACTAAAGTTCCATATTGCGAGCTTAACCTTTCACGTGTGCTCCGGGCTGCCCAGCCAGCCCTCCTCCAAGGAAGGCCTGGGGGGAAGCAGCCAGAAAGGCTGTTACAGCGAGATGTTGAGTTTATTGTGCAAATACGAGCAAGTGCTCACCAAGGTGGGAGGCGGGGGTGCCGGGCGTGGGGAGAGGACTTCTCAGGCTCTGTCCAGGTAACACAAAGCAAACGCTTGGCAACTGGCTGATTGTCAAGAGCATACTTTGGAGGATCCAACTGATATTTCAGAGTGGCATTAGAATCTAATATATTTACCTGAATCTACAGAGCTCTCTGATGGATGTCTCAGTGCATCTCATGTTGGACCGTGAGACCCAGACCCGGTCTTTACAGACATCCATCAGTTCTCCCTCCCAGGGGATGTGATGGCTGCATTGTCAGCATGAGAACCAACCCCAAGAATCACATGCCCGGCTGGCCCTTGTCCACTCTAGGAGGACCTCGTGAAGAATAACACTTGAGATGTCTGGGGTCTGTTCTCTTGCAACCTGTTTTGCAGGCTCACGGAAGAGCAGAAACTGACCATGGCAAGAGTAGTTGTCTTCACCACCCATTTGCTTTCCAGAATCCCTTGCCTTTTTTTAGGTACCCTACTAAGATGCCTCCATTTGTTGTTGTTTCCTCCTATTTTGCAATGAGGATATTATAAATGCCACTGTACTTGGATAGAATTTTCCTCTTAAAGATTAGGTGAAACCAACAGATTAGAAACTCAGCCCAAGTCCAGCAAATGACAACAGCTTCTCCAATGTTGTTGGACTAGGACAGAAGGTTGATTTGAGGAGGAAAGCAGGTTGATGCCTGTGTTAATATTTTATATCCCCATAGGGTTTTAGGTATTTTTTTCTTCATCACATTCCTTTCAGGCCTATTATTTCATTTAATCTCATGATATACCTGTGAGTTAGCTAGAGTTCTCACCAGTTAAATATGATTTATGTTTGTCCTTGGGCACAGGAGAAAACTAGAAAATTGGCTCTAGGATTTGTTTATAACCATTTATAAAGCATGAATCATGGCATTAGACAAATGTTACAACTCAACAGGCCTTCGAGAGCTAGACATTATCCTTCATTCTCTGCACGTGGCATCTAAGTCTCAGGAAGGTGAAATGATTTACCCAAAGTCACACAGCCAGCAAAGGTCAAAGCCTGTTCTCGTTCCAGACAGCCGTTCTTTGTACCTGAAGGTACAATGACTCACTGGAAGGAGTTAGCAGAGGTTGCCATGGACAACAGAGCAGATGAAAGCGAGGCTGAGAGCCTCTCTGCTGCATCCAGTTGCCTGTGGTGCAGCCTCCTGCCTCTGGTGCCACATGGGACCATGTCCACCGTGCATCTCGCCATCTTGCTTCCCACAGGGCCTCCCTGGTTTCCCAATCTAGTCCTATTCAACCCTCCAATAAGTCTCTTGTCTTGGTTTTACACGATACTTTATTTTTTTTTAGGTAGGGATTTAAATTTTACTTTTTTAAGTAGTTTTATTGGAAACATATCTATCAAAAAATTTACCCATTCCAAGTGTACAATTTAATGATTTTTTGAGGAACGTTACTGAGAGGTGCAACCATCACTATAATCAGTTTTAGGGCATTTTCATCCCTCCATTAGATCCCTCACGCCCACTTTCAAGTTAATCCCCATCCCAGTTTAGGAGGGATTGGATTTTTCTTATCCAGTTAAAAAAGGAAAAGTAAAACAGAAGCAGGTAATTTTTTTTTATACTGCAAGAGTTTTGACCTGCTACATTCTCTTCCTCCAAAGAACATTTTGCACCCCTGAAGATGATTTGCTCACCATGTTGGTTTATCTCCCAGAGGGTGGGTCATGGGTTCATATTCACTGGGATAGTAACTCCCACTTGCACTCTGAGATGTGAGTGAGTTTTTCTTTCCTGCCTTCCTGGGGCTACGTGGGCAAGACTGCTAACTCTCCTGGTTGTGTCCCTTCCCTCTTCCCATCTCTAGGACATCTCTAGTTATGTGGCTAAGGGATTAAGATATAAAGACATGGAAGATTGGTCCAAACCCCCTTCCCCACTCAGAGAGCTGTTCCCCTTGCCCCATCTGACTGGCTCAATGCCAAACTACTCCATTTTCCGGTGAGTAGGAATGCAGAAAGTGGGAAGTGAGTTTCCCATCAGCAGTTCTCCGGACGGCAGGCTATTTCTGCAGGTCACTTTACGTGCTCTGTCCCCTGCTCCTCTCCTATGGTATTTTCTTAACGACACAGCTCAGAAACCACACGTGGACTCAAACATAAGGAAATGGCCAAATACATCATATTGAAGGAAAAAGAGGACACATAATTTTATTTATTAAAAAAAAGTTTTGTTTAGCTGTTCAATTAATGCTTATTGGAATATAGTTGATTTACAATGTTGTGTTAGTTTCAGGTGTACAGCAAAGTGATTCAGTTATATGTATATATATATATTCATTCTTTTTCAGATTCTTTTCCCATATAGGTAATTACAGAATATTGAGTAGAGCTCCCTGTGCTATACAGTTGGTCCTTGTTAGTTATCTATTTTATATACAGTAGTGTGTGTATGTTCATCCCAATCTCCTCATTTATCACTCCCCCCCCCCACATTTCCCCTTTGGTGCCACACAATTTTATATACAGCATGAAACCCACCTCTGCCAATGTATTTACATGTGTGAATCTGGTATCAACTCAGTCTGGACCAAAAAACTACCAACATATTAACAAGTGGTTACATCTGCATGGCAGGAGTATGGGTAACGTATCCTGAATTATTTCTATCTTTCTGAATTTTTCACGCTTTGCACAATGGACACAGATTACTGTTGGAATGAAAGAAAGAACCGGAAGTGTTACAATAAAAAGAGGACAATATGGGCTCCCCGGGGGCTAAAAGTGCACCTTCCTCGCTATCCCTGTGGCCCAGGTGCTCTGTCATCGTCAGGCTCTTGCTCTTATTAATATCGCTGTTATTACTGCGCTAATCACAGTGTACACAACTCCTTCCTCCGTGCTAATCATCCGGCACACCTGGGAGGCTGTTCCCGGTCGAGGAGACGTGGAATCCCAAGGAGACAGACAGTTTGGACCGAGTTCAGAGGCAAGTTCGCCAAACGATCAAGGGAGCAGGGAGGGCTGCTGCTGGTGAAGAGATGAAAGGCTTTCTGCTTTTATAGCTCCACTGAGCAGAGGCTGGGGGTTGGGGCCCTTGAAAACAGCCCCAAAACACATGAAAATCATGAACGATGGGCAGGGAGGAGGGAGCCCCGTGTAGCCTGGCCCAGGCTGGTGATCGGATGCCGTGGTGACTGGGAAGGGAAGAGAAAGCCTCCCATTCAGTAAGTAGAACACAATGCTGCCTCGTCCCGGGAAAGCATTGGCTTCAGAGAGCAGTGGGAGCCTTCAGTTCTATATTCCGCAAGGTGAGGGGGTCTGGTTAGAAGCCCAGATGCAAACTGCATCCGTCAATCACGGGCCCGGCACTTCTGCAGCCAAGCTCACCTCGGCGTCTGCAGACTCGGAGGGCCCGCCCTGCCCTGCTGCTTCAGCCCAGGGGCCTCTGCTATTTATTTATCTTTCTCACACCGGCTCTTTCAGAAGGATTTCCTCAGAGGCCTCTGCTGCCCAGTTTTACATTAAATGCAGCTGAGGAGTAAGTGTAGCTCGACAAAAGATTTGATCTTAAGGAGCCCTTAACGAGCTTCCACAGTTATCATGAGGTCAAACCGATGACCTTTCGTAGGTGTTACTGGCGGAGCTCTGGCACCTCCTGAAAAACTTGGGGGCCCAGAGCCTGAGGACCGGGGTGAAACAGGGTAACTCCAGCAAAGCTGAGCAGGGTCCATCGAACACAGCAAATCAAGCTGAACAAATTGCAGTGTCACTCCACTTCCCAGGCTCACAGCCAACATCCGTTCCCATCCCAAAAGGAGGACCCCCTGAATGCAAGCCCGGGGGCTTTCAAGCAAGAGAATCATGCCATCCGATCCTTCTCTCAAGATCATTCTGCTGAAGGATGGATAGCAGAGCAAGAGACAGCAAGCAAGGGAGACCTGTCAGGATGCTACCACAAGAGTGGGGGAGAGACACCAAAATCTTGAGCAAAGCAGTGGCAAAATTGAAGGGAAAGAAATGGGCGACAAACGCCCCTCCAGCACGGAACCCACAAAAGTTGGGGATGGCCCTCGTGCCGGGGCCCACGTCTCTAGAATTACTGGCCAATAGGTCTGGATTCTAATTCGTGCCTGGGACGTCAGAAACCAAGAACCAGGGGACCAGGTGAGGTGGCGGTGTCATTTTAGACATGTTGGCTTTAGAATTTGAGCAAAGCTTCTCTTCACTCTAGCGGGCTGTTAGAAATATAGCTCTGAGCTCAAGGGAAGGCTTGAAACAAGACAGGTAGGTTTATGAGTCGAGCCACGCAACAGTGGTGAGAAGTAACAGGACAGCTCAGGGAGGGGATACAGCGAGAATGAAGGAAAGTAGGGAAGAAAACCCTGGAGGAGGTGCACTTTGGGCAGTATATTTGGTATATGAGGGGTATTCAGAGGAAGAGGTGAGGATAAGATATCCAGGAGAATTCCAGACATGGGCTATAAAGAGAAACCATAGAATTAATTCATCTTCACTCACTATGCATCCAAAGAGCTCCCTCTGCGTACTGGGTACCAGGTGCTTCTTGAGGTAAAGGAGTGAATATGAGATGGGCCCTGACATCGGGAGCTCATGGCCCAGGACAAGAGACACGAGAGTTCTGACAGGGAGATGCAGGGAAAGATGCCGAGGACAGAGGCTGGTGTGATGCAGCTGCAAGCAAGGAGCTTCAGGGACAGGCAGCCGCCACCAGGAGCTGGGAAGAGGCAAGGAAGGAGCTTACCCAGAGTCTCAGAGGAAGCATGGCCCTGCTGACACCTTGATTTAGGACTTCTGGCCTCCAGAACTGTGAGAGAATAAATGTCCCTTGGTTGAAGCCGGCTGGTGTCACTTGGTTACAGCAGCCAGAGGAAACTCGCACATGTAGGTGCAAGAATCCAGCTTCCGGCTGTAAGTTGCAACGCGCCACAGAAGCCTTACAGGGAAATTGTACAGGTGCTGTAGGAAGGCGGATGGCGGTCAGGGCCAGCGTGGCAGGGGCGTGGCAGGGGCGTGGCAGGGGCGTGGCAGGCACATGGGACCCCACAGAGGAGAAACGAGCAGACTCGGAGCCACTTTGTCACAGCCCAGCCTGCAGGGCCACCGGTCCCCACGCTCCTCCACTCTGCTGTTTCTCCTAACGGACCAAGGATGCTTTATTCCTAAGTGTAGGAAAGGAGGAAGAATGCCAGGTATAAGAAAGAACTCAGAAGCAACCTAGTCTAAACCCGTCTTGGGCACGAACCTCTGTGCAGGAGACTGTTAAAGGGTAAACAGCCTCTGATTGAACAAAATAAGATGCTCTGTTCTTACCTGGTAACCTGTGCGTTGTTTACTAGCCCAGCTGCTGTTAGATCGAAAGGAATATCTTCTTTTTTTAATTAAAAAAATTTTTTTAATTAAAATATAGTTGATTTACAATGTTGTGTTAATTTCTGCTATACAGCAAAGTGATTCATTTGTACATATATATACATTCTTGTTTTTCGTATTCTTTTCCATTGTGGTTTATCATAGGATATTGAATATAGTTCTCTGTGCTATGCAGTAGAACCTTGTTGTTATATGTGGAATATTTTCAACATATGAGAGAAAGCATAGAGTTGCTATACGTACTATATAAAAATTAAATGAATAACTAACTAATTTTAAATTACGTCTTACTGGGGTGTACAACAGTATGGATATAATGGCAGTATTTTATATGAAAATATTCAAGCTCGTTAATAATCAAATAAAATAATGAGCTATTATTTTGTATCTATCAATTTGAATTTTCAATTAAAATATCCAGAATTTGTACGAGGAAATATTTATACCGTGCTGGTGGATGTGCGAAATTATTTAATCTTTCTGGAAGGCAGCTAGGCAACCCTTACGCCAAAGCCCTACAACTCTGCATCTCCTTTGACCCAGCAATTTCTCGTCCAGAAATGCCTCGTAAGGAAAGACCTTGTCTGGGCATAAAGATTTAGATCCAAGGATGTTTGTTATGGTAGAAAAGCATTATGGGGACTAGAATATAACCTTATATCTCAGCCAGAAAAAAAAAAAAAAATCCTATTTAGGAATAACTTCTATCATGAAAAAAGTAAGTTATGAAGCAGAATGTCCAGTATAATTTCAATTTTAGTTTTTGCAAGAGAGAAAGATAGAATATGCGAGAAAATAGAGATAAAAGTACTAGACATTTATATACTTTATTAATTATTAAACCACTAATTTTGTGTGTGTGTGTGTGTGTGGTACGCGGGCCTCTCACTGTTGTGGCCTCTCCCTTCGCGGAGCACAGGCTCCGGACGCGCAGGCTCAGCAGCCATGGCTCACAGGCCCAGCCGCTCCGCGGCATGTGGGATCCTCCCGGACCGGGGCACGAACCCGTGTTCCCTGCATCGGCAGGCGGACTCTCAACCACTGCGCCACCAGGGAAGCCCCACTAATTTTTATTAATTGAATTTCTCCATGCAGTGAGCTTTGAGCAATTTTAAATTTTCTTCATTTTGCTTCTGGTTTTTTTTCAAAAAGTTTTCCAGAATGAACTTGTGTGACTTTTGTAATAGAAACAATAACAGTTTTGTGAAAAAAAAAAAAAGTATAGACTAGTGTATGTTACAGGAAATAGCTGATTTTCAGCACCTAAAATTAATCGTTTTCCAGCGTAATATTCTGTTCAACAGAGTGAAGGAAATTTTCTTCTCTCTTATTCATGGAGGTTAGCAATAGGCAAGAAACCTTGGCCTCATCCGCATTCAGCTTTCATCTGATTTAAAAACTCCATTGCTTTATCCTGCCACCCCACCTCCCCCATGTTTTTTTTTTTACAAGATCTGGGAACTATAAAAAAGTGCCAAATAAAATGCAAACTTTCCAGTTGTCTTATTTCCCTGGGTTATACAGGATCTTCCAGTTAACCTAAAATCCAACTTACTGTCAGATGTCTCAATTAATAAGATTCTTTTAGCTGAGTCCTACCAAGTAGGGCTGAATAAATGAAATAGATTTAGGAATTCTCCCCAAGCTGCACAGAATGGGTGAGCTCAAAGAGTTACCTTGGAGTAAGTATCGCTCTGAAATCCCCCTAAAGTTGAAACTCAGAGGAGAACAGGTGTCAATGTCTAAGGGTCAAACTCACTTTCTGTCCCAAAGGATACCCCTAGGGAAACAAAAATAGAGGAAACTCGAAAAAAGATGACAGTGTTAGAAAATTAGAACTGGGAGAAAAGCAAATATGATGACGTAACCCCTAAACGAGAAGAGACTCACTTAAACATCACGGGTTTCAGATATTCAAAGAATTATGATAAAGAATAAGAGCCCATGGGATTTGAAGAGATTTCATGATAGAAGCAAACCTCCTGGCACCTTAAGGTTTATGGAACACTGAAATAGCCTTCCGATGCATGTATTACTCTTCTTTCTTTTGAGAATTCAAAGTGTAAGACAGAAAAGTATCTGCTCTCAGTCATCCCTGATGGCGGAAAAGGATAAACAAGGATATTTATGATGAATAGCGACCCCCCTCCAGTACCCATCTGTGCTGCCCACTGCCCACTCCCATGGTTCCTTGATGAGTTTACTTGTGTTGAGCAGCTGGAGGGTTTGTCTGCGGGTAGACAGGTGCATCCATGGGGGTCTGGAAGAGCCGAGAGGCCACAAAAAGGTAGAACGTTTTTGCAAATGTCTTGGGATTAGCAAAAAGTCTTTTGACTATGTTTCAAGTGTTTTCAGGTCTGCTAAAATCCAACTAGGGTTTGCCCCTGAGAACCTTCTTGTTTAAATGCGTTATGCTTGTTTATTTTAAGAAAAACATAGGTTTGGTGTTTCTGGGTCCGTGCACGGTTAGCTCATTCGATTGGGTTTGCAAGTCTGTTCAGTGTCCACAATGCCTTATGGGATTCAAAGGAAGTTGTCTCTCCACCGAGGGCTTGAGAACCAGAAGCCAGGCTGCAAGAAGCCTTGGTTCAGCTCTGTCCGTCGGAACCCTCCAAGGGTTCTTAAGCTGCATTTGGGTTAAAGTATCGATGTTTCCCTCTCATTGTCTGGGCTGAAACCCACAGGTTTGCCTGAACACGGGAAAGTGTGTTAGAATTGTTGTCAGGGGCTTCCCTGGCAGTCCAGTGGTTAGGTCTTTGCCTTCCAGTGCAGGGAATGCAGTTTCGATCCCTGGTTGGGGAGCTAAGATCCCACAGGACTCACAGCCAAAAAACCAAAATATGAAAAAAACAGAAGCAGTATTATAACAAATTCAATAAAGACTTTGTAAATGGTCCACATCAAAAAAAAAAAAAAAATCTTTCGAATTGATGTCGGAAAAATGATCTTGCTGGATGAAACTTTCCTAGGGAACATACAGAAGGTCTCAAGTTCAGAACATCAGCTTGGATAAACCCTCATGGTTTGGCTTCTGGGCTCATTTGTACCCAGCGCTAAGTTGAGTGGCCTAAATGTTTACGTCTGGAAAATGTCAGTTATTTAACATTTATGCCTTTGTTTCTGCTGTGTGCACCAAACTGTGCTGGGTAGGAAGTTTATGAAACAGATATAATATATGGTCCGTGTAACTTTAGGAGGTTGGGTTTGTAGGCGTGAAGCCATTAATATGTAATTAATTAAAGATTGTGTGGCATAGATTTCAAGAGTGATAGGAATTCATTGGAGAGAAAGATCTGGTTAAAGAACTCGTTAAATATAAGTTGCCCCAACATAGCCCTAAGTATACCAGGAGGGGCAATGAAAGAGAGAGACAGACACGCTGACAGAGGTGTAAGCAGAAAGAAAATTAATTATAGGCTCATGGTGGAGGTGGCACAGCCTATGGTCAGAATGAAGCCTAGTTTGAGTGGAATGGAGGGTTCTTCTGTTTAGGAGTCATGGAAAATAAGGTTAGAAAAGCTTATTGGAGTAAGGCCAGGCAACTGTGTTTATCCTTCACGCAGAAAGCCCTAAAGCACCATTGTTGGCTTTGAAGCAGAAGTGTGGAAACTGCAGTGTTCAAGCAAAATTAATATGAAGGGAGTGTGTAGGAGGAACTAAAGGGTGACTAAGCTGAGGTTGGGGAACCCAGCTTGTAGCTGGTGGAAAGGTCAAAGTGCAAAGTGAACAGCTGATACGCACACAAAATTTGGTAGTCTCGTCTCAAAGAATCCCTTGGGCTGTGTTTGCTGCTGTGTGCCTTAGGATAATTCTAAGTACTGGCAATTTCATATGCTTCAACATAAAAACTAAAAGTCTAGAAGTATTTGGACTTGAGGTATGGCTTGATCCAGCAGCTTGATGATGTCACCTAGATCCCAGTTTCTATTTCTCTCTCTCCTCTTTGCCTTTTAGCATGTCAGCTTCCCTCAGAGGCCGGCTCCCCTCTTATTAGGAGAACAGTGGCTTGCCACTCCTTTGGGGAAAAAAAAAAAGAAATTTCTTTCCCAGATGCCCCTAACAAATGTCTCCCCTCAGTTTCTTGGCCTAAAATTAAATGCTCATCAATGAACCCAATACAGTGTCCAGGGAAACGGGATGAGGGCATTGTATTAAGCCAATTAGGATCCACCTTAGTGCCGAGGGTGGGATCAATCTCACCCAAAGTCAAATGGCTTTAAAATTTGTGGTCCCAATGGGAAGGGGAGAAGTGGCAGTGGTTGAAATGTCCGCTGAGACATTATTTTGCTGTTGTGTTTGTTTTCTCCTGCTACAGTATTGCTCCCAAAGGCATGGGGCAGGAAGGAGCTGGTACTGGAGACCCTCTAGCCAAGACGCAGACAATCCTTGGAAGCAAAGAGGGGAGAGGCCCTGTGTTCTACCCACTGCTGATTGAGGAAGTCTGGATACAATGGAATCCAGAAACGGTCAGAGGCACAGATGTGGAGTCACTGCTTGCTGATTCAAAGGAAGGGTTATTAACATCACTGAAAAACGAGGTCTTCGTGGATATGGGGCAAATAAAGCTGCCCATGGCGTTGCAGATCTTAGGGCAAGGTGGAGAATAAGATTCTCCACCTTGTCACCAACGCTCATTTTGGTGCTGGCCAATATTTTCATGATAGTCCTAACAGCATAGAGCAGATCATCCCTAAAACCCCAGCCCGATACGACCAGACCGCTTTCTAAGGCTATAACCAATACGCAGAGCCCATTATGCCTGCCCCGAGTGGATTCATTACCAGATACTCCACCTCACTGAAACTCATCCACCACATTCCTGCCCATTAACGCAGACTCCAAAGCTTTTCCTGCAGTGTATCCCCATCAGCCTGGCCAGGCACTTTCTAGGGAACTTTGTGCCATCTGCCAATGTAGAGATTTCATGGTGCCTCTTTGTCTGGATCATTTATTTGGTGGGTGGGGGAAGTTAAAGACTGGTGCCCACACCCCACCCGTCTCTGGGAAGAATCCCTATTTTCCACCTGCAGGGCATCAAAGTCAATCTTCAGTGACTCATAGCTGTTCTGTCTCTGGTGTTGTATTCAGATCCTTTCAGTGCCTTTGCACCTGGAGGTGCTGCAAATGCTGCTTTTGTTTTTAGGTGCAACTGTCACAAGGCAGCTAATATAAAACAAGACAGGTGTTTCCATCATAAAATGAATCAATGGCCTCAGGGCGCTTGGTGGCCTCCCTTTTTTTTTTTTTTTTTCCTGATTTCTTCAGATGCCTCGGCACCACCCGCTCCACCAGGGGGACAGCTGGCTGAACAGGACCAAAGGGAGCCTCAGCTGGACGCTGATTTTATGATGACTCAACGGCTCAGCAATAAATAATAAAAAATCAACTTTAACCACTCTTTCCAAATGCACTCCAGCCTGGGAGTGCTTTGCACTGTTTTCATATGAGTGTGTAGATCCCAAGGCAGGCTTTTCCTGCAAATGCCCCAAGAGCAGTTAAAGACTAAACAGGGTTGACAGATGCTGGTAATATGCAAGCCAGCCAGGGAAACACTCATCTCACCAGATGTGTGCATGGAAGGCGAGCGACCTTAGCATCTGTAAGATTGGATAGATTAACATCTAAAACGGGGGTGGCGTGGCCAGGAAGTGGGAGGTGGGCAAAGGTGGGAGGAAGCTGAGTTCTGTAAGGTTCCAGCTCGATCACTGGGCATTCGCCAAGGTCAAGGAAGGATGGGAAAGTGCGCTCTGCTTAGAAAAATCAGCATCTGATTTGCAGTGTCATTCCAAATACTTCTGTCACTATAGAGGAGGTGGTGTTTCACCCAGAAAGAGTCTACTGTCAATTCTTGTAACTGACGGCCTTAAGCTTACATCCTGCTAAGATCTGAGCTATATAGCCTGACCCAAATTTTGTTTACTTATTCTTGATGGGAACGAAAGGATTCATCCTTCCCAGTAACAAAGAACTGCAAAAGAAGACAGTAATAGACCATGTTTCCCCTGCTAGAGGGACTACTCTTTTTAACGGTATCATTCAACGCCACAAAGGATGTAAATTGATACAGTCTCTGGGAGACAATTCGGCAATACCTATCAAGAGTTCAGTCCCCAGTAATTTAACACTGGTGAACAGAAAAAAACCTTCATGTAGATTTTAGCTTGTGAGCCGCCTCCAGAACCTGCATCAGTAACATTCAGCAAAGGGACTTCCCTGGTGGTCCAGCGGTCAAGACTCCGCCCTCCCAATGTAGGGGGCCAGCGTTCGATCCCTGGTCGGAGAGCTAGATCCTGCATGCATGTTGCAGCTAAGAGTCCGCATGCCGCAACGAAGATCCTGCAACTAAGACCCGGCGCAGCCGAAATAAAAATAAATAATTAACATTCAGCAAATATTTATTTACTATGGACCAGACAGCACAGCAAGAAAGGAGGGACCCACGAGCTGATGATTACAGAGCTGTTGCTAAACTGATGGCGTCCACCCAGTCAATGGGGTCAAACAGGGCAATAGCATCTCTTTCCTCTTTTGAATGTTTCCCTTGGAAACTGCTATAGCTCTTAGAACAACGATGAGAAAGGTCAAGGTGAAATGAAAACTGTTTTGCTCAGTCCTTACTAAGAGCCAGGCTCTGGACCGGGCACTTTATGTATGTTATCCCTAGGGTCCGCTATTCCCCTGGGCTTGTCGGTCTGCAGATGGGTCGGGGGTAGGGGGCTTTACAGCCGAATTACAGGCTCTAACGGTGGAGCAGGGGAGAAAAAGAAGAGAAGCTCTTTCTTGAGGGGCACCGGTTAACCCCCCGTCCCTTTCCTCCGGCCACTGCAGGGCTTGACACAGACTCTTTGCCTTCTACTGAGTTTTATCGGCTCATTGGATACACCCGCAGAGAACCTACCACCTCTCTGGGGCAGGTAAACGCACGTTCTTCAGCTGGTCACTGGACGGGTATTTGATGACGTGTCCAGCCTCCTTCTGAGACCTGCTGTCATCCACAAATGTCCCTCTCGGGCAGAGCCCGGGATTCAGCCCAGCAGAGACCTTATTTCAAGTCATTTGCCTGCTCACAACACCTACAAGGTAGGTGGCAGTATTTCCATTTTCACAAAGGGGGAAGCCAGGGCTAAGTCGTTTGCCTGCTCACAACACCTACAAGGTAGGTGGCAGTATTTCCATTTTCACAAAGGGGGACGCCAGGGCTAAGCAGTGGAACGCCCAGTTTTTTGAGCACCTACTGTGTGCCAAGCCTGGGCCAAGATGTTTATAGGCATCGGTTCATTGATTTTACACAGCAGCTGACACATGAAGCCAAAGCAAGCATTATACACATTTTAAAAATGAAGAAATGGAATCTTCGAGACTCTTTAAGTAATTTGCCCTGGGGTCAACCAAAGGCTCTGATTGCAGAGGCTCCTGCCCCAGGCTTCCTGATTTCCTGGTTTGGCAGAAAGGGAGGCTCATGACCTCCACCTTCCTAAAGATGAAAGAGGCTTTAAATCAAAGACAGTATATGACCATTAGGAATATTTTGACTTTTTGTTAGCAGGGTTCTGCCAGGAGAAACAAGTCAATAAAAATTCATTTCTCAGGGCTTCCCTGGTGGCGCAGTGGTTGAGAGTCCGCCTGCCGATGCAGGGGACGCGGGTTCGTGCCCCGGTCCGGGAGGATCCCACATGCCGCGGAGTGGCTGGGCCCGTGAGCCATGGCCGCTGAGCCTGCGCGTCCGGAGCCTGTGCTCCACAACGGGAGAGGCCACAGCAGTGAGAGCCCCGAGTACCGCAAAAAAAAAAAAAAAAAAAATTCATTTCTCAGGGGTCTGGTAAACATTTATCCAAACCACAGTTGTTGTCCATTCAGATTTTTAGGGGATTTTTCAGTTAATCATTCTGGCAGCATTTTTAGAATAAAACAACTCAATGCTCAATATCCTATGCAAACCAAATTTACAGTGTTCCTTAAATATATGGAGTGATGATGTGGCAATACTACTGTCCAAGATGCTCAGACTGAAATCCTCACGTGGCATCAGAACTTGGGGGATCCCATGAGGGCGAGAAATGCATCTTCACCCCCATGTTCTCAGCACCTAGCATCGTGCCCAGTATACAGTAAGTGCTTAATGCACACCTGCTGCACGCACATGGAAAGAACTTGCCCCAGGACTTAGTTTCTCAGTTCTTTCTCCTGCTTCTGGGAGGGATGGAAATGATCAGTCTGGCTCAGAGATATTTAATAAATTGTTGGAGGTCACGTGGGTGATATAGCTGGTGGCCCAGGTTCCTACCCTGGTCCCCAGCTTACACTAAAGACCTGCCATAAACATCAAAGCAGAGAGAAGACCTTGCCCCCCTGGGGCTGGTGGCTAAAACAGGCCATCCTCCCCTTTAGCAAGAATCTGGCACAGCTATTAAGGAATCATTCTCCGCCCTGGCCCAGCCCTTGCCAAACGCACACTTAGGCTGCTTGTTATTTGGGCGACGGTAGTTTGATGTGGTGAACATGCCGTGTGACTCCCTGCTGTCCTTGGGAACAGACACGGGGACAACACTCCCTGCCATTCACATCACACACTCTGGGCTCAGGCACTGGCGCAAAGCCACCCCCATAAAACTCGACTCTTGCAAAATCTCAAAGAAGTCAAGTGAGCAGCTGAGGGTCACCCAGTCCAAAAATCATAACCCTCCCAAAGGGACTTGTTGTAACTTCAGGGCTTGATGAGGGTGATGCAGGGATTTGGGGCAATGTTTGTGCCGATATTCTTCCATGAGACCTCCCTACCATGTGTTAATTGTTTAATGAATTTGTATAAAATAGGGCCCCAAGGAGACACGATGATGAAATGTAATGTAACGTGTAACAAACGTAATGTGGATCCTGAGATAGAAAATAAGGACATCAGGTCAAAACCTAGGAAATCTGAATAAAGTATGGTCTTTAGGTACTAATAATAGTTAATAATAATAATGGTCTTTAATTAATAATAATGTATCATTAATTCCAAAAAATAGGGCAAACTAGATACTAGGTAAATGGGAATATGCTCTATATTACATTTGTAATTTTTCTATAAATCTGTTCTAAGAAATAAAGTTTATAGATAGATAGGTAAGTGATAAACAGATATCCCCAGAGTTTTTACAGGCATGCTTTTTTCCTTCTGAATACCGAATGAGTGATAACCCTTTGCCAGTGTGTCTAAGAAACTAAAATCTGGTTCTATATTTTTTCTGTGTCCCTTTTTGTACCAGCTATGCAAGGATGCCTGTTCTTTGCTTCGTGACCCTAAATTTTCAGCAAACGTGGGTCCTGACTGCAGGCCGATCCTCTTTCTGTACCAAACCTGTAAAAGGGGCTTCCCTGGGGCTTCCCTGGTGGCGCAGTGGTTGAGAGTCCGCCTGCCGATGCAGGGGACACGGGTTCGTGCCCCGGTCCGCGAATATCCCACGTGCCGCGGAGCGGCTGGGCCCGTGAGCCATGGCCGCTGAGCCTGCGCGTCCGGAGCCTGTGCTCCGCAACGGGAGAGGCCGCAACAGTGAGAGGCCCGCGTACCGCAAAAAACAAAAACAAACCTGTAAAAGTGTGGAGGTAAAGTATTCTTTTCCTCTTCGTTTGGGCTGCTTGCGTGATGCACAGTCTAGGTCTCTCCAGACTGGCCTCTGCAGAAGGCTCTGCCCTCCCCATGCAAGCCCGGCCCATCCTGGCAGTGGGTTGCAGCTTCCCGCCCCTGCCAGCCCCTCCCTGACCACTTCTGCCCACCGCTGTGTTTCCATCAAAATGTGCTGTGTGTGTCAGCAGAAGAGAGAGCTTTACATCTCACTGGGGAAATCAAACTTATGGTTACCAAGGGGGAGGTGGGGGAGGGATAAATTGGGAGACTGGGAGTGACAGATAACACGCCACTCTATATAAAATAGGTAACTAATAAGGACCTACTGTACAGCACAGAGAAATCTTCTCGATACTCTGTAATGACCTATATGGGGAAAGACTCTAAAAAAGAGTGGAGATATATATATATATATAAACTGAGTCACTTTGCTGTACAGCAGAAACTAACACAACATTGTAAATCAACTATACTCCAATAAAATTTTTTTTAAAAAAGAATGAGGGGATAAGGGAATGCATGTGTGGAACACACAGAGAAAGCCCTGCCAGGTCAAAACACCAAGCTGATAATTTCAGAAATATCAGGTGTCCACTCCTGGACTGTCTCACATTTCAGCTTATCCAGGAAAGTTTAGAGAGAACGTCCCGGCCTCTCTTGGGAAAACAGGACACGCTGTACAAGGGGACAGCGCCAGTGTCTGGAAACAATAAAAAGAACAGGATGAAAATGCGCCTTGTAACATCAGCTTCCTTTTGTTTAGACATAACATGGCGTTTTCAAAGTACATCTTCAAAGTTCATCTTCAGAAATGGAACCAAAATGTCTTCTTGTTTTTGCTGTGCTTAACCACAGCTGGGCTCCCTTAGAGTCTAAAGTAAAACCTGTGAGGTTTCAAATAGACTTTATTTTAGACTGAAGGGAATTTTTTAAAATTTGTTTGGTTTTTGCCTATTATCTCACCTGTTATTAATTGATTTTTTTTTTGTATTATTCACCAGAAAAGAGGAAATCACATTTTCCCCAAGGCTCAGAAATGTGGGAAAGAAGATTAAGGTGAGAAAAAGCTACCGTAGAATTGTGTAGAATTTGAAGCAAATCATCGTGTATAAATCTTTACACATATAGAGCAACTTATAGAAACGCAGCAAAAGACAATATTCCCATTCCAAAATTGGGATGGGAGAAACTAGTAACAATTAACTTAACAAATTACTAGTACGAATATTTAGAAAATGGTGGAGTGTCCACAAATGCCTTGGGGAATTTACTAGTGCCGAATATCCTGCATTCTGTTTTTTTTTTTTTTAAATAAAGGCTTCCTTTTTCTTAAATATGTACAGTATCACCAGGAAGGGGAGATAACCCCAGGCTTGAGGGAAAGGCCTAAAGAAAAAGCAGATGGCCGCCTCTTTTGCAGGAGCCATGTAATTTCATGGTGCATTTTCTGTTCATGGCTTCACTGAAATTCAAGCCCAGGGGCCAATTCTTTCCGGCAGAGGGGATGGGCTCAGGGGGTAGGGAGCAAGCAGTGAGAAGGGGGAAATCTTAACAAAAGGTAGGCAGTAGGGTCTCTGCTTCTGGGTGAGTGTCTACTTTTTCCTCAACTGGTAGCTTTCTGGGCTTCAGCCAACCAAGGCCCGTGATGGTCACACCAGCCCCATCTCTGCTGGTCAACCGCCCTCCATGTCACCTCATTCAAATTCCTGATGGATTGGTCCAGCTCACCATTTTGAGTGAGATCACACAAGTCAAAGGTCAGTGGCTAGCTTACTGATGGATGACCTTTTAGGTCAGCACCTGGTCCTTTGGGACAACAAGGATTGTGCGTGATTAGGTTCCCCCAGAAGAGTATGTGGGTGGGTAGCTACCCTACAATGTGTAGTCAGTAGCAGTTGGAAAAGAAAGTGACTGACTCTCTACAACAGTCGTTATTCAAAGTGTGGTCCCTGGACCAGCAGTATCTGTACCAACTGGGAAATTGGTAGGAATGCAAATCCCCAGGCCTGCCCAGACTCACTGAATCAGAAACTTAGGGGGTGGGACCCAGTAATCTGTGTTTTAATCAGCCCTCCTGGGGACGCACGTTGAAGTTTGAGAACCACTTGTCTGGAATAATCTCAAAATGTCTTCAAGTTCCATGCTGTAGAGACTGAAGGGGAAGGCAAGTTTCATTCCCTTAAAAAGACTGTAAAAGGGCTTCCCTGGTGGCACAGTGGTTGAGAGTCCGCCTGCCGATGCAGGGGACGCGGGTTCGTGCCCCGGTCCGGGAAGATCCCACATGCCGCGGAGCGGCTGGGCCCGTGAGCCATAGCCGCTGAGCCTGCGCGTCCGGAGCCTGTGCTCCGCAACGGGGGAGGCCGCAACAGTGAGAGGCCCGCGTACCGCAAAAAAAAAAAAAGACTCTAGAAGGATGAAATAATGCCATTTGCAGCAACATGGATGGACCTAGAGATGATCATACTGAGTGAAGTGAGTCAGACAGAGAAAGACAAACGTGGTATCGCTTATATGTGGAATCTGAAAAAAATTACAAATGAACTTATTTACAAAACAGAAACGGACTCACAGACAGAAAAAAACTTATGGTTACCTAAGTAGGAGGGGGGGGCAGATAAATTAGGAGAATGGGATTAACATATACACACTACTATATATAAAATAGATCACCAACAAAGACCTACTGTATAGCACAGGGAACTATACTCAATATTTCGTAATAACCTATGAGGGAAAAGAATCTGGAAAATATATGTAAATATATATTGTATATATATATGTGTGTAACTGAATCACTTTGCTGTCCACCTGAAACTAACACAACATTGTAAATCAACTACACTTCAATTTAAAAAAAAGAAAAGAGAATTTAAAGGCATAGAATCAGAAAGATATAAGCCAACAGGCAAAAAAAAAAAAAACCTATGGATTAATGTATTTTGATGGGCGAATGGGTAAATTAAATGTGATATATACATACAATGGGATATGATTCAGCCTTTAAAAGGAAGGAAATTGTGATGTGAGCTACAACACGGATGAACCTTGAAGACATTATGCAAAGTGAAATAAGCTAGTCACAAAAAGATAAATCCTGTAGGACAGGGGTCCCCAACCCCCGGGACCAGTACCGGGCCACACAGCAGCAGGAGGTTAAGTGGCGGGCGGCGAGCGAAGCTTCATCTGCCGCTCCGTGTCGCTCCCCAATGCTCGCATTACTGCCTGAACCATACCCGCCCCCACCATCTCCCCGCCTCCCGTCTGTGGAAAAATTGTCTTCCGCGAAACCGGTCCCTGGTCCAAAAAGGTTGGGGACCGCTGCTGTAGGATTCCACTTACATGAGGTCCCTAGAGGAGTCAAGTTCACAGAGGCAGAGAATAGAATAGGTTTCCGGGGTAGAGGGGAATGGAGAGTTACTTTTAAATGGGTACGAAGTTTCAGTTTGGATGGATTAAAATGTTCTGGAGATGGGTGCTGGTGAAGATAGCACAGCAGTGTGAAGGTACTTAATACTACCAAACTATACACTCAAAATGGCTTAGATAGTCAATGTTATGCTATATGTACATATACATATATCGGGAAGGACACAGAACTCTAGACCAGGTGCCTCCTCCCAGTCTGCCCTCGGTGAGTGGTGAGGACAATATACAGAGGTGTGGCCAAAACAGACTTCTAAGAAGGGTGGGCCCTGCGCATCATAGGCAGGGGCAGTGACCCAGCAGCTCAGGGGCCCACACCACACCCAGAAAGGAAGAGTTTGTCACAGTGCAGTCCTCCCCACTTCCTGCAGCCCAGGGAACTCAAACACCTGTGGGCAAGAGCCACACAGCTGCAGGTGAGGTTCCCAGCCCGACCTTACAGGAGACGTGGGGAATGGAGCCAGCGCTGGCCCACAGCAAGGCTACCCTGGGTTCCCTGGCCCGCCCGCCCTCATTTGGAACAGACGGGGCGTTAATCAGGGGAGCTGCGTCTCCAGGGCCCGCTGATCAGGGCAGCCAGGCCTGCTACCAGAGAGTTTTCTCTGGGGATCACAACAAACACACACACACACACACACACACACACACACACACACACACACACACACACACAAGAGGAAGCACTCACCACGACTGTGACCTTCCCGGCTGTACAACTGGGGGAAACTTTCTGCCAACA
This sequence comes from Lipotes vexillifer, assembly GCF_000442215.2. Taxonomy (NCBI): domain Eukaryota; kingdom Metazoa; phylum Chordata; class Mammalia; order Artiodactyla; family Lipotidae; genus Lipotes; species Lipotes vexillifer. The sequence goes on along the minus strand of NW_006789467.1, from coordinate 785,314 downwards.
CACCACCAGTGGCTGGAGACCTCATCTGGCAGAACACAGACCCTCCTTCTTTTTTTTTTTCATAGTTACACTTTCATTTCTTCTGTTCATCAGCACTTCAAAACATTCTAAAATACGACTCTTTCACGAAAAATTGCAAAAATGACCTCACAAAGTTATTACGGCATTTTAGTTTGTGAGTCCTTGTGAATGATAGCACGTAAAGAGTCCCGAGAAAGAAACAATAAATGAGTTAAAAAATTGGAAAGGAGAAGGTAAAACTATCATTATTTGTTGATGAAATGGTACTAGCTAAACTCTAGAGAATATCCCCAACACTGTTATATAGTGAAACGGGGGGGGGGGGGTTTACAAAATTAATATACAATATTAGGAGTTTGCCTATATACAAACAATTAATTAGAAAATAGGAGTAAAAAGAATAAATATCTAGGGATAAAAGCTAATAGGAAATGTGGAAAAATACATCAAAAAAATAAATGCTAGGGAATTCCCTGGCGTTCCCTGGACCCTAGTGGTCTAGCGGTTAGGACTTGGCGCTTTCATTGCCAGGGCCCTGGTCTAAGATCCTGCAAGTTGTGCAGTGCAGTGAAGGAAAGAAAGAGAGAAAGAGAGAGAGAGAGAGAGAGAGAGAAGGAAGGAAGGAAGGAAGGAAAGAAAGGTTACTGAGGAACTTAAAGTAAATGAATACGTGGAAAATATACTTTGAGCGTGATTAGAAAATCAGTAATCAAAGATATCAGTTATCACTAAATTAATTTTTTAAATTAATGCAAAAGAAATATAGTAGAAATTTATTCTGAAAATTAAACAGGATAATTTTCAAGTTTATAAAGAAAAGGATACCTGTAATGATATTAATTTTTCATAAGGCAAAAATCTGGTGGAATACAGACTCTTCTTTTGCCATTTGAATTTGTGGACATCAGAGCTGGGATTTCAGTAGTCCACACTGCCAACACACCTTCCCAGGTAAAGGTGAGCAGGCAGAAACATCATTGCACTTAACAATATATATACATATAACTGAATCCCTTTACTGTAAACCTGAAACTAATGTAAAATTGTAAATCAACAATACTTCAGTTTTTTTAAATGGTTAAAAAAAAACACACATTCACTAATTCAAAATAAGGGTAACAATCCACGGATCCAGTGTAAATACCCCTCCTTCTCTGAAATCAGTTTAGGCCACCAAACAGAATTTTTTTAAATTGTATTCTCTATAAAATTTAAGAGAATATTGCATCTTTGCAATGAGAATAATCTGGTTATCAAAAAAGGGAGGAGCTGGGCTTCCCTGGTGGCGCAGTGGTTGAGAGTCCGCCTGCCGATGCAGGGGACACGGGTTCGTGCCCCGGTCCGGGAAGATCCCACATGCCGCGGAGCGGCTGGGCCCGTGAGCCATGGCCGCTGAGCCTGCGCGTCCGGAGCCTGTGCTCCGCAGCGGGAGAGGCCACAAGAGTGAGAGGCCCGCGTACCGCAAAAAAAAGGGAGGAGCTGTGATATGAAAAACAACTTTCTAACATTTTGTAATAAAGTTAAAGACCTAAAAGAGATTAAAATTTTTTATTTATATTTTCACAGTAAGTCCTTGTTGATTATCTATTTTAAACATATCAGTGTGTACATGTCAACCCCAAACTCCCAATCTAACCCCCCCACCCCAGGCCTTCTCCCCTCGTAACCATAAGTTCATTCTCTAAGTCTGTGAGTCTGTTTTTGCTTTGTAAGTAAGTTCATTTCTATCTTTTTTTTAGATTCCACATATAAGTGATATCATATGATATTTGTCTTTCTCTGATTTACTTCACTTAGTATGATAATCTCCAAGTCCATCCATGTTGCTGCAAATGGCATTATTTCATTCTTTTTTATGGCTGAGTAGTATTCCATTGTATATAAGTACCACATCTTCTTTATCCATTCCTCTGTCGATGGACATTTAGCTTGCTTCCATGTCCTGGCTATTGTAAATGGTGCTGCAGTGAACATTGGGGTGAACGTATCCTTTCAAACCATGTTTTTCTCCAGATATATGCCCAGGAGTGAGATTGCTGGATCATATGGTAGCTCTATTTTTAGTTTTATAAGGAACCTCCAGTAAAAAATTTTTTTAAACACACACACAAAATAAACCCACCTGGACTCAGCACCCAACTGAAGAATAGAATGTTACCAAAACCACAGACCTCCCCTGCAGACCCCTTTCCAACACTTCTGTCCTCCTCTCCCAAGGTTTAATCGTCTGGTCACAGTCTTAAATTGTGATCGCCAAATCTCTAAACACCAAGGTGGCAGGAAATAGATCATATACTCTTGAAGCTCAAGGAATACTTGCGAAGAAAATGGACAATGATTTGTTGCAGTGTTTTCATATCTTGTAGAGAAGTTTAACCCATTCCCAAAGATTTTAAAAGACGCTCCTTGTCCAAGTAAAATTGACTTCAGGAGTGCAATAGATCTCCTTTGTTAGAAACTCTATAAAAATTCATAATGTCTATAGGTCCAAGAAGCCAAAATGTTCATCACGGAAAGTGCCCCTAAGAAATACGATCAGATTTAATGTCCATTTCTTACTAAAGGAATACCCATCATAAATCACCAGTCAGAATATTCTCTTGTGGTGAAATATGGTTGTAGGAGCATCACTTGACAGAATTCTAAAGCACCAGTCAAATGCAATAAACAAAAAAAGAGTTATAAGAAATCTAATCTTATTTGTGAACGGTAAGCACCCAGAAAATCTAAGAGGATACACTAAAATTCATGGAAACTAGAAGAGAATTCAGTAAGATGGACAATGGTAAAAGGCAGTATACAAAATGTAATGATTTTACTGCATATCAACAATGACTAAGTAGAAAATATAGTTGCATATAGCTTAAAATATCTGGTGAGAATTAAAAACTATGAATTCCTAAAAATTAATTTTTTTAATGCCATGGCATTATTGAGATACATTTTAAAATGGGAATATAGAAACACGATGTGGACCGAAAAGGAAATCACACTGTTTTAACAACGTCCAGTTCTCACTAAGTAATAGATGACCTCAATAAAATCTCAATGGTTTATTTCGAAATTTGGAAAATAATTCTGTGTATTTGGAAGACTAAATTTAGGAAAACAGATGAGAGGTTTTTTTTATAGAGTAGGGAGGAGAAATTTGCAGAGCACATAAAATAGAGTGGTACTAGCAATAAAACAGACAAACATTAATAACAGAACAAAAGGACCAAAAATGAACCCAAGTATATATTGGAATTTAAGATCAAAAATCCATCATTATTAATCCATGGGGAAACAGTGGATTGTTTAATAAAATGACGTGAGGAAAACTGACTAAGCATTTAGGAAATCATGAAGATAAATCTCTACCCCATACCCACATTCAAAATAAAATCCAGGGACTTCCCTGGTGGTGCAGCGGTTGAGAATCTGCCTGCCAATGCGGGGGACACAGTTTCGATCCCTGGACCAGGAAGATCCCACATGCCGTGGAGCAACTACTGAGCCTGCACTCTAGAGCCCGTGAGCCACAACTACTGAGCCCACGTGCCACGACTACTGAAGCCCGTGCACCTAGAACCCGTGCTCCACAACAAGAGAAGCCACCGCAATGAGAAGCCCGCGCACCGCAATGAAGAGCAGCCCCCACTCACTGCAACTAGAGAAAGCCCACATGCAGCAATGAAGACCCAATGCAGCCAAAAATAAATAAATAAGTTTATATTAAAAAATAATCCAACCCAATTGGCTTAAATATGTAAAAGTAAAACTGAGAAAATAGAAATAAAAGAAGAAAACATGGATAATTTCTTATATAATCTTGACCTGGAGATGGGTCTTCCTGGAGTGAATGAAGAGGTTATCGTACTACATAAATTAAAAAAAAATTATGCATGTCATAAGTTACCATAAATAAGATTACAAGGCAAATAACATTGGAGAAAATCACTGCAATACACATGCCTGACAAAAGCCTAATGTTCTCAAATCACAAAGAGATTTTAAAAATAAATTTGAGGTAAATTTCTCCAATGAAAAAATGGGCAAAAGATAAGAGACATTTCTCACAGATACACACATGTAGCCTATTAACAAAAGATAAAATACTCAACCTCAGTAATCAAAAATTCATATCAAAAGCAAAATGATAATCATTTTAGCCTATCAAATTGGGAATGATTAAAAAGAAAGAGAATACCTAGTGTTGACAAGAGTGTAACAGGTTTCATATTCACTTCTTAGCAAGTTAATTAAAATGGTTACACATTCATGCGTGTGTAATTAAAACCTTTAAGTTTTTCAAATTTCCAACAAACAATTCTACTAGAATTTAATCCTAAAGAAATAATAAAAAGATGCACACACACACTCACGCTAGTCAGAACAATGCTGGGAACATAATAGTCAGTAAATATTTCTTAAATAAGAAAACAATGAACATCATTGTAGTTTTGATTTGCATTTCTCTAATAATTAGTGATGTCGAGCATCTTTTCATGTGCCTCTTGGCCATCTGTAGGTCTTCCTTGGTGAAATGTTTGTTTAGGTCTTCTGCCCATGTTTTAACTGGATTGCTTGTTTTTTTGGTATTGAGCTCCATGAGCTGTTTGTATATTTTGGAGAGTAATCCTTTGTCTGTTGTTTCATTTGCAAATATTTTCTCCCATTCTGAGGGTTGTCTTTTTGTCTTGTCTATGGTTTCCTTTGCTGTGAAAAAGCTTTTAAGTTTAATTAAGTCCCATTCGTTTATCTGTGCTTTTATTTCTGTTACTCTAGGAGGTGGGTCAAAAAGATCTTGCTGTGGTTTATGTCAAAGAGTGTTTTTCCTATCTCTTCCTCTAAGAGTTTTATAGTGTCTGGTCTTACATTTAGGTCTTTAATCCATTTGGAGTTTATTTTTGTGTTTGGTGTTAGATAGTGTTCTAATTTCATTCTTTTACATGTAGCTGTCCAGTTTTCCCAGCACCACTTATTGAAGAGGCTGTCTTTTCTCCATTGTACATTCTTGCCTCCTTTGTTGTAAGTTAGGTGCCCGTATGTGCATGGGTTTATCTCTGGGCATTTTATCCTGTACCATTGATCCATATTTCTGTTTTTGTGCCAGTACCATACTGTCTTGATTACTGTAGCTTTGTGATATAGTATGAAGTCAGGGAGCCTGATTCCTCCTCATGCCGGTCAGAATGGCCATTATCAAAAAAATCTAGAAACAATAAATGCTGGAAAGGGTGTGGTGAAAAGGGAACCCTCCTGAACTGTTGGTGGGAATGTAAATTGATACAACCACTATGGAAAACAGTATGGAGGTTCCTTAAAAAACTAAAAATAGAACTACCATATGACCCAGCAATCCCACTCCTGGGCATATAACCTGAGAAAACCGTAATTCAAAAAGAGACACGTACCACAATATCCACTGCAGCACTATTTACAATAGCCAGGACGTGGAAGCAACCTAAGTGTCCATCGACAGATGAATGGATAAAGAAGATGTGGCACATATGTACAATGAAATATTACTCAGCCATAAAAAGAACAAAACTGAGTTATTTGTAGTGAGGTGGATGGACCTAGAGTCTGTCATATAGAATGAAGTAAGTCAGAAAGAGAAAAACAAATACCATATGCTAACACATATATATGGAAGCTAAAAAAAAAGAAAGAAAAGGTACTGATGAACCTAGTTGCAGGGCAGGAATAAAGAGGTAGACATAGAGAATGGACTTGATGACATGGGGTGGGAGGGTGAAGCTGGGGCAAAGTGAAAGTGGCATTGACACATATACGCTACCAAATGTAAAATAGTTGGCTGGTGGGAAGCAGCAGCATAGCACAAGGGAGATCGGTTTGGTGCTTTGCAGTGACCTAGAGGGGTGAGATAAGGAAGATGGGAGGGAGGCTCAAGAGGGAGGGGATATGGGGACATATGTATGCATATGGCTGATTTGCTTTGTTGGGCAGCAGAAACTAACACAGTATTGTGAAGCAATTATACTCCAATAAAGATCTATTTTCAAAAAATGAACAAATGTATGGGTGAATGTTCAGGCATGCTTAACCCCAAATTGTTGTTAGTAAGACTAAAACTGGCTAAGAAAAATCAGATAATGATAGTATAGTCATACAGTTTAAGACAATGCAACCATTGTAAATGCTATTTTAGAATCATGTTTAATGCCGGGGAAATAGGCTTAAAGTACATTCCTTGGAGTATTATAAAACACCATATCTGGTAGAGTCTGAATAGGTAAAAGACAGATGATAGATAGGTAGATAATATATAGGTAGATAAATAAATAATTTTATAGAAAAAGATGGCAGTATGATTCAAATGTGATGCTATAAAATTATGAATGACTGACATATTTTAACCTTTTTTCTCTCTCATACCACTGAAGAGGGTTCTAGACTCGCTACTCAATTTATTCTCAACAACCATCCTCTGAGGGAGGTTTTTCCACTACATTAGGAGCTGTTTTGGCCACAGGGAGGAAAGAAAGAAGGACCACAGGAGGTCAGGCTAAGACTTTTGAGAACCGGGATAATTTTGAGGAAAGAGGCAAAGAACGGCTACAGTATGTGAAGCAGGATTTTGGAACAATTGGGATTTCAAGGAAAACCGTAGTTGCCTATTTGATTCCTTTCGAAATAAATCAATGCAAGTCTAATGTGAGAAATGCAAGTATAACGTGTCAAAATTATAGTTTTGTAGTCACTCCATTTTTTTAATAAATGAACTTCCAATATGAATTATGAAATTACTGATGGCAGAGACAGCTCTTCACCCAAATCCACGCTCTGTCCTTCATAACCACACAGCTAGACTATATTTCCCAGCAGTCAGGTGTGGCCCTGTGGCTGAGTGCTGGGAAATGTCACATGGGAAGCAATGATGTGTGTGTGTGCCTCCTCCAGACCTTGCTTATAAAAGTCTCCCTCACGTACTCCTTCTTACTTTCTTTTTTCTTCCAGATGAACAGGAGGGCTACCGCCAAGGTGACCATGGAAACCACATGTTGAAGATGGTATCATCCTGGTCCCTGAATGACCACACAGAGCAGAGCATCTCCCTCAGACAGCACAAGCCCCCTCCTCTGACCTGGAACAACTCAACAATTCAGGACTCTTAGGTAGCAAGGATCAGATATCTGTTGTGTTGAGTCTTGGATGTATTTGGATGTATTTGTTACACCAGCTGGGCTACCTTCAGTAACCCAACACCATTTGCAGATTTTCAAGATGATGACTGAGAAACTGTTCCACAGCCTTGGAGTCTCCTCATCCACTTCCCACCCCGAAGAAAGTTAAAGCGGGCTGTGGAATTCAGCCTAACTTCACCTGCGTGTCTAGGAGACAAGAAGACGGTTGACCGACTGCTTCAGGGGCAGAAACAGAAATGTGTGGCCATATGGGGTGTCCCAGAGGCTGTTTGCATGGCTGTGTACAGAAGGACATCAGCAGAAGTGTTCTGGATGCCAGGATCTCAGAAACGGTCCCAGGAAACCACCTGGAGCAGGTATATGTCCACCCAGGTTAAAGGAATTCAAGACAGAGCAACCCAGCAGGCACCACCGAAGAGTTCAGGAAAGTTCCCCACAAGAGACTGAGTCACTGTTACACATCAGCCAGGCAAGAAGCACATCAGAGGTCACATTACCACAAACTATAAATATTTATCAGAAGGTGAATATTTCGTACCCTATTAAATGTTTTGCTGCATTTACAGAGAATAAGGTATTCATTTCTGCATGAAAAAGGATCTCCAAGTGCATAGCAGAATAACTTATAAAGAATCATGTTATATACAAATAATCATGAAGTACAACCAGCTAGCGAATATAACAAAATAGAGACAGGCTCACAGATATGGAGAACAAACTAGTTACCAGTGGGGAGGCGGCGGGAGGGAGGTGTAATATAGGGGTAGGGGATTAAGAGGTACAAACGATTAGCATAAAGTAAGCTACAAGGATGTATTATACAACACGGGGAATATAGCCAATATTTTACAATAACTATAAATGGAACATAACCTTTAAAAATAAAAAATAAATAATTAATCTTGAAGTAAAACCATGTATTTCTACCGATAGCTTGTAAAAATTTTATTGAAGTCTAGTTGATTTTCAATGTTGTGTTTAATTTCTGCTGTACAGCAAAGTGACTCAGTTATACATATATATATTCTTTTTCATATTCTTTTCCATTATGGTTTATCACAGGATATCGAATATAGTTCCCTGTGCTATATAGTAGGACCTTGTTGTTTACCCATCCTATATGTAATAGTTTGCATCTGCTAATCCCAAACTCCCACTCTACCTATACTTTTATGTGAATGTAAATGAATAGGGAAGGGTAAGGAAAGTTCCTCATCAAACTGATAACAGTGAGAAGAAATGGGAAGGAAGTTTTGAAATCTCTTTAGTCAACGATTTCTTATAACAAGAAGGTAATTATGAGTTATTGATGTGGTAAACAAGGAAATAAATAAGAGGGAAAATTGAAAAAGGAAAAAGGATATTACATATCCTGTAATATGAACATTTAATGAAGCACCCAACTCAGTTCATGCAAGAGTAGAGGGAATTCTGCTTTCTACTAGTCGTAGAAAGAGAAACTCTCGTGTCTAAGCCTGGATTAGCACACAGGAGAGAGAGGGTGACATGGTGGGAGAGAAAACTACATCACTCATTGAGTACCCTGCATCTTCAGCTCCTCAATAAGTTGGTGGGATTGTCCCTAGAGTTTATGTTCCCACCATATGTCTCTATTGGAAGGGGGGAAACAGGGAGGGTTCTAAGGGCTGGCCACATGGTCAAGGTGACTGCAGCCTTTGTGTTCCCTAGACATGCCTTCAAATGACCTCCACCATTTGCAAGAGTCCCAGCAGGAAACTCTGGGCTGGGCAAGGAGGATGCCACATCACACCCTGCGGGTGCCAGAGACATCAACCAAGATCACTCTCAGGAATGCTTATGGAATCTTGCCTGGATGCATTGCAAATATCACCCCCAGGAGAAAACTGCAGTCTTTCGAGAACACCAAACTTGCCCGAGTCTGCAGAAGACTTGCAGATAAATCAAACTAAAATCTAAAATCAAAAGCCACACCAACCATTTTCCTTTCCTCACTCTGTATGACATAGAAATCTACCTTTTTGGACATTTCACTTGTAGTTATCTATTCATCTCACTCTGTCTCTTATCAAAATATTTCATTGGAGTTTCCCATAGAGTAATTTATTTATTTATTTTAACAATTACTTATGTATTTATGGCTGCATTGGGTCTTTGTTGCTGTGCACGGGCTTCCTCTAGTTGCGGCGAGCGGGGGCTACTCTTCGTTGCGGTGCACGGGCTTCTCATTGCGGTGGCTTCTCTTGTTGCGGAGCACGGGCTCTAGAGCACAGGCTCAGTAGCTGTGGCGCATGGGCTTAGTTGCTCCGCGGCGTGTGGGATCTTCCCGGTCCAGGGATCGAAACTGTGTCCCCTGCATTGGCAGGTGGATTCTTCACCACTACGCCACCAGGGAAGTCCCCCATAGAGTAATTTAAATAACCCTTATCTGAACATCATTGTAAAGTAAATTATGCAGCACACCCTGTATAACATTCCAGGTTAAAAACAGATCCATTTGCTAATAGCAGCCCTCCTGTACTACCTAATCCAAAAGTGCCAAATTCATCCTTTCCCCTGCCTTTAAAAGCCTTCCTTCACTCCAGTCCACTTGCCAAGATCACTTCCAAACAAATAACCTTGAACCAAACACTTCTACCTTAAAACGCAATTTACCACTTCTGCAAAACCATGCCACAGCTGAATTCCTAAACCCTGCTATTTAATTTATTCTGGTATGTGTTTGGACTTAACTCGCTCACTTTCCTAAGCTCTTAGGTCCTGGCAGGAATGTATTTTTCAAAGTGGGATGAGAGGCTCGTGGTAGCAAGTAAGCAGCAGTTTGATGTGGTTCCAAACACGTGACCTGCCTGAGAAACAGTTTGCTCTTTTTCTTATCTTAATTTTTTGCTCTTTGAGGGCCAAAATGGTGGTCTTTGGAGTCAAAGGGGTAGGGGGGAGTCGTGATCTCTTTAAGAAGTAAGCAAAGAAAGAGCCAGAAAGGAGGAGGGAGAGAAGGGAAAAGAGGTGGAGGAAGGGGAGGGGAAGAGAAGGAGGAAGGCAGAGCGGAGGGGTGGGGGAAGGGAAGAGGAAAAGAAGACAGAGCTGAAATTAACCTACTCATTTTGCTCATTCTGGTTGGTGTTCAACCAAGAATCAAACAAAAGGTGTTGTCTCCTTATCAATTAACATCAGGCTAGATATTGTCTATTGCATCACTGAGTCTGTGGTTCCTGGTGCTACAGATATTACTCAGTCAAACTTGGTTTGCCTTTGTCTCTCTCTTCCCCCTCCCGCCCCTTTGACTGAACGATTTTAGACAGTATAGTGGACATCATGTTCAATCCTCCAACATGTTTTCCACTCTTTCCACCGACATCCATGGTGCTTTAGGAAGTAACTTCAGCTCCTGGAATGAGATGAGTACTGATTAATCAAAGCCAAACATGTTAATCCCATCAGATAGTTTGAGGACCCTGCCCTGAAACCAACCACTGTATGGCATTCTCCTAGCAACAGCTGTTGGTCCGAGTCCACACATGACCATCGGCTGGAAGGGAGGAATTTTATTTCATGACTGAGGGATAGGCTCTTTTTCTCTTCTACCCCTAGATCCTACCATTGTGAGGGGAGCCAGCCCAAGGCAGAAGCCAGAATTATGGACAAGGAAGGAAAGGGACCCTCAGAACTTGTGCTCTTGATGACGATGTTGAACTTCTGGATTTACTAACCCTAAATTCCATGCCCCATTGTGAGGCTTCCAGTCATGTGAGCTATAAATGTATTACTTAGGCCAATTCGAGTGGCATTTTCTGTTACTACTGAAAGTCCCCTAACTACGCAAAGCCAACACAAATGGTTACTTCTGATTATTCAGTGGAGGAAAAATCTGTCCATTGAACCAAAATGGTCTAGTGTCAGTTGCTTAAATAGTTTGACAACATTGTAGACAGAAACTTGGGGATGTGTTTTGAGTATTTAGGAACTGAATCTAGAGAATGCCATTTTTTACACGGGTTAAATTAGTGTGTCTGCTTCTCTGACCACTGGCCGACTCTAGGTTCTGTGACCTGCTGGGACCACCAGTGGGGGGTCCCGCCATTGAGCTGTAGGCTGGAGTCTGTCACTTACTGACCACGGTGCTTTGGTTGTGTATCTGGGATTTCCTTACGTTTACCAACAATGAAAAATGGAGATTAGACCCTGTGCGAGCCTTCCGATGACATGAGCAAGGATGCCTTCATGTGGAGGGAGATGGCTCACTCACTGCTCATCAGTTCTACCACAAGCACCGCCTCCCTAGGGTTACACTTCTCTTCTTAGAGGGTGAGTGTGAAAGCACAGAGGGGGTTCATGCTCTCCTCTAGGCATTTGCATCCTGCTAAGTCAGCAGCAACTTGGAGTTTAAATGTGTTTTACTAGGAGAGATTTATAGGTAAACAGCCAAGCTACAGGGCTTAACCTACCCTCCCTCTGGCTTTTCATTCCCACCCTGCTTAACTCCAGCTAGTCCGCCTGGATCCGCATCCTTCAGCTGTACGCGGAACACAAGCCGGTACCACTTGCAAATGCTTTCCTCAGAGGCCACTTACAGTTTACAGCTCTGACCCTGCCAAACCCCAAAGGGGGGAGCAGACCATCCTCCTTGGCACCCTCCCTCAGCCAGCTTTCACATGTTCCCTCTTCATCCTCGAATCTTCATCCACGTGACCTCATACTCAATTTGACTCAGCAAATAGGCCTTGAGCACCAGCCAGCCTGGCACTGAGCTCGGAGCTGGGATATTTGAGAGAAACATATGTCTCCTCCTTCACGGAGGTTATATGTCAGTTACAAGGACACACACACAAAAGTTTAAGTGTGACGAATGTATGCGTATGAGCTGCCGGGCATCTTATGAAGTTTGATACAAGGTAAGAAAAAGTGGAAAGAAGTTGCAGGGAAGGAATAGTAAGGAAAATCTTCTCAGGAGAGAAAACATCTGAGCTAAGTCTTGGGGAAAAAGAAGAGTTAACAAGCATAAGAAAGAAAGGGCGTTCCAGGCAGAAGGACCTGGATGAGTAGGAGGAAGGGGTAGGGAGCAGAGATACTGTGATACAAGTACCAAGAGGCCAGGTCATGATTCTAAGCCTTGGGCATGACTCTAAACAGTTTTGAAGTTCTTTTAAGGGAACTGTTATTTAATCAAACTATTGGTCAAGCTTACACTAGCTGATGAACCAAATAATCACTGAATTTTCAGTAGATTAACACAACAAAACTGTCTTTCTTATTTCTGGTCCAGGTCAATGAGGGTGTTCCTGGTTGGGTGACTTTCCTCCCAGAGCGATTCTGGAACTGAGACTCCAGAAACCTTGTTCACAAGGAGCTCCTCGGGTTGCTGTAGATGAGAAGCATGCTATCTGGGAAGATTTCCCAGCATTTACCCACTTCAGCCCAGAAAGACACACACACATCACTTCTCTCATGCTCCATTGTCAAGAACTTATCATAGGGCTCAATTTAAACGCAGCCCTGGAATATGTAGCCCCTAGCTCTATGGGCAGCTCAGTTCTGTGCTCTCAGTACTGTGAGAAGGAAACACTGATCTTTGATGGTCAGTTCTCTGACAGGAGCAGGGAAGTACCATGACTAGGTTAGCATTTTTTTTTTCTTTTCTTAGGTAAGAAGTGGATTTATTTAGAGAGAAACACACACAGAGTGTTGGCCATCTCAGAAGGTGAGAAAGGCACCAGGGAATGGGGTTGTCAGTTTTCATAAGTGTGGGTAATTTCATAGGCTAATAAGCCCATTCTGGTTGCAGGATGGAGGATGAACTGAAGACAAGGAAGAGGAGAGAGAGGGAGACCAGTGAAGAGGTTGTAGCTCCCATCCAGGTGACAAACGATGGGGGTCACCTGCTACAACCACAGCTCTGTAGTGGTCAGGATGGAAGAGAGGAAAGGGGATCAAGAAACATGTAGGCGACGCATTGCCAGGACTTGGTACCCAAACTCAGAGTCATATTCAGAATGAGGAGCACAGAAAAGGGTGGGTTGACTTTCAAACTTGGGATATGATCAATGGGCTGGCAGAGACACCAAATTAGGGAGTTTAGGAGGAAGAACAATTTTGGAAGTGGTGAGGAGAGAAAAGGGAATCTTAAACCTTTTTTTTTTTTTTTCATGTTGAGCTTGAAGTTATCTGGTAGAAATATTAGAGGCATTTTGCAAACCTACACCCAAAACTCAGAGAAGAAGCATGGGTTGGGAACATAGGTGCAGAATTATAGGTGTGAAATATATAGAACACTTTTAGAGTTGAACTTGGGGTGTAGCTTACCATTTGATGCCCTGGACCCCTCATTCTTTCTCTGGCCCCTATGCTTCTCATTCCAGTCAACCAATCTCTGACTCATTATTAAATTACCTTTCCCTAAACTCGCATTTTTTAAATTTACTGCATGAGTGGACTTTACATGATGGTTTTTTCTTAATTATAAAAATACCACATGTTAATTATAGAAAATTTGGGGGCTTCCAGTCAAGATGATATGATACTGAGCGAGCTGGACCTCCTCCTCCTTCATCCCATCATTCAAAACATGTGCATTTGCTTTAAAAAAAAAAAAAAAAAAAAAAAGGAGGGGTGGTTAATTAGAAATACATATTTACATTTAAAAATAGGAAATTTTCAGAGTCCAGAATCAGAGAGAGCACACTCAGCTACTTAGCTCCCCAAGGGACCTGGATTGGATCTATGCCTTAGGGGAAGGAGTTTTACTTTCCTGTGGAGCAAAGGTTAGAACTTCCTCAATCCTAGAAGGAGACCTATAAATCTCTACCCACTGGCCCAGGGTCTAGACCTGGAAATAAGCCATACCCCACAGCATGGGTAGAAATAGTTACCTGTGAGAAGTTGGACCCCTGAGCTATGCCATGTTTAGGCTGGGATCTGAACTCCCGTTATGCACTGTAAAGCATCTTAAATGTTGCCCTAGTCACCTCCCCAAGGCTGAGACAGAGACAACTTTGAAACACTTCCTCAAGTCCCCTAACTGAGAACGTCTTGGTAATATAGTTCACAGGCTAGATTTCTGCTGAAAATGAGCTCATGATCAAAAACTACAAAACACACAAGGAAACACTCAATCCTAAAAGAGAGATAGCACAGGAGAAGCCAAACCATACAATCCAGGAACTAGAAACAATCTAAACAGAACATTGAAACAATATGTTAAAATTGATGAAAGGAATAGACATAAAGAAGTGAATGTTCTATGCAATAATAAGAAATGACTATTTGAGAAATAGTTGTAATGAACAAAGTAGGAATCCTGCAAATAAAAGATAACCAATATCATTTAAAGCTCAGTAGAATTTTACCTAATAGAATATAATGTACATGAAGGAAGAGTTTGTGTGTTTTTTTTGTTTACTGTTTCAGCCTTACCATTTAGAATAAATAGTATCTCATACACATAGGCAATCCACAAATATTTGTACATAAATGAGTAAATAAAGGAATGAGTGGGCTGAAGAGTAGATAGGGGTTTCCCTGGTGGCGCAGTGGTTGAGAGTCTGCCTGCCGATGCAGGGGACACGGGTTCGTGCCCCGGTCCGGGAAGATCCCACATGCCGCGGAGCAGCTGGGCCCATGAGCCATGGCCGCTGAGCCTGCACGTCCGGAGCCTGTGCTCCGCAACGGGAGAGGCCACAACAGTGAGAGGCCCGCGTACTGCAAAAAACAAACAAACAAAAACAAACAACAACAGCAAAACTCCACCATCCACAACAACAATAAAACAGACAGAAAGATGCCAAAGAAAAGGAAGTTGTTACAGCAGTAGCAACATCTAACAAACTAGAAAGCAAACTGAACACTAAGAATTATAGAAAGGAAAATGTAAGTCATGTATAATGCCAAATACTGGTAATAATCACTAATATGATTTGATATATGTTTCCAAAATTGGAATTCTATTAAATATGTTTTTATTGTTTTCCTTAGCCATGTATTGTTATATTAGCATTTCATCATTCCTGGAAATTCTTCAATATCATAATGTCTATTTTCCATCTCATGGATGGTCTATAATTTATTCATTATTTTTTGTTGTCAGACATTAAGGGCCTTTCTAATTTTTTTGCTGGTATAAATAACACTGCAATGAACACTCTCTTGCCTACATCTATAAATTGTTTCCTGCATGGTTTTACACTTGTGTGTATCAGACAGAGTATAAGGGGCTAAATATGAGGGAGGAAAATTATTTATTCTTTGCCATCTTCAGGTTAACAAGTGTGATGAACAGCATGAGACAGTTTGACGTGTTTAAAAACGGGGACAAATTGATTTAACAAATGTTCCCCTTAATTGATGGTGAGACCCAGGAGGAACAAGAGGCATCACCTTGGCTCTTTCTTCCAACAACTGGGTGCGTGGTTGCTTTGGTCCAGCTGTGAAGTCAAGATCTCTGCAGATACAGAGATGGAAGGACAGAAACCCTGTCTTCCTGGAGCCTGTGCCTTTCTCAAAAGACAACACGTAAGCATGTGACAATTGTTGTAAGGGAGAGTCCAAACCAAACTGACAAATCAATAAATTAATATAATATGGAATTCTAAATATCAGAAGTATATCTAGCATTCTTAACATATATTTACATTCTCTAGAAACTTCCTTTCCATTTAAATGTCTCTGGGATTAGTACAGTTTCTCAAATGGCGATCTAGCCCTAATCTCTGACTTCCTGAGTCTAATTCATCTGTACAGAGCATAAGGGGTCAAGGGCACCATGGCTCAAAGATTCAGTATTTTGCTAATGAGCTAGTTCCAGGACATGCGAACACCAAAGCACGACTTGAAAAAAATACAGACATTTTTTCACCCCAGTGAATTTTTACAGCAATCCCATTGCCTGAAAACAAGGCAGATGATGGAAGCAGGAAGCAGTGCCAACCAACAATGACTTCACCATAAAACACCCCCCAAAATGTGGTCCCCATGCTCATACACCAGCCAGCCAGCAATGGGCAGCTCCCGCCACGTGTCGGAGGAGACACTGACACACAAGTAGAACTGAATTAACTGTAACCGAATCCCACCACTCGGGCTATTTTTGACGCATCGAGCAGTGATTAAAATTGGCAAGCAGATGTCGGAGGATCTCGAGGAAATAGTAATATTCCCATAATGTCCTGTAAATGAAAAGCAAGTCCATGATCAACCAACTAGGATTTATGAGTGTTGGTATTGTCAGCTTAAAAAAAAACAAAAAAAACACGTGTAGGACAACACTGGGTTGTCAGGTTTGTCGGGTAAAGTTAGGGAATTTTGGAAAATCAGTGTAGCTGCGTAACCAAAGACCAAAATATAATGCATATTGAGGCTGAATCCATTCACTTGCCAGGCAAGGGGAGCGACATCACCTGGGGCAAATTCAGTAAATCTCCTTGAATGTGTGGGGAGGGGGTGGGGAGGGATGATATAGGTAAAGTGGATTTTTTTTTAATTTTTATTTTATATTGGAGTATAGTTGATTTACAATGTTGTGTTAGTTTCAGGTGTACAGCAAAGTGATTCAGTTATACATATACATGTATCTATTCCTTTTCAGATGTTAAGAGGATTCTGAAACGTCCTCTTTGGTGCCAGAGGGAACTGAAAAGTCTCCCTTGGGACTGATGGTTCTTACAGGACAACGTCACCAGGGTATCCAGGTCACAGGTGCAGCTCTCACAATGCGCAGGGTGAATCATGTAAGGCTCGGGCTGTCTTAGGGCCATGCTGCCCTGGATCCCTTATGCTCTGTGCAGGGACAGAGCAGAGATGTCCTTTATCTCTAGGAGGCAATAGGGAGCTGCTGAAGATTTTTGAGAAGGGAGTAAATGACCAAGATTGTACTTTAGAAATATGACTCACCTGATATTCCATTATGTACCTTTCATTTGTCATAAAGACATGCCCAGTATGACGCTAATGTCAATGTCAGGAATGACTTGGGTTTGCTTTACCCAATTTCCAACCCTTGTTGATATTTCTGAGCACAAATTATTTATAGATCTGGGGCCACATTTGAAAATGGGTCCTATTCACTATACACAGTATTCTAGAATTTCAGTTTGGAAACTAGAGGCATCTAGTCCACTCTTAGCATCCGTCCATTCCTGTCCCTGCCAGGGGAATGGGGAGCGTGTGAGCTGACTTTTCTTGCAGGGGACCCTCTGGGCTTGGGCAGGGTCAGGTCCATGCCTGGAAGAAATGGGGCATCCGAGGCAGGAGGGCTGAGCCACGTCGGAGGCTAGCACCTGGGGTTTATGAAGCCCCTGAGGGCTCCATCTCCACATAAAAGTCCTGGGACAGGGCTGAGTCATGATTTCCGTACATACCTCTCTTTGGACCAGACCGAAGGCTTCTTCAAAGAAACCTTTGCATCCCTGAGCACATCAATTCACAAACCTGGATCCACAGTGCACATCAATTACATTTTATTAAAAAGCCTCTTTCTTCCACAGTCAGAAACTGAAGGAGATTCGAGGTCTAGGTAGTATTTGCAGCATCGAAATGACCACAGTGACTGCTTTCTCCCTTCACCTCATGCTTGCCTCAAACCCCAGCCTCAGGGAATTTCGGTCCTTACCGGGGTCTCTCCCCGACCAGATATACACCCCGAATTTGCCTGCTGTGGGTCCGTTCAGCCTCCTCTGGGGACATCTGCGCCCTGAAGAGCCTGCTTTCTTTAAAAAGAGCCACGTCCCCTTCCTGGTTGCAAATCTAAATCAGACCAGAGAGTGGATTTGTAAACACATCTCGGGCGAGCTGAACAAGGCTTTCCATCAGAGATAAATGTGGCAAAGTGGTTTTACCACCTTGCTTTTTCCCACTCTGCCTTGCAGAGCTTGCAGCCATCTCTGCTCTGAGGGACGTGCAAAAGCGGTCGGCGGGCCGGGTCTGGAGGGCATGCGGGCCTGAGAGGGCACCAGGAGAGCAGGCCTTGCTGCCCCGTTGCCCTGTCGCCTCCCCGGTGCCAATAGGAAATCACTATTTTATTTTGCCAACTTTCTTGAGGTACAATTTACATACAGTAGAATATACCCATGTTAAGTATACCCTGGGGTGAGTTTTGACAAATGCATGCCTGTGTTACCAGCCCCATAATCCAGGCAGAGAACATTTCCAGGGCCCGGGTCGTTCCTCATGCCCTTTGCTGTCCCCTCACCTCAGCTCCAGCTCCGTGCAAGCACTGTATCTGCCTTTTCTAGAAATTCATGCAAAGACATCCTTCAGTATGTACTCCTTAATTTCTAACTTGTTTAGCTTATTCATTATTTTGTTATTATTTTACTATTATATTATGTTATTAATATATTATTATATTCATCTGTGTCCTTGCTTGTAGCAGTACATGCTTCCTTTTTTAATCCTAAGTAGTTTTTCATGGCATGGATGTACCAGAACTTTTGCCTGTTGATGTCCATTTGGGTTGTTTCCAGTCTAGAGCTGGTATTGAATACAGCTGATCTGAACATTCGTGTGAAGTCATAGTGTGCCCATTTTCATGTTTCTTGGGTAAACATGTAAGTGGAATTACTGGGTCATATGCTAAGTGCATGTTTGATTTTGTAAAACTTGGTGCCTCTTCTCCAAGGTGGCTGTACCCACACCAGCCCTGGAGGAGCATTCCAGTTGCTCCTTGTGCTCATCAACACTTGCTATTATCAGTATAAAATAGATAACTAGGGCTTTCCTGGTGGCGCAGTGGTTAAGAATCCGCCTGCCGATGCAGGGGACACGGGTTGAAGCCCTGGTCCAGGAAAATCCCACATGCCACGGAGCAACTAAGCCCGTGCGCCACAACTACTGAGCCTGCGCTCTAGAGCCCGCGAGCCACAGCTACTGAGCCCGCGTGCCACAACTACTGAAGCCCGCCTGCCTAGAGCCCGTGCTCCACAACAAGAGAAGCCACCGCAATGAGAAGCCCGCACGTTGCAACGAAGAGTAGCCCCCACTCACCACGACCAGAGAAAGCCCACACACAGCAACAAAGACCCAACGCACCCAAAAATTAAAATTAAAATTAAAAAAATAAATTAAGTAAAATAAAATAGATAACTAATAAAAACCTGCTGTATAAAAAAATAAATAAAATAAAATTCAAAAACAGCCCAAACTTTTGGTATTATCTGTCTTTTCTTCCTTTTAGCTGATGTCTTTGTGGTTTTAAAGTTGTGTTTCCCTGATGCCTAACAATGTTGAGCATTTTTTATATGTTCTTACTGATCATTCAGATAAATGATCATTCTGGTTATTTTAGACAAGTCACTTTTAAAAAGCCTTGGATATAATGGGAAGATTCTGAATTGAGGACCAGAGGATGAGGGTGTAAGTCGTAGCCCTATAAGTGGCTGTGTGACTTTGAGAAGTGATTCACAGACTCTAGGAATCAGTGTCTTACTGTTACAATAAGGAAAAATGACTAGATTATCTTTAAAGTTCTTTTTCTGCTCCGTAGACCAAGACTAGAATCTCCATTTCTTTATTGTAAGACAGACACCTCCCTGGGGCTCAAAGAAACACATAGTCACAGAATGTGAAAACAAAAATGGACATTGGAGATCTCACCCAGCTCCCGCTCAAATTCAGACACCCAGAGTTAATCAACATTGCACAAATATTTAATGGCATAAATGTGACTCAACCCAGGTCATCTGACTCTAGTAAATACTAATACAAGAGTTTGAGAAATAGGCATATATTCTGCCTCTGACTTCAGAGGAAAGCCCCAGGGAGTAAGAGCTGGGCAATGTGATTGTTAGGGGTTTTTTTGTTTGTTTGTTTTTTACCCGAATGGGGACATTTTCATTTGCATCCCTGGCATTCATGTGAGCAATAGAGGAAAGTTAATATGAAGGATTTGGAGGGGTTCTGAGCCCAGGCGTCTGTCCAGGGAAACTTCTAGCCCTGGTTTTGCAGGTATATGCCCATTAAGACACAAACCCAGTGTCCTCGGCCCAGGCAGCCTGTTTACAGAGCTGTGACTGCTATAAACATTGCCACGCAAATTACATTTGCACCCCAGCTTATGGAGTGAATTCTGTAAACTGCCAAGTACTTAGGGGCCAGGGTAATTACGGCGCGCCATTCCCATGGGTGTTAATGTTTATAGAAGGCTAGTTAACCTTGCACGGGATCTGGGATCACAAGGCTGTGTGTGCCATTCAGCTGCAGAATTAAAGAATGCTAGTCCCTGCCGTCATGTGCTGGGTGGACAATCGCAGCTTGTTCTCAGGCCGGACAAAGCCCCTGGACCTGGCTTGCGTGGCTCTGAGTCCTGTGATTGCTCGACCAAGGCCCGTGGCATCCCTTTCCCTGAACAACCCAGATTTAATGGACTATAATGATTGGTCTTACACCGTAACTCTGTTCTGTTACTTGAGCAAAGCATGTAGCTACACATTCGTTTGTAACTTTTCAAGACCCCCTAGGAAAGAAGGGGCCATTGTAAACCTTTGAAACAGAACCCAGACATGCTGAGAGCCTTGGAGATTGTTTCCAGTAACACGAAACTCCTTTTTGTCGCGCTCTCGAGGGGTGACAAAGAAGGGCAACAAAGAGGGGCAAGACATGGTGCCTTTGTTCCAAAAGTTTACAGTCTATAGTTTTTGGATAGACATGGCAGGCATACACGGAACATTCTATAAAATACAAGGGCCTATGCGCCAAATCTCAGTTGGAGGGTGTAGAGGCTAGTTCATGAAAGGTTCCGAAGTGGGCGAGACCGCTGTGGCCTGGTTAAGTGGAAGAAAACACCTGGAAGGAGGTGGGATTGGAAACAGCCTTTGATTGATGCTGAGTTTTGGGTAGACAGTGGATCAAGACGTGGACATGTGTAGTGTCCAGGTTAGAGGGAATAGAGCGGTCTGGCTGAAACAGAGCAGGGCATTGAAGACAGGATGGAACCCATGGGTCACGCCCAGATGGTGAAGGTCCTTGAAAGCCAATAGATGCCACTGCAGAAGAGAAACGCACAGGTGACCACATGTCGTTTGCTGGGCAATGTTTTCCCAACTCACTTCCAGTAAAAAAACAAAGTCCTGGGCTTCCCTGGTGGCGCAGTGGTTGAGAGTCCGCCTGCCGATGCAGGGCACACGGGTTCGTGCCCCGGTCCGGGAAGATCCCACATGCCGCGGAGCGGCTGGGCCCGTGAGCCATGGCCGCTGAGCCCGCGCATCCGGAGCCTGTGCTCCGCAACGGGAAAGGCCACAGCAGTGAGAGGCCCGCGTACCGCAAGAAAAAAAAAACAAAACCAAAATCCTAACAATGTCCCTACCTTGTCTGCCCCCAACTCCCTATTACTTCCCTGATCTCAGCACCTACTGCTTTCTCTTTTGCTTAGTCTGCTCCACCTACACTAGCGTTCTTGTCCCTACAACACTGGAAGCAACTTTCCACCAGGGGAATTTT
>NW_006789467.1:740242-763729 GCF_000442215.2 Lipotes vexillifer | reverse complement strand
CCTGCTGATATCCACATGGCTGTCTATCTCTCCACTACGTCTTTCACATAAGTGTCCTCTGTCAGTCAGCCTTCCCTGATAAAAACTTAAAATTGCATCAGCCCCTTGCCTTGGGCTCTTCCTGTCCTCTTTCTCAGGTTCATTATTTCCCGACGCATTTCGTTATCTAACCTTATATATGCGTTTTATATATATATATATATATATACACATACTTTGTTTATTGTTGTTACTGAACGCGAGTTCGTGTGCCCGACACACAGCGAGGCTGAACAAACCGCAACGTTGGTGTTTGGAGTGGAAAAAGGTTTATTTCAGGGCCATGAAGGAGAACTGGGGTAGGTAGTTGCCAAACACCCTGAACTCCTCAAAGGGTTTCAGCAAAGCACTTTTAAAGGCCAGGTGAGGGAGGGGCGAGGTTACTTGTTGCAAACTTCTTGGTGTCGGAATCCTTTGTTCTTGCAAGTGCCCATATAGGTCAGGTGGTGATGTTCCTGTACCTCCAACAAGACAAATGTCATTCTCTGTCCTGCAACTTTTTATCTCTATATGAATGGACCCTTAAGGGTCAGAGCCCTGGGAATAGACTAGCCTGTATATTTCAAGCTATAGGCAACACGCTTTTACAAAAGGTGCAGAGCCAGCATGACTAAGCACAGGAAAAGGAACAGATCTAATATGGAGTCAGATGTGTTCTTCCCTATCATCAATACATTGTCTCTCTTCCCCCATGAGGATATAAACTCACGAGGGCACAGGATTTTGTCTATTTTGTTCACTGATGCATCCCCATCAACCAAATCGATGCCTAGATACTCAGCATTTGTCTGATGGAGGAATGAATAAGTGGCTTCTAAGAGCATGATATGATAGAGGAGCCATTATAGGTGCATGAGGGTGCACACATGCAGCAGAACACACAGTGCATGGAGGAGGCTGGGGAAAGATGTGTGATTTTGGTGCCAACCTTATAAGACAGGTTAGGGTAGACATCAGTTAGGGATCCTGTGTTGCAAGCAACAGAAATTAACCTGACTTAGGCTGAAGGTGATTTATTGGAAAGGATCTAGAGCTCCCCAGATTGACAAGAGGCCAGAAGAGCAGTCTGGGACATGAAGGAAAAGACAGCAGCCCTGGAGACCAGGGACCAGAGGCCACGATTTCTGCACATCGCACATACTCGGTGCCCAGGAGGCTGCAGTGGGACGGAACGCGACTGTTTTCAATTTCTTTTGTTTCTCTACACGAGAATTAAATCCCAGCAACGGAGCATCCAGTTGGCCTAGCCTGGGTCACGTGCCTGCCCTCGTCCCTCCTAGTAAAGATTTACTGTGTTTTGTGGTCCAGCATATACTGTCTCTTCCTGATACCACCAACAGTCTCTGTTGTTTCCTCTATATAGAGTTGATGGGATTGTGATCAAGAATTTCTCTCTCCTTTGCCAAGGAGTTGAGCCTGCTTTTCTTTTCTCTGTTTCGACTCAGAAGGTATAACCTGAGGAATTGAACAAAGAAGTTTCATTATGGTGATCTTTTAAGAGCTCAACATAATGCAAGTAACTTTGAAGAACGTAAGACGTGACTGTTGATAAAACACTTTCTATATCTTGTCTCACGGGAACCACAGCACTTCTATCACGTAGGTAGGTAGGTGTTATTATCCTTATACTGTAGATGCACAAACAGGTGTTTGGAAAATTTAGGCAATTTATTCAAATCCGTAATGCCAGGACTGTTTGGATATTAAATTCTGTTATAATGATGGCCAGCATTTATGAACGCCTGCTATGTATTCAGCACTGTTATACACATGATATGGACTCATAGCGTTAATTCTCACAACAACCCTGGTAGGTAAGTACTAACGTTCTAGTTAGTAGTTGGAGACTGATGTAGGTCCACGTAACTTGCCCAAAGTGACATATTTACAAAGTGCCCTGAACGCTATGCTAGAATGCCTCTCAAGTGTTATTAAATAAATGTCAATGGACAGAGGTGGCATCAACAATATTTGTGTTCAGCCAAAATTCCAGAAAAACACATGCTTCTGTGGCTCTCATTCAAAGATTCCCAAGATGCACAGCCCCTGTTCCTAGTGGCCATTCAGTAAAGATAAGTTGAATGAATGAATGAATGAAGGTCTTTGCAGCACAGACTCTTTGCAGCAAGAAGCTTTGTCTTCCAAGTAACACTGCTGGTGCCAGGACGTGGGAAGGAGGTTTCATTATAATGATCGTTGGTACATTTGACTTTTGATGTGATGCCCGTGCTCTGGGCACAAAAGAGACAGTTCCTTCCCATCACTTTCCTGCATGATGCTAATTCCAGAGGCACAAGAAGCTTAAGAAAGAAACTAAAGATATCTCTGCCCTCTGATATCCTGCATCTGGTCTCGCGGCACATTCTTCATCTGAGCCCAGTGGATATACCGGCATATGCCGACTTTGGAAACTCATACTGATGAGTTTCCCCATCTGTGAGTGCCCTTGGCTTAGAAAGAGTGAAGTGAGGAAAAAACTCATTTTTTTTTAAGCAGTCACATTTTTATTCTTTTTAGTATGTTCAATTGGCCATGAGACCGCAGATGGTGCATTGAATTATAAAAGGGCTGAATTAAATAAAAATCTACGAGAGTAGAGTTCCTGCTGCTATACTGTAGGTCCTTATTAGTTATCTATTTTACACACAGTAGTGTGTATAAGAATTCTGCTCAATATTCTGTAATAACCTATATGGGGAAAGAATCTGAAAAAGAATGGATATACGTAGATGTATAACTGATTCACTTTGCTGTACACCGGAAACTACAACAACATTGTAAATCAACTGTACTCCAATAAAAATTTAAGAAAAAGTCTGGGAGACAGTCAAGGGGAGAAATGAATTTATTGACAAGGAATGCTCACTGGTATCTTCATCAGGCTCCACGCTGGACTTTGGGGACAAGGACGTGAGGTGAGGGGACCCTTACCTCTCGTACTTGCTGCTGTGGCTTCTGTTTCCAAAGGTTCAAGTTGGTCCATGTATAAACAATACCTTTGGGGGAATATGTGCCAGTGAAGTGAACTTGATTCAGAACGACCTGATCTGGAAGTCAGAAAATGAATCAGGGAGCTACAGGGAGTGTACACCCATGAGAGGGGGAGGGTCTGGCAGAGTGGGACCCACAGACATGAGAACTGAAGGCAAAGTGACAGGTGCTAGACAAAGGCCAGGGGTTCTCCATCACCCAAAATCCTGTAATGGATATTTAATTTCATGTAGTCCTGTGAAAAAGCTGCCCAAAGAACCAGACACATACAGGCACACACCTGACTGGTGCATAGTCGGTGATCAATTAAACGTTTGGATTATTAAATGCCTTTAAACGTTGCAAATGCACTGAATCACCCACGAATGGACTCTATTAGCAGTTGTATCTTTAAAAAGTTATTATGCCTCAAAGAATGGTTATAATTCAAACAGATATAATAGCTGATAACTGGATCAAATGGTTATAATTCAAACAGATATAAGAGCTGATAACTGAAATGTAGGACGTCACCAGCCCTAACCTGTCCTAATCCTGAAAAAACTCAGAGAATGGGTATTTCAGCAGCTGCTTGAAAGGCAGGGTCAAGTCAGTTAGCTAAATTCAGATTGAGTACCAAACATTGCTTTTAAAAACTGCAAATTCATATGTTCAGTGTGGCTTACAGCTAAGATCAGCTCTCCTTTACCCACACGTGGATATAAATCAGCTTAAGCAGATATTTTCCTTATGCTAAAGGAACGAACGGTATGAATAAGTGAGGAAAATAAAGAAAACCATTTTGGAGGGATGGGCCACGCCCTAGGAGAGGTGAGAAAATGCTAACTCTAATTCAAGATTCCCATGAACGTTTAGTTTTACCTTCCATGAGTAAAATCGTTGACCATAAGTCCAAGCCACGAAATTTTCATCCACAGATGGAGAGCTCAGTCTGAGAGGTACTCTGCATTACAAGTTGGTACAGAAACTAATCATCAAGAACACAGGATTTGTACAAAGAACAAATGCTGGGGAGGGTGTGGAGAAAAGGGAACCCTCTTGCACTGTTGGTGGGAATGTAAATTGATACAGCCACTGTGGAGAACAGTATGGAGGTTCCTTAAAAACTAAAAGTAGAATTACCGTAGGACCCAGCAATCCCACTCCTGGGCATATATCCAGAGAAAAACGTAATTCAAAAAGACACATGCACCCCAATGTTCACTGCAGCACTATTTACAATAGCCAGGTCATGGAAGCAAACTAAATGCCCATCCACAGATGAATGGATAGGGAAGATGTGGTACATGTATACAATGGAATATTACTCAGCCATAAAAAGGAACAAAACTGGGTCATTGTAGAGATGTGGATGGACCTAGAGGCTGTCATACAGAGTGAAGTAAGTCAGACAGAGAAAAACAAATACCGTATATTAATGCATATGTGAGGAATCTAGAAAAATGGTACAGATGAACCGGTTTGCAAGACGGAAATGGAGACACAGATGTAGAGAACAAACATATGGACACCAAGGGGGAAGGGGGGGTGGGATGAACTGGGCGATTGGGATTGACATATATACACTAATATGTATAAAATAGATAAGTAATAAAAAAATAACTTTAAAAAAAGAACACAGGATTTGGCTCATAACGTTCAAGGACCATTTTACTCCAGGTAGGGCACTGAGTTTATTCCTGGGAAAACACATGCATTTAACTTGAAGAAAGAGCCCCTCCAATAAGGGTCCCAGATTTTATGAGTAAACCATTCCATTCCCCAGTCCTACGGTTTCACACCTCCTATGACTCTCTCAACATCAACAAAAACTCCAAGGATTTGATGGGAAAATAGTGTTAAGGTCTCATGTTGTTTCAGGAATTTCCCAAAATGCGCTAAGTTAACTTTGGAGCCAGATGAGGCTGGGTGGTAGGAGACCGCTCCATTGGACACAGATGGCAGACCTAATGTTCCCAACAGCTGCTGCACACACATGAAATCAGACTGGGATTAACACTTACCTTCAGCCTGGCCACACCCGGATGCGATGGCTCCTCTGTAATGTACACCAAGCTTAGCTTATGTCTCTGAAACCACATGACCTCACGGGCCTTGGGAACATTTGATCCAGGAAATCTGAACCTGGGCAGAAATCATAAAGCATCAGGTACACGTTAAGCAGGAATTTATCTGCTTTTTGTCTGAAGTGGCCTCACATCCATCCAGCTTTTGTCTGACGCAGAGTGAAATATTTATAGGCAAGCTGCTTTCTAAGGCAGAGTTACAGACTAATTCAGGTGCAGTGTGAAATGTCTCTGCCCGTCGGCCACCTGCTGAATCCTCAGTTCCAAGTGCAACCAGACCTAAGCTCGTTTGTATCACCATGAGTTTTAGCACTGATATCAGGATGGTAAGCAAAGTAGAATTTACAACGAGATCTAGCTGCTATGACAATTGACGGGTTATCGGCAAACAGATTAAAACTTACCAAGTTTATGATCAGTTAAGTCCACCCAAAGACCCCTTTGTCTTGTCTTGGAAAGAGGGATACTCCCTTTAGGGCGGTTGTAATTTTACAACTTCTGAAATCCTCTTTGACATTATTTTCAGAACTGTGGCTCGATCATTCAAATAGACTTACAGCTGTATCCTTGGAGGGTAGGTTTGATTTTTAGAAAGAGTCAAGAGTCATTCAGAACTAAATCTGATGATTTAGGAAGGGGATCAAGTGGGGTGATATCAATATATGTCAAAATGAGGTGTGACTTTTAATTAGTAAGGTGGATTTTATTGTATGGCCTATACATATGGTCTTAAGGCGATTCCGAAAACTTTCTTTTTAATAATGCCTACATTGTAGCAATTTGAAAGTTTAAATTCTGGAACGTTGGCTTAAAAATAATGCTTCATTACCTACTATTACAGTCTGTATGTGACCCTAATATGAGCAAACACAGAGAGGGATATCAGAAACCCTTCCCTTTAGGGTTAATCACAAAGATCTAAGCAACTCAGAATTCCTGACGCCTATAACTCTGACACTGTCCATTTTTCAAGATTATTAGTAAAGGTCCCACATTTTCCTTACTTTTCTGTCTTTTAAAAGATCTACTCATGGGCTTCCCTTGTGGCGCAGTGGTTGAGAGTCCGCCTGCCGATGCAGGGGACACGGGTTCGTGCCCTCCACATGCCACGGAGCGGCTGGGCCCGTGAGCCATGGCCGCTGCGCCTGCACGTCCGAAGCCTGTGCTCCGCGGCGGGAGGGGCCACAACAGTGAGAGGCCCGCGTACCACAAAAAAAAAAAAAGAAAAAGATCTACTCACCAGCTTTAAATTTCCCTCTGTTATTCCCTTTCATTATCCCAACATTTATGGTTCACCTTTTGCAACAAAGGTCAAAAGACCCGTAGCTGAAACCCAGCTGAGAATTATTTCTCTCTCATTCCTTTCCAGTTTAAGCATCCAAGGCTTATAGAGAGACTCCAGAATTTTGGAGACCTCAGACCCTTCTGTCCTTCTGTCCTTCACATACAGCTTCCATCTTGTCCTCCAAGATGGTAGCTCCAACAGCAGTCAACTCATCCACATGCCAGGAACAGATAACGAAAGAAGAGAAATTGTCACTTTTCTTTCAAGGACACAGCTTGGAAGTTATATACACTACTCTATCACTCCTGTTTAAATTCTCCTGGCCAGAATGAAACCAAAAGGAAGGCTGGGAAATAGAGTTTAACCCCCAACCATGTGTCCAGCCAACACTTGTGATTTCATAATTTAAGTGAGAAAAAAAGAACAAATATTGGGGAAACACGCAGTCTCTGACACACCACATCTTTGGCAATGTTTTATTTAATGTGATCGATGGTTTCAGCTATGCCTTGAGGACTTAGGAGACAGGAGATGAGAATAAGAAAGCAGCCAAAAAAAAAAAAATGTCATGAAGAACCTAGGGGCAAGACAGGAATAAAGACGCAGACCTACTAGAGAATGGACTTGAGGATATGGGGAGGGGGAAGCTGTGACAAAGTGAGAGAGTGGCATGGACATATATACACTACCAAACATAAAATAGATAGCTAGTGGGAAGCAGCCGCATAGCACAGGGAGATCAGTTCGGTGCTTTGTGACCGCCTAGAGGGGTGGGATAGGGAGGGTGGGAGGGAGACGCAAGAGGGAGGGGATATGGGGATATATGTATACGCATAGCTGATTCACTTTGTTATAAAGCAGCAATTAACACACCATTGTGAAGCAATTATACTCCAATAAAGATGTTAAAAAAAAAAAAAGAAAAGAAAAGACTAGTCATGATTTGACCACAACAAAGCATGCGGGGCCTCTGGCTGAGGTGAGGTGAGAGAGGGACCGGTGGTCAAAATGGATCTGTGAAACGGCTACTTTCCTCAGGAAATCCCACAACTAGTTAGACTGAACTTCACGCTGTCTGTCAGGATGGGCACAGTCTACTGGTGTTTAGATGCTGAAGGAAAAGCAATCCCAGAAAACTAGAGAACACAGGAACATCGAAGCTTAAGCTTGTCCCCCTGTTACACCAGAATATTCGCAGTTCTGAAATACCAAGCTTTCATT
Source organism: Lipotes vexillifer (assembly GCF_000442215.2). Taxonomy (NCBI): domain Eukaryota; kingdom Metazoa; phylum Chordata; class Mammalia; order Artiodactyla; family Lipotidae; genus Lipotes; species Lipotes vexillifer. The sequence continues at coordinate 756,127 of NW_006789467.1, read as the reverse complement.
CATCGGAGCAGAAGCCCGTTCTGACATGTTTGTTGTTTAACAAATGGTAACAGACCAGAAAGGGATCATGGTTAGGGAGAGACTAAAATTTAAGAGCATGTGGGAATCACTAGGAAATACATTGGAAGGAATCATTAAACTCCCTGTAGGACTTACTTGGCAAGTGCTTTGGAGCTGGCCCTCTAATTACCCCACAAAGTGAAAAGAGCATTTAATAAACGTAAGATCACGAAACTCCACAGCATCTGGCCCCATCACCACGTCTGTGGATTGATGTCTCGACTCAGGAAATACCACTTGGCTGTAAGGCAAGATTTCTCTCCTCTGGCATCCATACTTTAAGGCTTATGAGAATGTCCTCCACATTGCTAAGGTTCTCCAAGTTCAAATGCACCCAGAAGCTTGAAAATTGTCCTCAGTGCATACTTGTTGGTAATCAATATTGTCTATGCTTTAGAGCATCCTTACAAGAAGACCCTGAAACTACAAAATTGAAATCGTGAGAGATTCCTCGGTTACACTCTTTAGCAAACATAGCAGACGCGCCAGAGAAGAATCAATCAAAGTTGGTGAAGAAATACGGAAAATCCACTCTCCTGCAAATACTGCTGAAAAGTCAACCGATAGGAGGGTTTTCTAGAAGGCTGTGATTTAAAACTCAATTTTGCAGAAGACCAACTAGTAGTGAAACGGTGGCAGGGCGTCAACACCAACCATGATTCCCCAAGCCCTGGTGAAGGAGGATAAAAGAACAAAAAGACCATTTTAACAGTGTTGGAGAAGATATAGGAGCTACCGGTGAATCCCAGGACAAGAGAGATTTAGGAATTCTGAAACGGCACAGAGCAGACAGAATCAGATCTAACATATGGGAACAAATAACAACCGAAGGAGGAAACCACAGCTCGGAATATATGCGGAAGGAGCCTTGTTCAGGGGAAGAGGCAGGTCTGAAGGACTCTGAGACCAGGGCCGAGGACCACGGGAAGCAGGGGGAGAACCAGAGCCCATCTGACAAGGTGCTTTTGCTTTCACAGCTACATTCCGGGCAATTTCTCTTCCTCCTTCCTCTTCTGTGCTCGTCAAAAGGTAGCCGCGATAAGGGTGTCAGGGACAGGAATACAACACAAAGCCCCAAGTGCAGTAGCCTCAGGAGACACAGCCATCAGCACCCCTCCTGGAAATGTTGGGGGTGGCGGCTAAGGGATGTGGAGTTTCTTTTGGGGGCTGATGAAAATGTTCTGAAATTGATTGTGGTGTGGCTGCAAAAGTCTGTGAATATACTAGAAGCCACTGAAGTGATCACTTTGAATCAGTGTATTGTATTGTATGTGAATTCGATCCCATTAAAGCTGTTACCAAGAAGAAAGAAAGAAAAAGAAAGAAAGGGAGAGAGAGAGAAAGAAAAGAAAGAAAGAGAGAGAGAGAAAGGGAGAGAGAAAGAAAGGAAGGAAGGAAGGAAAGAAGGAAGGAAGGAAGGAAGGGGGAGGGAGGAAATCCTGAGTAAACTAGTAATAGAAGAAAACTTCCTAATCTAATAAAGGGCAACCATCAGAAAACTATAACAAATATCAAATTAAGTTCCCATTAAAATCAGATTAAAATTACAATATCAGCTCCCACTATCACCCAAGACTGTACTTAGTGTGCTGCCACATCCATGCATTAACAGAAGGAAAAACAGAGATCTAAATATTGGGGAAGAGAGGAAAAATAACTCTCCATATTTTCAGATGATAATATTATCTATTTAGCATGTTTAGGAGAATCTGCCCAAAACCATCAGAGCAATAAAAGGGCTCATCAGGGAGCTTCCCTGGTGGCACAGTGGTTGAGAGTCCACCTGCCGATGCAGGGGACACGGGGTCGTGCCCCGGTCTGGGAAGATCCCACATGCCGCGGAGCTGCTGGGCCCGTGAGCCACGGCCGCTGAGCCCGCGCGTCCGGAGCCTGTGCTCCGCAGCGGGAGAGGCCACAACAGTGAGAGGCCCGCATACCACAAAAAAAAAAAAAAAAAAAAAAAAAAAAAAGGGCTCAGCAGTGCAGATGGATCTGGTATCAGAAAACAATTCTATACACCTAGCATCAACTTGCTAGGAAACGTTTTAGGGAAGAAACATTTTATTTACCTTGACTACAGGAAACATCAAACGCCTAAAAATAATGCCTAAGACCCAGATGCATAAAACTAAAATAAAATAGCACCAAAGAGCATAAAAGATTAATTAAATAAATGGAGAGATAAGTCATTTATTGGACAAGAGAATTTTGTATTGTGAAGATTTAAGTGCTGCCCAAATTAATATACAAATTCAAATCATTCTTATGTAAACCACTGTGGAACTTTATGGAATGTAACAAGCAAATTCTAAAGTTCACTAGGAAGAAAAAGTGGGCAAAAGAATAGCCAAGAAAAACAGAACAGCGGGAGAGGTGTGCCCTGTGCTGCGTTAGCATCAGAGAATGCTGATGCATTGCTTTGCTTGAATGTTTGGATCTTTCAGAAAGAGAATGTATTTATGTATTAATTGTAATAGATATTGGCACTTCTCTTTCCCAAAATATTTATCTTGAGTTATTTGATATTGATATTGTGATATATTAACTTCTGAGTTGCATTTTATAGACAATGCATTACTAATGATTTGGGTTGGGAAGAAAAGAAAAGGAAAAGCACCAGATCACCTTTATGGAACAAGAAATGTGAGTAAAAGTCAAGATGAAACTGAGAATCCCTCAGAAAGCCAATGTGTGGGGAATTCCCTGGTGGTCCAGTGGTTAGGACTCTGCACTTCCACTGCAGGGGGCACGGGTTCGATCCCTGGTAGGGGAACTAAGATCCTGCATGCCACTTGGCCACAAAAAAGGAAAGAAAGAAAGAAAGAGAAAGAAAGAGAAAGAAAGAAAGAAAGAAAGGAAGGAAGGAAGGAACGAAGGAAGGAAGGAACGAAGGAAGGAAGGAAGAGAGAGAGAGAGAGAAAGAAAGAAAGAAAGAAAGGAAGGAAGGAAGGAAGGAAGAAAGAAAGGAAGAAAGAAAGAAAGCCAATGTGTGACTCTTTCTGTTACCTCCACTGAAATCCAAAGAAGTCACCCTGGCCTGGTTTGGAATGGTTTCTCTAATCACCACCACACGTGATGCTCAATGCCATTTGTGTTCCATAAAACAGCTGAGGTCATACCTTTATAAAACTGGATACTTCTGGCCAAAAGTCTTATCAAATTGCCTCAATCCCCCAGATGCCAGCAGGTGACAGCCACGCAGGTGACTTTAGCTAAGAAAGCTAAACCCTCCTGATTTATTGCAAACAGATGCACAAAAAGAACCTGAGAGACAAATAGATTTCTTGGTGTATGAAAAGATTACCTTTTGTATACACAGTTGCAAGAAACGAAGTGTAAATAAGTAATAAATCTAAGCCCGTGTTCCCCAGGCATTCTGTTCAGACCTCTACTGTCACGCTTGTCTGCAATTATTTTAATTATTTGTTTACATGGACCAGCCTCGTGCTTATCAAATTGTAGACACTTCATAAATATTTGTTGAAGAGATGAAGAAAAAATGAGGAAGAAATTCCCACCATTACAAGACAACGGAAATATTATCTAATCGTTACAATTGCACTGATTTTCAGTCCATTACTGGAAGATGGGGTTCTGTTCAAAATCATCTGGGGTCAGTCAGGCCCCCTCAAACTCTGATGCTTTAGCGTCCTGCCCAGGTCACCATTCTGAGATTTGACAAAATCCAGAGGGTCCGTTATCTCTGAACCTCCGTTTCCTTCAAGCCACACAGAGGTTTCTTCACTTAGGGGGCAAAGCATTCTCCACTCCGGGACAAGGCTCAAATCTCTCTTTCAGGAGCTTCAGTTAACATATGCGCGGTAACGGTCTAATTTCTCGTTAACCTAGTTACAGTTTCATTTCCTTAACTAGGCCCCAGATATCCCATTACTGTTACAATTAACCTCTGGTCTGGGGTGGTCCTCACTGGGAAACTGGGCTCTTTTTCTCCCAGGCTTGTTTACAAGGGCTCCCCGCTCAGCTGTTCATCCCCACCCTTGAGAACCACGCTGGCCCTCACGGATGCTAACCAGGCTTCTTCGGCTAACATGCCACGGACACATTTCTTTAGAAGTAAGCCCCTGCCTTCCAGTTTAAAATTGTTTCCAGTTTCCCATTAAAATGCCTTTTAAAGCAGAGGAAGCGGGAAACTCGCGGCACTATAAACCAAAATGGACAAGCGACAGAATGCGAGGCCCTAGGAGGCATCTCTGCTAACTAATGAGGCAAGTGGGGCTGCGTCTGGAAAATTCTGTTCACAGGATTCTTTTCATAATATCTCTCCTCTCCAGCTTCTCATCATCTCGCCAGAAAATAGTACCTTCTAAACCACCACATACCTTCAAAGAAGGCATAACTGGTTCTTTATTTAATAAATAGCACAGATGGAAGAATAAACTGATTTGTTTAGCAAAGTGCTCACAAATATTACTATTATTATTATTATATTATTATTATTTCACAAATGACTTACTCTCAGCTACTTATTTCCATTCAGAAGGATGGACATCTGAATTGTCATTTGCAAATGTAAAAGCACTTCCAGATGTCAGCGACCTCTTAGACCTCAAGAGCCCTGCATGAAACAAAATAATTCCTGGCAGGCCTAAGGCACAGACGGGGAAGGAGGAAAAGAGGAAACAGCAAAGTGTAAGGAATAGAAAACTGGACATCATTTCCCTACTCAAATCCCACCAATGGACCTCAACACACTTAGAAATTCCAAAGCCTCTGCCTGGTGTAAGAAGGTCTGCACACGATTAGACACTGCGTCTCCCTAATCCCCCTCCACTCTCGGACCACTTTTCCTGCTGTTTCCCTATCGCTCCCACCCCAGCCATACTGACCTCCCTCCTCACTGTTCCTACAACAGGCCACCATTGCTCCTGCCCCAGGGCCTTTGCACTTGCCACTAACTCTGCCAACGTTCTTCTTTTTTTTTTAATTAAATTTTTATTGGAGTATAGTTGATTTACAATGTTGTATTAGTTTCAGGTGTAGAGCAAAGTAAATCAGTTATACATATACATATATCCACTCCTTTTAGATTCTTTCCCCATATAGGCCATTACAGAGTATTCAGTAGACTTCCCTGTGCTACACAGGAGGTCCTTATTACGTATCTCTTTTATATATAGTAGTGTGTATATGCCACTCCCAATCTCCCAGTTTAATCCCTCCCCCCACCCCCCTTATCCCCTGGTAACCATAAATTTGTCTTCTACATCTGTGACTCTACTTCTGTTTCATAAATAAGTTCATTTGCACCCTTTTTTTTAGATTCCACATATAAGCGATATCATATGATATTTGTCTTTGTCTGATTCACTTCACTTAGTAGGATAATCTCTAGGTCCATCCATGTTGCTACAAATGGCATAATTTCCTTCTTTGTATGGCTGAGTAATATTCCATTGTATATATGTACCGCATCTTCTTTATCCATTCGTCTGTAGATGGACAAATGACTTATCACTTTATCAGCCCCACCCGCCCTACTCTCCCACACTCTACTCCTTACCCTCCTTAATTTTTCTGCATAGTAACTTCTTACCACATGCCTCTATGTATGCAAGGATGTACGTATGGGTGTCTGCACTTTCTGTCTGCTCTCCCTGGACCATAGGTCCAAGCAGGTATGCCACATCCCTTTGCCCAGAACAGTGTCTGCCATCCAACAAATAGTTGCTAAATTAATGAATAATCAGCAGTGGGAGAAGAGAAAGGATTTCACGATTGCTTTAAGCACCAACCTATCCAGGTGAGGGTCCCAGGAAATTGACAACCCCTTGCCAATACAGCTTTTACTCTAGCCCTGCCTGTGTTAGTGGACAATGTATTTTGTAGATATCAAATGCTACATGTGGACAATCGGCTGGTGTAAAAGTAAACAACAGCATCCCATGAACAATACCTTAGGTGTGAGAAACAGCTGAAATCACCACGTGGCAAGAGATGGGAAGAGAAAACAGCACAACATCAATCAGGAATTCAGCTCACAAAGGTGGAGGGGAAAAAGAGATTCTGAAAGCAAAGTGGGAAGCTCCAAGCCAGAAGCATCAAGCCTACAGGGGTTGGGCATGGAACAGAAATGAGTGAATCGTCCTGAGATGAAGGGGGTTGGGGGGGCAGGTACTGTGGGGGACTGAACAGCACACAGAAGGGAAGCAAGCAGCTACTACTCAGCAACAGGCCTGTGCTGATACGTCAGAAGTGACCAGCATCGCCAGGTCTTCCAATATCTCAAGAGAAAGTGGAGACCTGATTTTTGTATGAAATAACATTGCAACTGATTTTTAAAAATAAAGCACTGAGCCAGGGCAACCCTTCTAAAGAATCAGGTCCCTGGGCCACCAGTTTACAGTTTCTGCTCTACAAGAATAAATAAGACATAGCCAGGCCTGGAGATGGGTCATTCAGGTTTGGGTATCACTTGAGTTGAAGTGGGTTTAGGACTTTGTTCAAGTCAGGGTGCCCAGTTACTGAAAAGGAAGGACGCCTGCCTCATGGGGCTGTCGCGAGGTGTGCCCCCAGCACACCGACGTCGTTGACTTCAGACATAGTTGAAATACATTTACTCGACAATCCTCACTTCCTATTAAAGTACAGTAGCGCCTCTGTATCTGCGGATTCTACATCCGCGGATTTAATCAACCACGGATCATGTCCTGTGTTTAAGATCCGCGATTGGTTGAATCCACGTACACAGACCCCACGGATACAGAGGGCTGACTGTGGGACTTGAGCATGCGCAGATTTTAGTTTCGGAGGCGGGTCCTGGAACGAGTCCCGACCCTCCACGGTACAGAGTGACGAGTGTATGGTAAACGTACAGTCTGTGCACCTATTGTAAATGTGCGGCTCAATTTATTTTCACAAACTGAACACCCCCGTGTTAAAGCACCAGCTCAAGAAGGAGGAATCACCGGAATCCCAGTATCCTCCCTTGAGACCCCCTTCCAACCAGCACCCCCTCCCAGAGGACAACCTCTATCATGACTTCTTGCACCTGGATTCGTTTTGCCGTTTTTGTGCTTTACAGAGATGGAATCACACAGCATGTATGCTTTCGTGTCTGGCTTGTTTCGCTAACATGATGTTTGTGAGATGTGGCCACACTTGTAGATGGTCCAATTTCATTGGTCTGCGGTGTCACATGTGAATATTGCACAATTTCTGGATTCATTCCATTGTAGGTCGACTTTTCTCTTCCTATATTTTGACTATTACGAATAATGCTGCCAAAAACTTTCTAGTATGTATGTTTTGGTGACCCTTGTGTCTGCATTCTTGGGTATATTCCTTTGCATCCAATTGCTGAGTCATAGACTCTACCTAAGATTCACTTCAGTTGATACTATGAAACACTTTATGAAGTCGTATCAAATCACACTTCAAGTAGCAGAGTTGCTGTCCATTTTCACCAACACTTGGCATCGGCAGTTCTTTTGATTTTAGCAATACTGGCGGGTGTGATATGAACTTAGTGCATAATGGCTTTCATTTGCATTTCCCTTTTGACTAATGACGTTAAGTACCTTTTATATAATTAGTGGCCATTTGGATATTCGCTCTTGTGAATTGTCTGGCCAAGTCTTTTGCCCATTTTTCTATTGAGTATTCTGGCCTTTCATTAATGATCTGTAGAACTTATTATTTTTTCTGGCCAAACATCATTAGTTGGGTGGACAGAAAGGGGGTGGAGGTGGCAAAGAGAGACATAGAATTTCTTCTCATTCTATTAGTTGCTTTTTCATCATTTTGATGGTTTCTTTAAGTTTTTAAAGAAAAATGTTTAATTTTTCAATTTTTTTAATTAAAAAAAGTTTTTAATTTTTAAAATACTTCTATCTATTTTTTTCTTTAGGGCTTGTACTTGTATTCTGGCAAAAAAAAAAACATATTTTGCTACACCAGGGTCATGAAGGTGTTCTCTTGAGTTGCTTTTTCTGAAAAGCTTTATTGTTTTACCTTTCGCTATATCAGCAAATCCATCTGGAACTGATTTTGTGTATGGTGTGAGTTAGGGGTCAAGATCGATTTCCTTTTCCGTCTGGCTACCCGGTTGACCCAGCACCACAGTTTGAAAGACCACCTTTTCCTCACCATTATTTTTTAATTTTCATTCTGCTGACTCATGTTGAATTTGTGGTCAGCCAAACAGTACAGGTGCTTTTCATATGGACCACATTAAACCAGGTCTCTGCCACCCTGCCTATATCGCACAAGTGTTTTATGTTGGCGTTTGTTTGTTTTACCTAACAGGGAATTTGATGTCTATCCCTGATAAATCTCCGCTTAATCTTTTCAACCTATTATTTCTGCTGACCAGGAAACATAAAATTTCATGTCACCATCCAATATATTTGTTATGTCCATGGGTTTCATAGGCACACATTTTCTTTTTTTCAACCAAAATACTTAAAATATTGAAGAGGACCAGGCCTTACATTGTGGGGCCACTAAGGAATGTCCTCTAGTTCAATAATAGTTTGACGATACAGATGATCAACGAATTACCTACACAGCATCCAGCATGTTTACTTCTTGACCTGTCTTCCAGACCATCTCCATGGTCATCTACTCTTAGACCTACTTTAGGTCACCAATACACTTCCCCCAAATCGGGGCTTAAAATTCAAAACAGCATCCAATTAGCCAGCCCAGTAATGTCTTTCTCATGATCCAGAAAGCAAATCTGCCCAAGGAATTTAAACCATGCCGGCTCCTCCAGAAGTAAAATCCCACAAACTCCTAGCCAAAGACAGCACACAGGACCCCTACCCCTAAGGCACCATTGCTAATACAGTAAGTCCCCTACGTACGAACCTTCAAGTTGCGAGCTTTCAAAGATGCGAGCGTGCATTCCATCGACCTCAAGCTTGAGTGAAATAGCAGCTTGCCCTCCATCTCCTATTGCTGACGATTCTTCAGCTCTACCATTTCCCACCTCCTCTCCCTCCTCCAGTCAGTAACTCTTCTTGCCTGTTCACTCGATGCCAGCCCCTGTGTGCCAGCTGTTGTACCGTACTACTGTACTTTTCAAGGTACTGTACTGTAAGATTAAAATTGTTTTCTTTATTTTTTGTGTTTGTTTGTTTTTTATGTGTTATTTGTGTGAAAAGTATTATAAACCTATTACAGTACAGTACAATATAGCTGACTGTATTAGTTGGGTACCTAGGCTAACTTTGTTGGACTTACAAACAGATTGGACTTAGAAACGCACTCTCGGAACGGAACTCGTTCATATGTAGGGGACTCACTGGACACACCATAGAGATCCTTGTCAAACAAGTGCCCACCATCCTCTTCCCCTCCCTATGGCAAGTCAGTGTTCCTTGGGAGACCCTCTTGGGGAACATTTACTAGTCTCAGCCCATGTGCTCTGGGTGGATTTGACTCTAACCCTACTCTCCAAATGGAGAATACATTACTTTGGCCAAGGCCAGTTGGCAAAGTTTTTTCTACAGAGGGCCAGATAGTAAATATTTTAGGCTCTTCAGGCCATAAAGTCTTTGATGCAGCCATTTAAATCTTCCGTTGTAGCACGGAACAGCCATAGCCTAGCCATAAACAAACGAGCACAGCTGTGTGCCAAAATAACTTTATTTGCAAAAATGGCATTGTTTGCCAATGCCAGACCTAGACTATGCTAGTCAGCGCATTTTATACCATTTGGCCACAGTGACTGGTTGAAGTGAGGCCAGTTCAAGCCCGTGACCCTCCATTCTGAGCCTTTGAGGCATCGGGGAAGCAGAATCTATCTTCCCTTGGACTGGACCTTGTGAAAAGGCAGGGCTGGAACAGCTGGGGGTCTCAGGAAGGCGCCCGGGAGTGGAGCCTTCGCGCTGGAAAGAGAGGAATGACGAGCTCGGTATTGCATCCTTTAAACTGAGGATGGAGGGCTGCTTTGCCCGAGCTCTGATTGTTCTGAGGTCCTTACATGGACATGGCAGCAACATGCCATGCAGACAAGAAGACTGTGGTCTTGGAAGGTTTTCAAAGGAAGCCATAAGCCCTCGGTTCCCACTTGAAGAGGGCTCCCTCTCGAGCGCTGGGCTTTATTCCACTGCAGGTGTCAAAGGAGTCCTCCTTGTCGGAGACGGGCGTGCCCACACATGGTGAGCCCTGGGCGAGTCCAGGACATTACAGAACTGCCTACCATAAGCTGAGTGGCACATCCCACCCAGAGCCACCGCCTCCTGCCCACGTATGTGCTCCTTGCAGGATTTTGGAGCTGGAAAGACCAATCAAATGGAGCTACACCCCCTTTCTTTCCAGGCCTCATCCCCAGACCCAGTTCAGAGGCTACAAGCCTTGAGAATCCATGAAGGGAAACAGATGTGGGCATAGAAATAGGGGACCAGGAGGCTGAGGTTCTTTATTATCGAAGAGGAAACTGAAATCGCTTTAACCCATGGCTTTCACCGTTGTCAGAGCTTAAAAACGATCGCAGCTTTTTGGAATAAAGAAAAATTAAACTCCTTGAGAGCTGAAACTGCACCGTACAGATGCATCATGAAACGCCTACCAGGTATCACAGTGGCGGGTATACTGTAGGTGCCCAATACATGTTTCTTGGGTACCCTCAAAAAGAACATGGGAAGTAAAGGCTTTAACGGGTAGAGGCACCTACAGACCTCTCTTCCTCTGCCTCCCAACGTCCCACAAAGGGAACACATGTTTTACACTCACTTAATTTACAACATCTTTAGCTATGACCTGTTCAGATGGACTCAGCAAAACTGCCCTCAACCCAAAGCCAGTGGTCAGCCACGGAAGGTAGCAGAAAAGTGGATGAAAACAGGGCTTTCCAGAAACACCTCATACCACGTTTTAAAACAAAGGCGGCTCTGGCTTGCATGCCTGCATTTCAATAGAGCAGACAGCATCATTTCCCCAGCCTTTCAGGGGTTCCCTCTCCCCGTAGCTTGATTAATTATTTCAAGTTTAACGTCTTTTAAAATACTGCCTTGTACTGGGGGGTTGGGGGAGGAGGGTTGAGGTGTGGGAATGAGAGGGAAACGCACCTAAACAAGGACACAGCAGCTCTTCAAAGAAGGCCGGGGCACAAAGGGCTGTACTCAGGCTGGGCATGGGAGTCCCGCAGCGCTTGCTGCTTTCCGGAGGGGCCCGAGTGCGGCCCTGGGCAGCTGGCACGAAGCCCAACCTGCAAAGCCATGCTTGGCCTGATCTTCACCACGAACAGCACGTGGGAGATCGCTTTTTCATACTTTAGCATCAAAGGTGGATTGCCAAATTCACAGCACCTTCTGTTTGCGGGGGAATGAGGCATGCTGATGCAGTTAATCGTAATATTTAACAAACAGTGGAGCAGTGGTATCCCAAGGCCCCCTCCCTGACACTCCACTTTCACATGAGACGTTGGGAAGGATCACTGGTCACCAAGACGGGGGCAGGTCCCAAATATCTCCAGTGCTGGGCGACTGACCTCTGTCCCTCTAACTTCATGTGACAACCGGCAAGGTTCTCCCCCTCCCCCTGCGTTTTGTTGTTATTGAGGCGAAATTCATATAACGTAAAGTTAACCATTTTAAAGTGAACAATTTAGTGGTATTTAGGGCACTCACAATGCTGGCCAACTATCGCCTCTGTCTTGTTCCAAAACATTTTCATCAGCCCAGAAGAAAATCCCACACAACATCCTCCCTTCCCCAGTCCCCTGTCCCTGGCAACCCTCAGGGTCTTTCTGCATCTACAGAGATCCTACTCTACATACTTCCTATCAGTGCAATCATACAACATGTGATCTTTTTGTTTGGCCTCTTTCATTTAGCAAAATGTTCTCGAAGTCCATCATGGTTGTCACATGGGTCAGAACTTCATTCCTTTTATAAGACCTCTAGTATGGACCTTCTGAATGAGAACAGTGCTTTCTTGCCTTGTGTCTTGTGAGAATACTGGCATTAAAGTCCATGAATGTGGACACCCACGAACGTATCCCACCTCTTCTGAAGCTGAGAAAACTCTAGGAAAAACAACTTCGGGAACTTTGACCTTAGAAATACCCGACACCAGCAATTCTAACTAAAAACAAACAAAAATGCCTACACACCTGCTAAGGATCCAGGGCAGGGGAACACATGTTTCCATTCAGAGCAAAACAGATCCGGTTAAGATTCTTGCTCTAAATTCTGACTTTCAACAGTTTCACGTAAGGTCTGAAAAATGCAAGTCTGATGTTGAGCTGCATGAGCTGCTTGTAAATTTTGGAGATTACTCCTAGGGGCAGGACAGGAATAAAGATGCAGACGTAGAAAATGGACTTGAGGACACGGGGAGGGGGAAGGGTAAGCTGGGACGAAGGGAGAGAGAGGCATGGACATATATACACTACCAGACGTAAAATAGATAGCTAGTGGGTAGCAGCCCCATAGCACAGGGAGATCAGCTCGGTGCTTTGTGACCACCTAGAGGGGTGGGATAGGGAGGGTGGGAGAGAGACGCAAGAGGGAGGGGATATGGGGATATATGTATAGCTGATTCACTTTGCTATCAAGCAGAAACTAACACACCATTGTAAAGCAATTATACTCCAATAAAGATGTAAAAAATAAAAATAAAATAAAAAATGGAAGTCTGGGCCAGCCTCTGTACCTAAAACAACTCAGAACCAAGCCTATGGAAGACAGAGACCTCATAACAGGTGGATAGATTAGCCGGCATCAGACTTTCAATATCTCCACATTGCATCACACCATTCCTCATATGAGAAAACAGGCCCCAAAGTGAGAAGAATATTTGCAACACATATAATGGGCAAAATGTTTACAGCATCCCCCTAACTCACTAGAAAAGGCAGGTACCAGACTTGAAAAAGAAATGAACAGAAGATATGAACAGGCAATGCAGAGAAGGAAAAACACGAATGGCCCGTGGGTATGGAAAAGCATTTAACTTATTTGTAACCAAAGGAGTTTAAATAAAACACCATTTTTGTCTGATAACTTGGCAAGATTTAAAAAAAATTTTTTTTTTTAAGAATAAGGATCCCTAGTTGGCAAGCATACAGATAAGTAGACGTATTTATATACTGCCAACGGAAGTGTAAATTGTTACAGCTTTTCTAGATTCACTTTGGCAAGATGTTCCAAGCGCCTTGAAAAATGCGCACCCCCTTTATCCCAATGTGTTCTGAGAAATTATGCCAAAGGAAAATATCATGTATGTTCATCAAACACAGCTGACATCAGTAGAAAAGTGCAAACAGCCTAGTGGTTAAAACAGAAAAAAACAAAAACAAAGGACTATTCTAAAAACTACTGTACATCCACAGGATAGAATGTTAGTCTTTAAACACCGTGCTATTGAAGCTTATAGACTGACGTGCAAAGATGCATGTAATATAGCAATAATTTTGTAACAGAAATTATAGAAAAATAACTGCATTATAGCCCCATTTACACTAAAAATATAAATATGTATGGATATATATACATCTTTCCGGGGATTATGGGAAGAAAAAAATGCCTGCAAGACTGGCTGCTAAAATATCAGTAGTAGTTTTCTGTAGTAATTATTTTGAATTCTTTTTTTCTAATTTTTCTTCAATGAATAGAGATGTGTAATAAAAAATAACAATGAAAGCAAACCAAAAAGGCTAGATGGAGCCTGGATTCTGGTTCAGCGATGTCTAGGACCACCATTTTGGACCCAGCAGGTTGAGTCTGGTCTCAGACGGTGAGTGTGCAAAGCCCAGTGCAAGCAGCGTTCCCAGGCTGGGATATGTCCATTTCATCTCTTTTCCAGACAGAACTTCTCTGGCCCACCGTTCACTCTCCCTCCCTGCCTCTCCCACTGCCGACTCTTGTCTAAATAAATATTGACACTCACAGAGGGCCAAGGTCGGTACTGATGAGTCGTGTACTTGTGAGGACAGCTGCGGGTCAGCCGGCAGCCTCGGCATCTGTGTGTCCTCAGGATCTGGGAGGGACCTCACAGGAGCCAGAGGAATTAAAAGGGAAAACACGGAGTTGAGCTTTGTGGGTTGGGAAGGTTTACAGCAACAGCCCAAGTAGTTCGCACACCTGGGGATGTGTTACCCCAGGATTTTTGGAAAGCTCTGACGTAGAGGCGGCCCTGTGGGAGGTAGAAGAGGAAACCCCAAAAGTGCCAGGTGTGTCAGGAGCAGTGCACATCTTATGAAACAGGAGAGGACGTGTAAAGTGGCCACGGAGGGATGGGAAAGGGTCCCTTCATCTTAAATGTGGACCACTTGCAAGATGCTCCACCCAAGGCATCTCCGCACAAGCCTGGGTGCCTCTGACACGAAGGAACTCGCGGTCTTAGGTCACAAAGGGACAGATGTGCAGAGAAAGCGTTTCCCAACCTGGTGCTGAGGACCTGAAGGAAACAGGTGCTGTGATGTGTGTTTCCCAGCCCTCACACCCGCACACCCCAGCCCCTCAGCTGTACCCTCTGGTGGCTGGTATAGACCAGCCCAGGGCGCTGCCACTTTTGGACCCAGCTGTTTCCTTTTTGCTGTCCTGCTCCATTGTTCTGTTACTGAGGGGTGTTCCCAAGAATCTCTGAGAATCCTGGATATCACATGTCCTGAGAATCACTCATGAAATCAGAACCGTACTGTACCAGAGCCGGGAAGATCTGACCTGGGGGAAATGGCAGCTGCCTGTGGGTCCCCACTGAATTAGCGGTTGACCTGGTTGTAAAACCTACATCACCTAGTTCCCCGCTATTCCCTCCACAGCCTTGCTACCCACTAGGCCGTTTGCGGCTCAGATGAATCAGGATCGCCTGCGGGTTGGTTAGAGTTACAGAATCGTTTCTCAGCCTCACCATACAATCTCCGAATCAGAATCTGAATTTTCATAAAATTCGTAGTCACACTAAAGTTTGAAAAGTACTTCTCTGAGGCAGTGGTTCTTAAACTTTGGGGAGCATTAGAACCCCCCTGGAACGGCTGTTAAAACACAGAATGCTGGGCCTCACCCTCAGAGCTTCTTTTCTATTTATTTATTGGAGTACAGTTGATTTACAATATTCTGTTAGTTTCAGGTGTACAGCAAAGTGATTCAGATAGATGGATAGAGATTCTTTTTCAGATTCTTTTCCATTCTAGGTCATTACAAGATATTGACTATAGCTCCCTGTGCTACACAGCAAATCCTTGTTATTTATCTATTTTATATACAGTGGTCTGTCTCTGTCAATCCCATACTCCTAACTGACCCCTCCAGGGGTTTCTGATTCACTGAGTGGGATGGGGTCTGAGATTCTGCCTTTTCACCAAGACCACGTGCTACTGCTGCTTCTCGTCTGAGGACCCCACAAGTCGAGAACCTCTGGGTTTTCCACCACCTGCTATGGGCACTCGGCTCCAGCAGGGAGCGAGACTGGCCTAGCAAACAGGCAGCCTGAGGTCTCTCCGAGGTAGGAAAGATGACCCACTGTGAGGGAGCCTGGCCCCTGGGGGGAGCAGGGAGGGTGAGAACACAACTCAGAAGCATCCTCTGATCACCTCTGGCTATACCGAGCTGCTTTCACAGCCTACTTTTGCTGTCCTAACACAGGGGTACAGGGCACCCCTCCCCTCAGAATCTCCACACGCCTGGTGTCGTCACCGGGAAAATGTCTCAAATTTGAGTCAGCTTCTGACTCTTTACTTCTTGCCTCCTTTGATTGTCCCCCGTGAGTGGGCGAAGTCAGCAGGTCAGATACTATTGACCCCCTTTACAGATGAGAAAAACCACCAGGAGAGAAAAAGAAAAGGACACTCGCCTAACTGCTGACAAAAGTAGAGTGAAAACCATGTCTCAACTGTTACTTCATTAATTTCCCTAC
>NW_006789467.1:705813-740221 GCF_000442215.2 Lipotes vexillifer | reverse complement strand
ACAATAATTCATCGCCCCTTTGGGCTCTACTGGAGTGAGTATAAGGAAGACGTTTCTGATCGTATATTCCTGGCGGGGCAGGTACTTGGCTAGAGTCCAGATGAGCAGGAAAGAAACAGTCCACTCATTTAACACATTAAAAAAAAGAGAGCGACACACACACACACACACACACACACACACACACACACACACAAGTATACATACACACAAAGCAATTAAGTGACTTCCCCAAAGCCAAAGCCACCATGTCAAAAACATGGTGAACTCAGCATCAATGTCCAAAGAATAAAAGACTTTCAGGGGAGAAACCATCCCCAACAAGCGAAAATCTGGTACTAATTTAACCCCATGTTTGGCCATTCACAAAATTGTAGGCGGTGCCAAAACCTTAAAAGCAATGTGCTCCAAAAGTGCAGTTTTTAAGTCCGTTTCTTCAAGTACAAAAATGCCTCCAGAACATTCAGTACAGAAAATTAATGCATCTCTTTGAAAATTATAACGACGCGGGGATCTTTTCCAGGCTAGTCCATAAAATCAGATTTTACCCACAAGATACCTAAAACACCACTTACCTGTCTGACACTGTCTTTTAAGGGAGATTTCGTTCAAACTTCTAACTCAAAGCGTGTGACACGGGACTTCCTAATAATTGTCTCACACTGTGTTTTAATTGCTTGATTACTTGTCTGTCTTCCACTCTCAAAGGAGAGAAAGTAGGAACCACGTCTCTCTTTTTTTCATCATTGTACCCCCAGTGCAAGGCCTGACATATAAAGATGTGTAATGAACGAATAAGTGATTGCTGTTCCTTGGGCCTGGAATGCTCTTTGACTGTCTGAGTCTTACACCCAGTCATGAAGCCACGCCTCCCTGCCCGTCCATTACAAGGCTGCCTTGTTCTCTCCTGGATCGCTTGCTCTGTGAGAAGCCAGCTGATGTGCTGGGAGGCCGTTCAAGCAGCCCTGTGCAGAGGTCCACGTGGCAAGGAACTGAGGCCACCTGCCAACAGTCATGGGATTGAGCCACTATGGAAGCAGACCCCCAGTCCCAGTCAAACCTTCAGATAAATGCATCCCTGGCTGACACTGTACCCACAACTTCATGAAATTTGCTGGGCCAGAAACATCCAGCTAACACACTCCTGAATTCCAACAGACACTGTGGGAGACAATACATGTTTATTCTTGTTCTAGTACACTAAGTTTTGAAATATTTTATTGCATAGACATAAATAACCAATACACTTCCTATAAACAGAGAATGAGGCAAACCAATGCTATCAAATTCTGCTTGTAGGCTGGTCCTTGATGAAAGCTCTGACCCTAAGGTTTGCCCTCTGTGAGTTAAAGGGGGAGATGAACAAGTATTCAGGTTAATGATCAGCCTCAACACAGACTTTTTCTCCGTAAGATCACCTTTGCTAAGAGAGTAGATCTTAAAAGTTCTCATCACAAGAAAAAAAAAATTGTAACTCTGTATCATGATGGATGTTAACTGGACTGGTGGTGAGCATGTCTCAAGATATACAAATATTGAATCAAAAAACAAAAAAAGGACTCCTTCCCATGGTGACTCAAGGTAGATACCGGGGGCTTTGGCTTCTCAGAAATTTTACCCCTAGGTTATAATTGCATTGAGAAAATGCTATGAGAATACTCATAATTGAAAAAGAAAGACAAAATACATGCAGGTGTGCACACATACACAATACACACACACAATCACACGCACAATCACACCATCGACCACAGTCTGATCTGTAGGAATAAGTCCTTTAGCTAGGAGTTCATTGAACAGAGGAGCTGTCATTGATTCATCCTCATGTTCTCGGAGTCTGAAACAATGTTTGGAATAAAGTTGGCACAATCAAGACGGGAAAGAGAGAACTGGAAAGCCTGTCTCCCTCCGTGCTTCCGTTGTTTAATGTAATCTCTTGCACCATCTAAAATGGTTTCAGGAACCAGAAATATATGTTCCATACTCGGGGAGAGGAGGAGGGTGGAAAGGACGGGGAGGAAGTCATAAACTACAGAGTTTCTAGCTCACTTTGGACAATCCCTGTTGAGTGACTCTGGCGTGTGAGTTCAGCCCATGGACCCCAATCTCCTCTGTCAAAGGGAGGTTGAGCCAGATGACACCTGAGGTCCCTGCTAGTTCTTCTCATCTTTATCCCAGGTCGGACCCGAGACATAAATAACTACGATTCATCAGAACATCAGAGGACAGACACGACAACTCACACAAAACAGTCTGCAAGACTGCTCCTTACGCAAAGCTCCAAAGATTTTTAATGTGTTTTCTTAAGTGTCAGATTTGTTCATTCAAGAGTTGAAAAATATATTTAGTCACATGCTCCAATTAAAAAAATAAACAGCATTCCTGATCTATTCATCAGAGCCATTCTAATCATTGCTAAAAATAAAGCCTTTACACTGAGTCACAGCCAAGTCATAATAATTAAATACCAAGGAGCAGAAGCTTGAAAGGGCTGAGGTCTGATTTCATTCCAGATGTGCATTTTTCACTGAGTATCAAAGTCACAGAGTTTCTGTGGGGCAGTCGAGGTGGCTGGGTGCCAATCTGAGCATTTTCTTTGACCTGCAGAAAGCTAATCTACTGGACCTGAAATTCTGAACAAGCTGAGCTCATCTTCCAGCGTCGCCTAATGTATTAATGACCTCGAATTTTCTCTAATCTACCTACGAACATATGTGTAATCACAGCAACATTTCAGCCTAGAATCATTTTCATAATATGTCCATCTCACCGCATCTCACGTCAAAGACCAAGGTGACGAGATATTTCCCACAGACTAGCCTTGTCCTGCAACAGCCAACCGTCTCCCGTTCAACGTTCTTTATGAAGGTTAACAAGGTTACAAGGTCATTTTCTCCGGTAGCTAGTTTTAGTGCAGGGCGAGGGGAACTTTTCTCTCCCGAGGTCCTGGAAGAAAACCTTCTTTGTGGATTATATACTGCTTTAAAAACAATTTCAGATTTTGGTGTGACCATTCTTCCTGCGTTGAGACAGGAGTGTGAAACATTCAACTTGGCTACCTTGAAGGGCAGTGCTTATAAGACTTAATTCAATAAACATTGATCATAATAAACATTAAGGGTATGCAAAAGAAGGAGAAAAGAGGGAGGAAGCAACAACAAACATGAATGCAAGAAGGAGGCAGTGAGAATAAGAGAGTAAAAGAAACGGAAGTAATGGACTCAAGTGGTGGAGGAAGGACTAGAAAAAGAAAAAGAAAAGGGAATATTTCACTTGCCTTATCTCTTCTTCTTAACATACGATGAGTTTCCCATGACAGTATTTTTACGGATAGCAATGGTGAGATGTACCTAAAAAATCACCCCATTCCAGCCCAATCTGATCTTCACGGAGGAGCCTGCCCAAGGTCACACGTGGTCAACAACCGAGCCGTGTTCTGTGACCCCTCCCTCTGTCCACTCAACCTAACGGGGACTTAGCTCTTGTTGAATTATTGAAGGAGCCCCAAATGGTGCTTCAGACAATCACACAATGGTCCCGATCCGTCTTAAGAAATCAGGAAAACACAGTATCAGTAAGTTTGTTGAAGACAGATGAAATTTCACCAAGGACTAATGTTTTCCCAGCCTGCTAGAGTAGGTGTGAATCATCGACAAATGTTCTTCAAAGTCTGCGTGACGCCAGAGCATCTCAGTAGAAGGCCATGCGTCTCGAGGACATGGTGTCCCCCCATCATTCCTTCAGGGAAAACAAGCGTTTGGGGTCGATGTAGCAGGATAACACAGAAACATTCATTTGTGTTTGCTTTCTCTATAGTTTTCTTCCCTTTCATTTCTAATTGGTGGCCAATGTTGTCTTTTGCCTTGGGGGGGTTTTAGAAAGTGGAAAATCTAGAGCCTTGGTTCTTCCTGACTTTGATAAAGCCTAAATTAGTTGATGACATTAAGCCAAGGGTCCGAAAAGACGGAGGGAGACAGGGAGTGCCTTTGAGGACAGCAAGATGGGAGAAAGAGGTGTAGGGTCCTCCCTAGAGAGGAAGAGGTGTGTGGCTTCTGTCTGGACCTGGATCTGGGTCTCTGTGGCCTTCCCCCAAAGACGCCAGAGCTCAGAGGGACCCCTGGAGGCACAGAGGGACTCTGGCCATAGCACCTGCCGGGAACTTGAGGCAGGGACAACGGGCATCTCAGGGGGACTGGTGGGCTCCGAGACTAGGAGCCTGTCTAGACGTCGATGTCACTTCAGACCCGGTACCCCGGGCTCCCGTGCACACCTGTGTGATCCACGTCCTGCACAAGGATGCCGGGCCACAGCGGCAAGACGTAGCTAAATCCAGCCTGCGCTCAGCTCACCAAGCTATGCCCCACGGTATAGGTGTACCTCCTCCAAGAAGGGGTGCCCTTTCCCAACATACACAAAGGTGCCATATGTCCTGGCAGTGCCCCTGCTGGTACCTTAGCCCTGCCTGGGAGACAGAGCATCTCTAATGACTGCGAACCAATTTCCCACCACTAGAGTGGGATGGGAGGGGCTTGCAGCCAGATGTAGGTGGATTAAAGAAAAAAAGAAGTGGAATATCGATTGTAGACAGAAATTCACACCCTCCACTGCTTGATGCAGTGGTCAGCCTGTCTCACATACCAGTCACGGGACGGGGAGGCTTTCTTCATCTCAGAAGCACGTCGTCCGGAGGCCGTGTCCCTGGTAGACACACAACAGGAGGGGATGGAGATGCCTCATTAGTTCTAACTCCTGGGGAAGGAGGGCAATGGAGGGCAATGGAGACTTATTAAATGTGACTCCACCTGGGTAAATTAGAGCCCGTCAGACCCACCACTGAACGCCAGCAGCTGGGATAAGGGTGGAAGGCCATCTCCCAGGAAAGCTGGTCTTTGTTCCGGAGGCACCCCTTTTCACCGTGCGGAGACACACACGGGCCGCTATTCGTCCAGGGATCCAGAACGGGTATCATCCCGCTTCAACGGCAGCGGGTCCCCTGGTCTTTGACCCATGCAAATCTCAATTAGCCAAGATTATTCAACTGTGTCCAGGCTCTGTCTTCCTTCAAAACACCTAATTGTGTGAAAGCCACATTCCTTTGAGGCACCGCCCCCATCTCCAGGATCGGGCCGTCCCATCCCCCCAGCCTCTCCCAAGGGTATGTCGCGTTTGGTTTCTTCTCTTAATGAACTGTGCCAGTCATTAAGGAAATGCCGCTGAAACCTTATTACTCTTGGCGATCTTTCACTCATTAGCCAGCGAGCCAAGCAAATGTCCTCATTTATCGTTGCCTCCAACCTCCAGGTCCAGCCAGGCACTTCGAGATCCCATCAGCCTTCCCATCCACCCTGCTGAGAAAACACAGTCGGGCAAATGCTCAAGAAACATAAAGAGATGTTAATATTGTACCAAACAACAGTGAGCAAACCTGCAAGACAATGATTACACATCCGTTTCCTGACTCTGGTCTCTTTCCCGGACCCTCCGTGGAATAAGCAATTAGAGGAGGAGTCACGTGATCCGTAGCCAACGTTAGGGATGCTTTTGGATTTCCCAGAGGTGAACTCCTCAAAAAGTACACACGCTGTTTTTGTTGATGCGATTAAATATCCCTTTTGAGTTGTATCTGTTTGAGTTTTGGCAGGAGGGTGGGCGGTGATCTAAAACCAAGCTGAGATCTCATTATTGCGATCCACTTGTACGAATAAGACGTCATCCTTGACACTGCACGCGGTTAGCCCAGAGATAATACCAAGGCAGAGATGCAGGATGTCACAGGCATCCCCCCAGGAAGCAGAAGCTAGAGACACCCTAACCGCTACGACATCCAGAAAGAATCCTCTCTGAAGTGATCCAGGCGAGATAACGTCCACATTCTTGAATTCATTTCAGCCTTTGGGGAAAAAAGATGCATTGAAAAAGAAAACCTAATTACACTCATTGCCAACAAATCAAAGTTAGATATCAAGAACCAGACAGGTTTTCCTTTTGTTCCTTCAACCACTTCTGTTGCTTCTTATGAAACCACATCAGACAAACGCAATCCCCACTGAATAAACAGAAGTGGAATTACATGAGGCAAATGAAAACAGCAAACGCTAATTCTGAAAACTTACATTAGGTCACTTTGGCGTCATTCGCTGACTCTTTATGTAAAGCAAACAAATTCCTTCTTTTGTTTGCTCTATTCTGTGATTAGATGCTGCTGGTTTGCTGTGTCAAAAGGAACCTGGTGATCATGCACGTAAACTTTGGATTTGGGATTTAAGCTACTTTCCCATAGCAAGTCAACTATTTCCTTCTTTCCATTTGCCCAGCTGAGTCCCTACTGGCCATGGGGACCAACTAGAAAAATGAGAAAGCAATGGGGCAGGTGAGATGTACCAGGGTAACAGGTCACTGCAGTGGAGCCTTGTGGAGCCCCTCTCCTGTGGACCAGACCTTAACACGGATGATTCCAGGAAACGACGCATCGCAGAGAAGCCAGGCCTATGTCAACCCACGCCTGCGGGAGGGCCGAGGGTTGAGAGCAAAGCAGGGGGAGAGTTAGGGCTGGCATGGGCCTCTGGGGTGAAATACCCTCCATGCTTGGCTTTTCCAAGTCTTCAAACGTCCTTTCAAGAACCTCATGAACCAGCAGGGTCGGTACCGCCTGGGAGTTTGTTGGAAGTGCAGACTTTTGGGCCCTACCTCCGACCTATAAACCAGAGTCTGCATTCTGAGAATATGAACCTTGTACACATGAAAGTTGAAGAAACACGGGTCTAGAACGTGGCTGAATAAACGAAACGCTAGCCCTGTGCCTCTAGGGGGAAAAAAAGAGTATAGAAAGGAAGAGATGATGGGCAAAATACGCCAATAGAGTGTGTATTAAATAATATGTAGGGAGAGAAAAGAGATCCAAATATAGAATTCACCCACCCGGTGGGACACTGGTTGCCTTTTCAAATCTGCTGCGTAATTGGTTTTTTCCCGATTTACAACTACAACACACACCATCAATCACCACTCGACTTTCACTTACCATCCCTGGTCCAGGTTCCCGGAAACCCCCCAGGTACCTGGCCTCCCCACTGCAGGTTCTTCCCTCGCTAATGTCTCTAACAAACCACCTGCAACTCAGTCTTCCCTACATGTCTCTGACTCTCATCATCCCTAGGTTCTCTTCCTAGGCCTGCCGTGGCTGCCTGTTAAACACGGCAGGCTGAACTCACATGTTTATCTTCTCTGTCTCTGGAAACTTCATTTCATGGAACGGAAGGATTAGGAAAAAAAAAAAAAAAGACACAAACCTACAAGGACAAAATAAGCATGAGAGGACACTTTAGCATGAAAAGAAAAAAATTCCATAAGTTTTTGGAAGGCAGAAAGCAGAGAAAGGGTAACTGATTTAAACGCCATTCTGTTGGCTTTGGAGGGGACACCAACTCAATAAAGGCTGATGTACTCCACTTTGGCTAAGTGTAGAATTTTTTAATATATGAAAATGGGGATACCTTTGATAAACAGAAGATTAACTTGAGGGCGAGGAGGAGAGAAAGGAGGGGGGAGAGAAAAAGAATCTGTATTCTTCTGAAGAATATGACGGAAATATTCTCTGTCCTAAGGAATGAATTCTAGGTCTGGGCCAGACAGAAAAATGATCTGGAACTTCCATCTGTGCCCTCCAGACCCTCATGGAAATGCTCCACAGAACATAAAGACACAGGGAAAACGCTGTGGCTTCCCAGGGCCAGCCATGGGAAAGAAGACTGTGTCCATATGTGATACTGCAAGGAACTCTGATGAGCAAAGTACAAACAGAATAGGATAAAAGGTGTGCTACCTTCTCCAGCTGGCTTCTGGGTCCTTGACATTTGAAAGAGCAAATGCTTGAGAAGAAAGAGAAGGGCGAGCCTCACCCACCCATTCACGCCCGCCGTGATGGCTTTCTGTTGGTGGTGTTGGCTAAACCCCCAGTATGGGGGTGCGGTCAAGCTTTCCTCCACTTCCCGAGGGGTTCCCCAGTCCTGTCAAATCCTATGTTGGAAAGGACCTACTGTATCACACAGGGAACTCTACTCAGTATTCTGTAATAACCTATATGGGAAAAGAATCTGAAAAGGAATGAATATACATATACGTATGACTGAATCACTTTGCTGTACACCTGAAACTAACACAACACTGTAAATCAAGCATACTCCAACAAATTTTGTTTTTTAAATCCTATGTTGGAGAAGTTTCTCAATGTTTTCAACACAGGGACAACTGTGTCCCCCAGTTTCCAGCATGGATTTGGAAGGTCCCCCTGTTTGGTCATTTCTCTTACAATTTAGAAGGTGTGGTAGGGGTCAGGGGAGTGTGTTAACATCACTACCCAAAGCTGCAAGTCTTGTAGGTAACTTCCCACTCACCAACTTTGGTCAATTACCTGGGCTTTAGAGTTCAACCAAAATGTGTCGGAATCCCAGCTTCCCCACTTGCTACCCTTAGGAAGTCACCTCAGCTCTCTACACATCAGTTTCTTCTTCTGTAAAATGGGAGACATGGTAATATCAACCTCCCAGGCTGTCAGGACAAAGAGAGCTAGGATGCATAAGGCACAAGAAATGCAACCCCACCCCCACCCCCAGAAGTATTATAACTAAAACAAGTGATATTTCATTAAAAAGAGAAGCATTTATCAAGGATTCACACCAGTGAGTGGATAAAGCCCCCGCTCACCGCAACTACAGAAAGCCCGGGTACAGAAAGGACGGTCCAACGCAGCAAAAGTAAATAAGTAAAATCAACAAATTTATTTTTTTTAATGTATATTCTAAAAAAAGAAAAGTGAATGGAAAGAAGGAAGCCGAACAGAGATCTAGGAGAACAGGACAAAAGAGGGAAATTAAAAGTACCTTGGAGAAGAAAAGGGTCAAAATTTGAATCATTCCGATGGGCAACACCGAAACCCACAGAGAAGGACTCTGGGTATAATTAAGGGAGAAACTACCAGCAGATTAAGGAATGGGGGGGGGGGGTGGTCCTAGAGACTGGGGTTTCCAGGCACTCTCCCCCAGATAACCAAGTACACAGTGATCCAGCATGTGAATGAGTCCAGACTCCCCTGCCCACCATCTCCCCCATCACCATCTTGTACATTCTTTTTCCCAAATTATCTCCCTATTAGGTATGTCTGACACACACCACGCAGGATCCCTGGATGGTCACATCTCTAAAATAAACAATGGTGAGGAAGGCTCCCACGATACAGCTCGGTGCTAATCACCACAGGTTTTCCTGGTCCTTGTTACTTGCTATCAGCAGCCACTGAGCTGAGTCCCATTTGGCCCAGTTAATCCCTCCCTTGACAGGAGGAAGGTTTCCCAAGTAAAAGCTATAAATCTTTGCTGCTCCCCCTCCAGACTTCCAGCTCATTAGAGCAGTTAGAGATGCACGGAGCTTGTGATCACAGACCATCAGCCACATGTCCAACAGTGCGGTCCAGGCACCATCTAACCACCCCCCTGGCAGGGGAGGGGTGGTGCTTCCCTTCCTGGGATTCCGAGACCCAGAGACGGTCAAGGGATGCTCTGGGTCATGTAGCTCCGGCAAGATGAAGGATGGGTGGAACTCTGCAAAAGACAGAGACATTCTTAAGAGTTCAATGGTCCGCCCTCCTTCCTGATGGAAAGGGACCAAGACACAAGACATCTTTAGAGGCCCAGAAACTGATTCTGAATCCCCAAAGTGAGAGAAGAGGGAATCTCTTGTGATCTGTTGATAGAAGACACAGCTGCCTGTTTCACTGCTCTATTTCCCAGTCACCCAGATGCAAATCTTGGAGCCCACTCTCAACTTCTCCCGTGGCTCTTTCTCCCTTGCCAATGCCTATAAACTCTTACCTGGTGACATCAGCCACGCTCCCAACCCCAGCGTCCCAGCCTCGGTTCCACACCATCACCTCTGATTGGAACTGGTGCCACTGCTTTCTGACCGGCCTCCCTTCCACTACCCACCACCACCATCCTTCATGCTAACCTCTTCCTAAGGCGAAGCTATCTTCCCTTCCCAGTTAACCTTGAGAGCAGTGGCTTCTCTTCACCTGTTTGTAAAATCTAAATACTTTATTCTGGCATTGAAGGCTCTCCATAATCTGGCCTCATGTATATTTCCACGATGCTGCCCATAGCTCTCCTTCAGATAAACTTCACCACAGGCCGATAATCGGCCTCCGTTCCCTGCACTTACACCAGGCTTCCCTGCCCCTGTGTCTCTGCCCTGCTCTGCTCTCCATCTGGAGCTGTCTGCCCAGTCTGGTAACCCCAGGTCACGTGGGGTTATCGTGCGCCCGAAATGTAGTCTGAATTGAGGTGTGCTGGAAGGGAAAGCACACACCAGGTCCTGGAGATGCGTCTCAGGAAAGAAAGAAAACAAAATCTCTCTTTTATGATTGAATTGAGATGTACTATAAGATTTCAAAGGCTTGGGCTTCCCTGGTGGCGCAGTGGTTGAGAGTCCGCCTGCCGATGCAGGGGACACGGGTTCGTGCCCCGGTCCGGGAAGATCCCACACGCCGCGGAGCGGCTGGGCCCGTGAGCCATGGCCGCTGAGCCTGCGCGTCCGGAGCCTGTGCTCCGCAACGGGAGAGGCCACAACAGTGAGAGGCCCGCATACCGCAAAAAAAACCAAAACCAAAACCAAAAAAAACCCACAAAACATAAGAATGTGAAATACCCCACGAATCTTTTTTATATGAATTACATGTTGAAATAATATTTTCGATATATTGGCCTAAATAACACAAATTATTACATTTAATTTTACCTAGTTTCCTTGACTTTTTAACTCAGCTACTAGAAATGTTAAAATTCCTTACGTGGCTCTCTTGCGTGGCTCACACTGTATTTGTACTTGACGGTGCTAATCTGGAAGGAC
The DNA here is from genome assembly GCF_000442215.2 of Lipotes vexillifer. Lineage (NCBI taxonomy): Eukaryota > Metazoa > Chordata > Mammalia > Artiodactyla > Lipotidae > Lipotes > Lipotes vexillifer. The sequence continues at coordinate 729,322 of NW_006789467.1, read as the reverse complement.
CATCCTCCCTGGCTGCATGTGTGCATCCCACCCATTCTTCAAAGCCCAGATTGAACCTCTTATCCATTAAGCCTTGCATGACCCACAGAAGCTAGAATTGATCTTTTCTCCTCTGAAATTCCAAAAGACTTATCTGTTATCTTATCAATCTCTACCTTGTAAGTTACAATTATTTCTGTCTATAATTCCCTGTAATACACCACAAGCCCCCCAAAGGCCAGAGCCATTTCTGATTCACATCCCAGTTTTAGTGTGGCTTGGCGATGAAGAGCATATGTTTATGCATCAGACAAACTTAGGTTTGATACTGACTCTGTGATTCACCGGCTGTGTGATGTTGACTATGTTACTTAACCTCTCTGGACCTTGTTTGCACATTAAAAAGTGAGAATACTAACAATGCCTGTTTTACATGGTTGTAGTGTGGTGAGGATTAAATGAAATAATACAGACAGAGCATTTAGCCTGGTGCCTGGCACAAAACAACTTTAAAGGAAATGGCAGTAGTTATTATTAGGACCTTACCCCTTGTATTAGGGTTCTCCAGAGAAATAGAATCATAGAATCAATAGGATGTATATATAAATAGAAATATTTACTTATATTAATTTATATTTATATATAAATTTATATATACAAATTTTATTTGTATATTTATATATAAAATATGTATATATAAATATATAAAATTTATATGTAAAAATGTATTTATGTATAAATATATAATTTTTATATAAAATATGTATTTATATATAAATATATATAATTTATACATAATATACATAAATATATGTTTATATATAATTTATATATATAAATATATGTTTATACATAATTTATATATAAATTCTGTTTGTATATAATATACATAAATATATATTTATATATAATATATATAAATATATGTTTATATATAATTTATATATTAAATTTATTTATATATTTACGTATAACATATATATAATTTTATATATAAATTTTATTTATATATTTATATATAAAAGAGAGAGGAAGAGGGAGGGTGAAAGATTTCTGTTAAGGAATCAGTTCATACAATTGTGGAGATTGCCATGTGTGAAATCTGTAGGGCAGGCTGGCGGGCTGGAAACTCAAGAGTTGACATGGCAGCTTGAGGAGACCGTCTTCTTCAGGAAACCTCAGTCTTTGCTTTTAAGGCCTTCGACTGATTAGATGAGGCCCACCCACATTACAGCGGGTAATCTGCTTTACTCAAAGTCCACCAATTTAAGTATTAATCATATCTAAAAAAAAAAAAAAAAAACCCTTCAGAACATCATCTAGATTGGTGTTTGACCAAACACCGGGGCACCGTAGCCTTGCTAAATTAACCATCACGCCCATGACAGAACACACTCTGTGCTTCTCCAAGATGTTAATGAGGGTTTGTTATTCTTGCACCTCAGACCCTTAGATCAGAGACCCAAATCCATTAATTTGCTTCTTCCCAGTCCTCAGACAAGCTATTCAGGAGGTTAGTCAATCAACAAACACTGCATTTACTGAGCACCTACAAAGTACCGCCAACTGCTCTACATGATGGGGACAGACAGCTGAGGTAGGCAGTGTCCTTGACCTCAAGGAGCTTACATCCCAGGGGACGAAGGCAGACAGCACACAAGCAAACCAGCAAATGAGACACTTTCAGGTTCTGAAAAGTGCAATGATGGACATAGAACAGTGAACATGATCAAGCTGGGAGACTGTTCAAGAGGTGATCACTTTACTAAGTGACCAAGGAGGTTCCCTCTGAGGATGTTCTTTGACTTGAGCCTGAATGCAAAGAAGCAACACAGCACTGGGACACAGAGCCCCACGAGGCACAGGGACAGACCGGCCACTTTGCTCCTGAGGCTGGTGTATCACGACATCCAAGAGGTCAAAAGAGCTCATGACATTCCTGCCAGCTCGCGACATCTTCCCAGGGCCCCCTGCTGATACTGCAAACGCTTCCATTCACCCCACATGCACAGACAGACACTCTCTCCTCTCTGCTTATCCCCATATGTGCTTCTCAATAGAACAATCTCTTCCCGGGAAATAAACCCAAAGTGCACACACAGCAGACACCACCCAGGGAGAGGTGCTCAGAGGCGAAGCCAAAACTCTACCAGTTTGTTTCTCCCCAGTTACCAAGCTCATCCTTTTCACATGATGAGGGAGACGGCAGAAGAGACCTTGATAAGCCACTCACCTGAAAAGAATCTGAAAAAGAACAGATATACATGTATAACTGAGTCACTTTTCTGTACGCCTGAAACTGACACAACATTGTAAATCAACTATGCTCCAACATAAAATAAAAATTAAACAAAAAACGAAAAGAACTCAACCCCCCGCCACCTCCCTGCGCCCCCTGCACTCCAGGCTCCTTTCCAGCGAGGTTGTATCACCAGACTGTCTGCAAACATGCCTCCAGTCTAAAGCACTGTCCCGATGTGTGTGTGAGTTTGTGTGCATGTGTGAAAGTGTGTGAATACATGTATGTGAGTATGCGTGTGTGAGCACAGTGCACAAGCAGGTGCAAGTGTGGGTGAGTCTGTGCATGTGTGCGTATGTGCTGGGCTGGAGAAAGCAGCAGCGAGAGGACCTTCAGCCCCTCTGGTCCATAGCTGGGCTGTTCTAACCTACGCCCTAATCCATTTTTTGTTCTCATCTTTAATCCTCAGCAGTAAATAAAACAGGACCATGCTTGTTGATCCAGAAGGGAATTATTACTCAAGTATCACACAGAGAATGCAGGGTCCACTACGAGATGCCTGGCAAACCAGCCCCTGCCTACACCGGAAGGTACTGACTTTGTGCTAAAGGGAGCCAAGGAGTTTCCACTTGAAACCCTCAAGGTGGCCCACAGGGGAGAGGGAGAGATGTTAGTGTCAGGACCAGCAAGCACGGATGAGTGGCTACTGTGCATCTCCCCACGATGGGCTTCCTTTCTCTGCTGAAGGACTCCTGCCTCTCTCTTCTGGGGCAACAGCTCGGTGACATAGCCGGGATCCATACATGGTCCCAAGTTTCTCTGAACCAGTGCGTGGAGAAGATGTGTGTTTGCTGTTTGGAGCTAGGACCCCACCTTCCACACCCTGACAGTCACTCCGCTGCCTGGTATCTCAGCCTCATTTTCATCCCAGTGCCTAGTGCTCCGTGTCCTGGAATATAGTTTCCCTAGATTTCTGACTTCTTGCTTTCTCTTTAGTTGGTCTCCATAGACGGTCATGTTCCAGAATGCTGTCTTCTGAGGAAAAACAAAAACAAAACTGTGTGGAAATGGAAATGTACAGTTGATGAGTTTTAACGATCGAATCGGCACTTCCGCTTGCATTCTCAATTAATCCCAACAGCCTCTGAAGCCAAGGGAGCAAACTAACCCCAATTGTCTGAATCGTTTTCCTTGGAAATGATAGAAACCCAACTTAAATTAGTGGAAACCTGAACATATGTTGCCTCCACGCTGAAAAGTCCAAAGATGGAACCTGATAGATGAGGCAAGGCTCATCTGGGGTTTCAAAGGAGGACTCCAGGAATTTGTCAATTTCTATTGCTTTCCTTTGTGTTGGCTACATGGATAGGACTATCTCCAAAAAAGTAGCAGAAAAGGTCACTGCAGCCCTAAGTTTGCATTGGCCAAACAGCTGGCAGTCCAAACAAATAATAATAATGTCTCTTTTCTTAAAAGTTCCTGCAAAATTCTTATAGCTGATTCTCATCAGGCAGGACTGGGTCCCATGACGATTCTGGAGAAAGGACAGGGTCAACCTCCCCAGGACCACACGACCTGAAAATGCGGAAGGGTGCTTGCCCCAAAGGGATACTGATAGATTTATTTTTAAATGTATTTACCATCCTCCTCAAGACAAAGAGGAAGATTGACTGGGGAATGATTCCCATACCAGGGGCCGCAGAAAGGACTGCAGCTAATATTTCAAGACGTTTCACTATACACGTTTTTTAAAACCCTCAATTCTTCCATCTGGAGCCTCTGTTGGACACACACCCTCTTGGCTTCCCATTCCCCTGGGTACCTGCACACATCTGCGTCCTGAAAATCACTACCAGCCGTAAGCAGAGGATTTTAAACGCTGGCTCCAGGGAGGGGCTGGTGGGCAGCGGGGCAAAGAAGAATTCGCTTCTTTACAGGTCCTAGACTAAGGCACCCAAACTCAAACTTCTCTTATACCATTCCCAAATATTTCTTCTGCAAAACAGTATTCTTTTATGACGTGACAAGGAGATAAGTTTCCATGATCAAATAAGGTTTGAAAAATAACACGTTATATCCTCCTTCTTGGAGACTCCCCCAGAACTCTGGGAAGTTCGTCAAAGAGGAGCCAGTTGAACTCTTTTGATGCGATGTTTATCAAATTACCCTGTCCTCAAGATACTTTTTATAAACGACAAATATTAACATCTTCAGAACAAAATAATGCATATCGGGAAATACTGGCCTGGGGGAGCTTTAGCGAGGCCATGGACTTCTATCTTTGCAAGTCATCAATCAAGTTTGAGGGTAGAATAAAGCTCTCTCGCAGATTCACGTTCTCAAAAGACCTATCTCCCAGGTACCCTTTCTCAGAAAGCCATTGGAGGGTACAAGCCACTAAACAAGGGAGTAACCCCGGAAACAGCAAGACACGGACACAGGAATCAGGGGATTAAACTCATAGAAAAGGAACCCCCAGGATGTCAGCTGTACATCTGTATGAAAGGCAAGCAGTCTAGACTGGAGCAGATCAGATGCTTCCTGGGGAGTGTGTTCAGGAAGATGAAATTGCTGGAATCCTTGAAGCAGCCTCCAGTATCTTAGGAGGCAAGTTAGAATATTAGAAAAGTTTGAAATGGAAATAAGTACAAAGAAGTAAAATGTTATACAGATACACACTGAATAACTCCAGAGAAAGGAAACATTGTAGAGAGATAGAGAATATTGGTCAAAATTAGGATGTAGGTTTTAGATACGTATTTACGGAGAGGGGGCAGATTGTAATAAGGGCTTCTGTTCTTCATGCCTCCTGGTACCCGTGCCCTTTGCCCTGTAACTTTATAGCTGTCCCGTAACTCCACCGTGGGCCAAATGACCTGACCTGCCTCTTGATCTTGGGATCAATCAACCACATGGCTTGCTTTGGCCAGCGAGATGTTAGCAGAAGCTTCAGATGGGCTTTCTGTCTTGTACCTCTGCCATCCCCGTGAGAAGATGCCCAGGGTAGCCCATATGGGATGAGAGTCTAGCTGTCCTATTGGCTCAGGTCACCCAGCTGAATCCAGCCCAGATGAGCCAACGCCAGTCAACATCCAGACACACGAGAAAGCTTAGTCTAGGTGGGCCAGAGCCTCCCTGACCTAATCATCTAAACCTTGCCGTTGAGAGAGAAATAGATGATTTTTGCTTTATGCCACTGAGGTTTTGTGGTTGTAGGTGTATATGTGTGGTGTGTTATGTAGTATTTTGTGACCAAAGATAAGTAACACGTGGAAAATGGGTCTGGAGAAGGGTTTGTCTGATGATGGTGGTGGAAGGAAAAACAGGGCAACAAACCTTATCTTCCAGAGTCAATTGTAGTGCCTAAAACTTTAAAGAAGAAAGAGGAGGATGAGGAAGATGAACAGGAGAAAAGAAGTTCAGACAGATTTGCCTTTTTTTTTTTTTTTTTTTTTGTGGTACGCGGGCCTCTCACTGTTGTGGCCTCTCCCGTTGCGGAGCACAGGCTCCGGACGCGCAGGCTCAGCGGCCACGGCTCACGGGCCCAGCCGCTCCGCGGCACGGGGGGTCTTTCCGGACCGGGGCACGAACCCGTGTCCGCTGCATCGGCAGGCGGACTCTCAACCACTGCGCCACCAGGGAAGCCCAGCTTTGCACTATTAAAACAAGAACAGGTGAGAATTAGAAAGAGCTCTTGCCAAGTGCAAATATGAAAGGGGGAATTTAAAATTCAACAGGGGGTTTGTGCACATGTTTGAGGAATCCTCCAAAAACAAGGAGGAAGAAAAGGAAGAAAGAGGGGAAAAAAGGAAAGAAGGAAAAGAGAGAAAGCAGATTCATTCAGGAGGCCTCACATCCAGAAGAAAGAGGATTAAAAAAATGAAATGAGGAAATTAGCAGAGAAATATTAGAAGAAAATCGTGCGGATCTGAAAAGAGTACCCCAAGTCTCCGGACAGGAGGGGTTTGCAGAGGTCTGAGCTGGGCTGCTCCCTCACAAGGCCCCGTACTGGGGGTGTGGGGATGGTCACTGTGTACTGCGTGTGCATTTGAGATCAGGGGATTTCACCACTGCGTCCCCATCTTCTGATCTGAGAGGGTTTCCATTCAGCAGAACAAATCACAGCACCACTGCTTGGCCGCAGAGTGGTGGGTAAAGAGGAAAAACAAACCTACTTATTCTCCTTCAGCAGCTAAGCCTCCGTCCTTGGACAAAAACCTAAGGATGAGCAACACTTTTACCTGACGGTGATGCTGCAGGGGGGCTGGCGGGAGGAAACCAGTGGCAAAAGGAGGGCATTCTCCTGCCTTTTGAGTACCCAAGAGACTGCAAGACGGGGGACAGGAGGAAGGGCGACCCCCCTTTTCCCTACTGGAGAGAGAAAACACAACTTCAGGGCAGCCTGGGTCTTCACCTCGAGATCTACCTCGGCCCAACTAGACTTTACCCCCAACGTCGCAAAGGTTTATATTTTCACTCATGAAGTGTCACTCTCATCTCTGTATGCGTGTGGCCCCCTAATTAAAACCAGACCCCAAGCTGTGTTTAAGCGGTGATGAAAATATTCCCCACTATATACAGGATTCTTGGGACCGAGAATAATTCAGGAAACCAAATATGTGTGTGAAGATGAATGAACAAGGATATTCATCGCCTCATTACTTAGAAGGAAGAAAACTGGAGGCGTCCTAAACTTTTGGCGATGTGGAAACAGTTAAATAACTTATAGTATATTTGTCTGATACATTATAGCCATTTAGAATTATTGATCCTGAGGAATGTTTAATGGCATGGGAAACTGTTCATAGAATCATATTCAATGGAAAGAGCAGTATAAAAATATACACAATACAATTCCATTTTGGCCAAAAAATGGGGAAAATGTGTTTATATATGTGTGTGTGTGTGTGCACTTATACACATATGTATGCTCTTATATGTGTCTATAAGGAAATACTCTTAAAATGTTAACTGTATTTTTATCTCTGTGGTGGGATTGTGGACATATTATTTATTATTTATACATTTCCTAATCTTCTAAATTTTCTGCAAAGAGTCTCTATCATTTTTATGATTGGAGAAACAAATCATCATAAAAGATATGAAACCCCTATTCTGCCAGGGATCAGATTCTCTTCTCTTAATATGCGCTGAAAATAACAGTTCTCACCCTGAGGCTCAAGTGTCTCTGAAATATACTACCGTCAGACTTCCTTCCTGCTCCCCATTCTAGGGAAAACCTAAATGAAGACAATAGGAGAGAGAATCAAACAGGGCTGCCACCCCAAGCGCTGGATTCCCATCCAGATGGCGCCTTGAGGGCACAGAGGGAGAACAGAGGCCACATACCTATTTCCGCTGGACTTTTAAGTTTCACACACTGGGTACCTTTCTCTTGCTTACCTGGATGCCCAAGATGCTGTATTCATGTTCTCCTGTGGAGACCACCTGCGCAGCCCTCTGGCTAATGTTACCTGCACGTAACAAGTGATCCTGAGAAAAAGTTACAGCGTGAAAGCAACTTGGCGGTGCTGCAAGTTTCATTAATATTCTTGGGGAAAAAGGAAGTTGTTCTGCAATTCACTGAAGCCTGTGGTCTTTCAGGAGGGCTGACTAGAATTTGATCACTTGAAAAGCTTTCTGCAGCTCTGCATCTCCACCCCAAAAATCACATACCAGCCCCTGGCAAACATCTGTGCCCCAAGGAATGATCCAGTGGCCACCCACATGGACTTGGCTTGTCACTTTGATTGATCCCAACTGGCTACTTGGAGACAGAAAAGGGGGTGTTTCATAGCTGGGCTGTGGCCATTACCAAGGATTCACGTTCACTGTCATGAAGCAGGATTGGATACTGCAGAGTGAGCGCTGCATGCATGGTAAGGAGAATCCAGGTCCAGACTCCACTGGAAGTGATGCGTTACCTGGGATGGAGGAGTAGGGGTCGGCAGCATGGCTGGAACAAAGATGCAGAGCAAACAACAAACAAACAAACCAACAAACAAAAACCTTTTTGTATTGCAATGTAAGCAGCCAATCTGTCTTTATTCACAGACAACATGATCATCTATACATAAAATTCAATGAAACGGACAAAAACTACTAAACTAATATATGCAGGATACAAGCTCAATATATAAAAATCCATCGTGTTTCTATGTATTAGCCATGAGCAATCACAAGTGAAATTAAAAACGCATCCTTTAAAACATCATCAAAAAATACGAAACATATCAGGATAAATCTGACAAAATAAGTGCGAGAAGTTTATACTGAAAACTGCTTGCCAAGAGAAATTAAAGAAAACCTAAGTAACTGGAGAGGTATATTGTTAAGAGGTCAACCTTCCCCAAACTGAGCTATAGATCTTACACAATCCCAAGAAAAATCCCAGCAGATGATTTTAGAGAAACTGACAGATTCTAAAATTCTACAGAAATACTGACGACCTAGAGCAGCCAAAACAACTTTGAAAAAGAAGTACAAAGTCAGAGAACTACCTGATATCAAGATTTATTATAAAACCATACTTGTCAAGACAGTGTGGGGGCTTCCCTGGTGGCGCAGTGGTTGAGAGTCCGCCTGCCGATGCAGGGGACGCGGGTTTGTGACCCGGTCCGGGAGGATCCCACCTGCCGCGGAGCGGCTGGGCCCGTGAGCCGTGCCCGCTGAGCCTGCGCGTCCGGAGCCTGTGCTCCGCAACGGGAGAAGCCACAGCAGTGAGAGGCCCGCGTACCGCAAAAAAAAACAAAAACAAAAAAACAGTGTGGTATTGACAACCAGAGAGACAAATAGATCAATGGGACAGAATAGAGTCCAGAAGTAAGCCCATCTGTATACAGAAAAATGATTTTCAACAAAGGTGCAAAGGCAATTCAGTGGGAAAAGAATAGTCCTTACAACAAATGGTTCTGGAACAACTGGACATATGCAAAGCAACTTCAATCCATTCCTTATGCCATGTGTAAAATTTTACTCAAATTGGATCACAGATCTAATTGTAATATCCCAAACTATAAAATTTCCAAAAAACAGCGTAAGAGAAAATTTTTGCAAACACGGGTTAATAATCCTACAGTGAATAACTTGGTACATAGTATTTTGGATTGTTGGGTGTGTGTCTCAAGGGTCAATTCCTAGAAATAGTATTGCTGGATTGAAGGGTAACCAGCTATGTAGTAGTTTTGTTAGATATTTTGCTAAATTCCCCGCCGTAGGCTTCGTACCGTTTTGCACTCCCACCAGCAATGTATCCGAATAACTCACCTGGATTTTTCTGTGAATGCAGATGGCTGGGCTTCACCCTCAGAAACTTATTTTCAAACAGTTTGGGGTGAGGCCAAATCATCCGTAGTTATTAAAAACTCGCGGGTGATTTTGTTGCACAACCAAAATTGAACACAAAGGATTTAAGTCCAATGGGCAGAAGAGGCAGAGAAGGAAGAGGAGACCTTGAAGAGGAGACAGAGATGATGCACACACAGAGAAATGATGGGAAAAGACAGAGCAGCGTGTCAGAGAAGGCCAAGGACAAGAATAGACAAGAATAGTCAGGAGCATCAAATATCCGTGACATTGTGATTTATAATAAGAAATATACATTTGGTCTCTGTCCCAGTTTCTGGCACAGAGCACTTAAAACACTTGGAATTGCCTAAGAGATGAGAGCTACAAAGGTGTCTTTCATTATGTTAATGAGGTGACTTTTGGAAAGCACCTAAGGCTTGGGGCTGGTTGCCAAGGGAATCAACCAAGTGATTTTAGAGGGCCAGAACCTTCAGTCCCACCCACAACCTCCAGGGAGAAGAGAGCGGCTAAAGATTGAGTTCAGCCATCAATGGCCGGTGATGTAATCAATTATGCCTTGCCTGTGTAATATAGCCTCCATAAAAACCCAAAAGTATAGAGTTCAGAGAGATCTCAGGATGCCCAGAGAAAGCATAGAAGCTCTGCATCCTTTCCCCACACCTGGCCCTGTGCATCTCTTCCATCTGGCTGTTCCTGAGTTATATCCTTTTATAACAAACCAGTAATCTAGTAAGTAAAATGTTTCTTTGAGTTCTCTGAGCCGCTGCACAAATTAGTTACACCCAAGGAGGGAGTCACTGGAACTTCCTACCTGCGGCCTGTTGGTCAGAAGCCCAGATGACAACCTGGGTTTGTAATTGGTGTCTGAAGGGGGTTGGGGACAGTCCTGTGGGACCGAGCCCTTAACTGTGGAATCTGATGCTATTTCCAGGTAAGTAGGTCAGAATCGAGTTAAAATGAAGGACACCCAGCCGGTGTCCAAGAATTGCTTGGTGGTGTTGGGGTGGGGGAAAGCCCACACATTAGTATTGGGTGCAGAGTCTTAATGTCACTGAGAAGTTAAGTAGAACGGGTATAAAAAATTGTCCATGGGATCTAATCTCATGCGGGCTATTACGGGTCTTATAAGAGTTGTCCTCGTGGGGGGATGTGGACGGAAGCCACGTTGAAGTGAGTTGAGGACCGCGTGGGAGGTTAGCCAATCGAGACAGTAAGATGGGAAAACTAATAGAATCTAGGGGTGAGAGCATCTTTTTACTAGAAGGGAACTTTTTAAAAAAAAATGTTTACAAGGGGAGGCAACTGATGAGCTTGAGAAGACGACACTGGCTGTTCAGGAGAAATAAAAGACAATCTATAGTATAATGTTCCCGAGAGAGGAAAAGGATGGGGTCTAAGACCCACTTTTCATCAGGAAAAGAAACAGCTCCTCGATGTAACAGGCAAGAAGGAAGACCAGACAGGTACAAACGCAGTTAGGTTGGTCTGGTATATAGCAGGATTTTCGAGGGTTTGATAGCAGGATTGTTGAGGGATTGTTATTTAATAGTGTCTGTTCTCTGTGAGATGCAAAATAAGGGGGTCTGCTGAGAGATTTTGGGGAGGTGGGGAAGCTGGGCAGTCGAGGAGGCTGGAGAAGGTTTGGATTAGCCCCTACAGAGAGTCAGACTATGAGCTGACCAGAGACATCTGAAAGATTGTCCGGCATTTAAGGTTAATGATCATGAATATACGATGGTACAATCCGCCCTGTTGTGTTTTTCTCCAGCTGCTCAAATACAGGAAGAGAGAAAGTGTAGACTGGATTTCTCTGGGATTGGAGGTCAGCCAGATGGGGTATGACAAAAGCCCAAAGGGGCAGGGAGCTTAGGGAATTGGCAGTAGGGTCGCTGAAATAATGGCCCTGACATCTAAGCGGGATAGATAGCAACGTGAAAGAAGGAGAGGGAAGATGGAAGATAAAGGAGCTGGAGGTCACAGTGAGATCAAGCATGATTTTAGTGGTTTTCATTAAAAAGCTGAGCTGGAAACGGTGAAAGTTGTGGTCAGAAAAGGGACCCTTGCATTAACGATATTGGAGCTGACGGTAAGATCCAGGGGGACGACAAGTCACAGAAGTCCCTGGAGAGAAGATTAAAGACCAAAAATGTCAATGTGTTAGATGAGTATGTTTGATACGTGAAATTTGTTTTCGCTGCCCTTTTCTTTAGTCATTTGGAAAGTATGCGTCTTGTTTTTATCTCAACTGGTTCTTATTTTGAGGTTTAAAATCTACACCCCGGAACATATATTTCACCCGTTATCTTTATTAAGAATAAAATAATATCCCCCTGGGGAACAATGAGGAAATTCTATTTTCTTCTATCATTCTATCTCTTGGCTTTTGTTTTTGTATGACAACATATTAGACCCGAATTATTATTATAATTAGAACACGATCCTTTTTCAAGAGTTGCTTGTCACACTTCCATTCTGCTTTGTAATCAAATATATAAAGCAATCATTGGAACTGAATTTTCTCTGTGCCTGTTTCAGGGGTCACTGCCATGGCTATCACCATTCTAGAGTTCTGTATTTTGATTTCTTTCACCTTCAGCTAAAGCAAGTCTTCGAGTAACTTGGTTCAGGTTCTAAGGGTGAGCTGCACATCTAAGAACGTTCAGTGGTTCAGTTATTATGTACATACATTATATTATTATATTATTATATATCTAATATATTGAATATAGTTCCCTGTGCTATGCAGTAGGTCCTTGCTGTTTATCTATTTCATATACATTAGTGTGTATCTGTTAATCCCAAATTCCCAATTCATCCCTCCTGCAGTCCTTTCCCTTTTGGTAACCATATGTTTGTTTTCTATGCCTGTGAGTCTGTTTCTGTTTTGTAAATAAGTTCATTTGTATCATTCTATTGATACTTTAATATATTGGCTTTTAAAGTCTCTACATAGAAACACCTTAAAAATATGTCACACTTTGGGTCATCCCATTGCACAACTTGCACGGTGCCCAGCGCCTGGGAAATGATCAATACACATGCGTTAAACAGAGTTATTGTATTAACTGTGGAAAAATTAAAGAGGAGGAATAGTCCCTCCTCGTATCCTAGACAGTTCTGCATTTTTAGAAGGAATTGATGGAATTTGTAGGAGACATTGAGTTGGAGGAACAAAAATTTTAAAAGGCAAAACATTGAGGTTTATTGAAAGAAAAATATCCATTCCCCTATTTCTTTCTTTTTTCTTTTTGGTACCCCAGGTGGGACTAGAACCCACCATTCCCCTATTTCTTACTGAGAAGAGTATCCTTGTATTCAATTCTGAAGTTGAGAATTCAGGGAAAAAATAGAATGAGTCTGAGGGTTTTTAAGGTCAGGAAACAGCTCAGTAGACATGCCTCCCCTGCCGTCCACACAGCTCAGAGCAAGTTAACATCCCTGGATCTTTATTTCTTTACCTGTAAGTGAGGAATAACGATACCTGGATGAAAGAATGTTGGAATTTCTAATGGGATTGTGGATAAGTGTAAGAAATGGTTCACATGTCTGGGCGCCCCCAGCACTGGCCTAGCAGCTCTGGGGGCACCAGCCTCTAGGACCACCGTCTCCATCCGCATCCTCCATGGCTCGTGACTCAGAGCATCATCTCCTGGGCTCTACTGGTTCCTCTCTCTTCTCACGACAGACCTGACATACCAACCACGAAGCTCTTTCTCGCAGACACTTCCGCACACCCGTCCCTGCTGGGAACCCCTGGTAGCCTCAGCCCCTGCTGACCCAGGGATGCATTGGAGCCATGGCCATCTGTTTGCAATGCTCTGTCACTGGCAGAGTGACCCCAAGACTCAGACCACCCTGTTCGTGCTCACTTCTCTCACCCAATCTGTGAAAATACAAGCATCCCTGTTCTCCAACAAGCCATCTCTGAGCAGAGGACCCAACGAGACGGGGAAGTCCTCTCTGGATGTGCAGAATGACTTTTCAGGCATGGAGAGAATAAACCTATGTGACCTAGAGATCACCATGTCCATTGACGTCAAATCAAGTCCAAACTCAACACAACTGCTTTGCTCTTTGACCGCTATCAAAACAGCAGTATTTTATTGTCAATTACTAAAGTAATATAACATTACAAAACATTTGGAATAAAAAGAATAAAAATACTACAAATTTCAAAAAACAAACAAAACAAAAGGCAGTTGTGAAATCACTGACTCCCTGGCAGTGGTCCTTTAAGAGACATTTCCAAAAATAACCAAAGTAAGCAAGGAATCCAGAAAACTGTGGTCTCTTTGCCCTCTGGCCTTCCAAGGAGACATTCTCAAATGCCTCTACTGTTGCCTTATGCCCCCAAGGGTAGGGCTATTTATTGCACCCCACTCTCAAATAGAGGTTCAATTAAACATCAGGAGCTGGCAGCAACCACCTGTTTTCTTGTCAGACACATTGTAAATTGCATAAAAACTATTTTGGTACAACTTACAACGTTGGAAATAAAAACACACTCGTGCGGCAATTTGTCTGCTGTGGCACTAGGAAGTCTGGATGCCTGGGCTACTGGTCAGAAGCTGGAAAGTGGCCAATAAAGGGCATACATTTGCGGGTAGAACACATGTAGCAGTGACCACCAACAGCTAGGTGTGGGTGGAGAAACGCATTCTCCCTCCCCTGGGTACTGTGTCGGGATGAAATGGATAGTATATTTAAACTATTTAGCACAGAGCCTGGCACACTGTATTTTAATAGGGGCGGGGAGAGGGGTTGGGGAGATGCTGACACTTGTAGTAATAATAGAAGTCATCCTCATGGCGGTCCTAATAGTAATGTCCTGAACTGGAGTCAGGAAAACGTAGAGCCATAGCTCTACCACGAATAATCTGTCCAATTTCTCTTCCCAGTGTCCAGGAAGGCTCAATAAAGTCACAGAAAAGCAGATCAAAAGCAGGGTAGGGTGCTCATTACTAGCAATCCAGCAATATCTGGAAGCAGCCAGAAGTAGGCAGAACCAAAGGGAAAAGTTCGATTTCAGAACCTATGGGTGGAGAAAGACGAATTCACTGTCTAGTTACTGGTCCCCTTTAAAGTTTCCCTCAGGGAAGAATAGACAAGAAAGTTCTCAAAGAGAAGATGCTAGGTTTTCCAGATACTCATTACACACATGTTACAGAAATTGAAATTTAAATGATGTGGTATCTGGACAGCAATAGACAGGCAGATAAATGAAATTAAGTGGGAAGTCTAGAAATATATCCAAATACATTTGGGAAGTTAGTATCTGATAAAGGTGGCACTTTAGACCACTGAGGAAAAAAAGGTTATAAAATAAGTCATGCTGGGAAAAAATAAGTAGCCATCTGGAAAAAGAAATAAATGTAGGTGTCTAACTCATACCTTATCATAAAAGTAAATTACAGATGAACAAACATGAAATATGTGAAGTGAATTCATAAAAGTACTAAAATAAAAACGAGACTCTTTTTTTTTCATAGAATGAATAAGCTTTTCCTAAAAATATCACATAAAACCCAGAAGCCATTAAAAAATTATTAGTAAACTTGACTACCCCAAGAAAAGCCTGAATGACAAAATCTCAAAACAAAACAGAAACACAGAAAGCCTAAAGAAAAATGTCAAACTAGGAAAAACATATTTGCAGGTCAGAGCACAGAGGGCTGAGTTGCAGGATATATAAAAAGTTCTGGCAAAGCAATACAAAAAAATTTGCAAACATGTAAACAGACTGTTCACAGAATACAAAATAAAGATGCTCTGAAACCAGAAGAAGCCTAATGTCACTTATGATAAGAGAACTAAAATTATGAGATGCCATTTTTATACCTCTCAGATTGGCCATTGGAAACGAATTTAAAGACATTCGGTTAAGTAATAAAAAAAAAAGATATATAGTTAAGTAATAAAAGTAATAATGGAATATAAAATATTGCCACTTATAGGGAAACACACATTGATAGGCTTGTAAATTCATAAAATATTCTTGAAAGTATTAACAAGAAATGGGTGCCTTTGGCTGTGTCTCTCAGAAGCAGAAATGGATGGTATGTAGGGGGCAGAGAAGAACAAAGACATATGTTTCATTCTATGCTCTTTTGTACCTTTAGGATGCTGTATGTGTGTGTAATGCCTATTTGTAAAATTCAGTAAAATAATATGTAAATCAGAGGGAGGGAGCTGAAAACAAAACCTTCCACCAATCCTGTCCCATCTAGTCTCAAGCCAATTTCTTTTAATTCCTCAGAAGGGTTACGTGTCTACATCTGCGCATCCTGGTCCCTTTTCCAGAATACCCACTGTTCTCCCCACTCCCCACCATCAGTCACCCTCGTACCTCACTCCCTCCACGCCCATCCCTTCCCACCTCCCCTGTCCGCTCTGTGCCACAGGGGTCTGACTCCTATGGCTGCATCTTCAGACCCCGTGGTTCTTGGGTTTCCCGCTGGTCCTATCAATGGAAAACACTGCCAGAGACTGAAAGGTAAAAGATGAGAGATGTTGGGATATTTTTTCCCCATCCTTCCCTGTATAGGTGTCATGGTCCTAGAAGAGCCTGTATCCTTCCTTCTAGGGCAGTTTCTTAACCTAGGACCTATGGACCCCCACCAAGAGAAACATGAATAGAATTCTCAAGGCTTGTGATCTTGGAAGGGGAAAAAATTACACCATTTTTTTCATTAACTTTGAACTGAAATTTAGCATTTCCTTCAGTTCTGAGTTTAGGTAACTGACCTTAGTCACATTAGTGAGTAATATTGTTTAGTAGTCTTAGTGCTGTGATTCTGCCACCCATCTAAATTAAATATATTTTTGTAGTTTATTACAGTGGTTGCAAATATCTCCAAATATTGCTAATTGTCTCCACAACCTTCAGATTATGGTGTTATCAATATGCCTATTAATTTTATGTAACGCAGTAGTAATGAGGTTTACAATGAAGATATGACAAATATGGTTTCTAAAATATTTTTAATAATTTTATTTCAGTATAACAGGTTTTCTTTGTAATTAGGATTATTCTGAGGAGGGATCATCTGTTTCACCAGGCCACCTAAGGGGTACATGATGCAGAAAGGTTAAGAGCTTCTGCCTAAAAGATCTGAATAGACGTTTCCCCAAAGAAGATACACAAATGGCCAATACGCTCACACACGCGCACATCCTTCCATTATTTGTCACTAGGGAAATGCAAATTAAAACCACAGTGAGATACCACCTCATGCTCCATATAATCAAAAAGTTCGATAATAAGTTAGATAATAAATTGTGTTATCAAGGATGTAAAGAACTCGGCATCCTCTTACATTTCTGCTGGGAATGTAGAATGGTGTAGTTGCTTTGGGAAACAGCTTAATAGTTCCTCAAAAGGTTAAACACAGAGTTATCATATGAACCATAAATTCTGCTCCTAGTTATATCCCCAGGAAAAAATGAAAACTTATGTCCACACAGGTCCTTGCACATGCACATAAATGTGCATAACATCTTTATTCACACCAGCCCAGGGAATATTATTTGACAATAAAAAGGAATGCTGGTTGCACAACAATGTGAATGTGCGTGATGCTACTGAATTACATATTTTTAAATGGTTAGTATGGTAAATTCTATGTTATGTGCATTTTCCCACAATTCAAAATATTTTTTAAAAATAAGCAAAATCAAAATCAGCTTTTTTCCCAGGGAACTATAGTCAATATCCTGTGATAAACCATAATGGAAAAGTATGAAAAAGAATATATAACTGAATCACTTTGCTATACGCCAGAAACTAACACAACATTGCAAATCAACTATGCGTTAATTAAAAAAAAATTTTGTAGTCAGTCACATAGTTATTTTGGAAAGGGAGAGTAAATTTCCCTTTTATATATATATATATATATATATATATATATATATATATATGTATAATTGAATCACTTTGCTGTACAGCAGAAATTCACACAATGTAAATCAACTAGACTTCAATAAGATACATTTTTTTAAAAATCAGCTTTTCAAAAATTAGCCTGATTCCTTAACCTGGGCTATCTGGATCCAGTCTGGAGGTTAGTTCAGTATTTCCTGCCCATCTTCCTTTTTACCACTGGGAAAGGAGAGGAAATAAAAACAACATACCTACTCCACCCCCTGCCCTTCATTAAATATTCCCAGAATTCTTGGTTTTAGGGGTCTTCAGAATTTATCTCCCATGGGTTCTGAAGGCCAGGACTTTCCAACATCATAGCTAAATGTATTTGGTAGTGTGAAGAAAGGTCTGAGGTTTAATTCTGAGACCCCAGGCAAAACTTGCAAAATAGACTTCCAGTTCTGTCCACAAGGTAATTAGAATATAACTGTGATACCTGCAAGATGAGTTACTTGGAACTCAGTCTTTACCTGGACTTTTGTTTTATTTATTTATTTTTAAATATTTATTTATTTATCTGGTTGCACTGGGTCTTAGTTGCGGCAGGCGGGCTCCTTAGTTGCGGCATGCAAACTCTTAGTTGCGTCATGCCTGTGGGATCTAGTTCCCTGACCAGGGATCAAACCTGTGCTCCCTGCATCGAGAGCGCAGAGTCTTAACCACTGCACCACCAGGGAAGTCCCTCATCTGGCCTCTTAGACAAAAGGACAAAAGCCAGAGGGAATCGTGGCAAAGCTGTGTTGAACATATTATTATTCTAATTTTATTATTCTTGATTAAAAAATTATTTATTCTCAATTAATAGGTGAGGAGACCAAGTCACAAAGAAGTTAAGGAACCTACCTCAAATCGCACAGCCTAATAAGTGGCAAGCTAGGATTTGAACCCAGGTAGTTTGGTTTTAGAATTTGTGCTCTAAACCACAGTGACACAAAGGAGCTAGACTTCAAACATTTTTATGTTGGTCTGTGAGAAGATAAGGTGTTGATATCAGATTGTAAGTCTATTCAGTGCTTCCTTCATTGAGAAAGTCTTGCCATGAAACCACATCAGCTGAGCTAAACAGTGTGCTTCATTTTCTAGCTGATTTACATTCTGGTGCAGGCTCTGGATCTCCTTGGGAACTAATAGCAAACAGTTCTAGACCAACACTCGCTGGCAGGTCACGAGCCAGTAGCACTGCTGGACCACTATGCTATGCTGCCTTCCAAGCTACCTCTCCTATAAGAACCAACATCCACATTTCTTCTGTAAGACCAGGATTGTTAGCCAGAGATGTTAGGAGAACTCAGTACAGGTCAAACACTATCAAAGGGTACCCCGATTACAAAGAAAATCTTAAAAGGATGAAAGGACTTCCAAGTCCCATCTCACCCAGCCAAGCAGCATTTGATATCTGTAAGATATAGATGCCCCCATAGGAACAAATCCTTTCCAGACGGATGTACAAAAAGGCAGCTTCCAGAGTGACAGCTGGAGCCCTTTGTAATTTAGCTTAGCTTTGAACCCACTCTTGTAGGATGCAAAATAAGCCAAATTATGGTTCCTATCTCAGAAAGAGATAAGACTTCAAGATTTGTCTTTTCTTTTATATGGATGACCTGCAGCTATAGCGGAGAGGAGTGCTCAATTACAAAGCACACTTGAAATAGAATCCTCTTTCAATCGGTCAATTACTATGGAATTTGGACTGGATAAGTGCAATTTCAAATGCCCAATGTGGAAATGTAAAGACCCGCAAAGACATGCAACACTTTGATGCAACTGAAAATTGGGACCTGAAGTTCCCAGGGTCTTATAAAGGTAGAAACTTTAACAATTTCCCTAGGGAAGCACCAGAAAAATCCAGGAAGTCATCATGAAATCTTGTAAAGAATCAGGCTAATTCTGAAGATTCAACTCCCCGCCTCCCAATATATGCTGAGAGGGTACAGTTTAGTGGCCAGATGTGGGCTCCAGGTTAATTTCTGGCTCTGCTGCTTATAGATCTGTGAGCAATACACTACTTACCTCTTGTGCTTCTGTTTCTTTATCTGCAATGATGTCTGCCTAATAAAGATCTGATGAGGGTTCGCTAAAATGCCAAGCAGAGGACCTAGAACCGAGTAAGCACTCCGCTAGGGCTGGCCCTTATTATCAGTGCATAGATCACTCCCGTTTTAGCTTTGGCACTTTAAATTTGGGCAAGTGTGCAGCTTTTGGAAGCCTCCATTTCTTCATGGTAGAATGGTGGTAATGGAATCTTCCATCCTCCACCTCCCATTGGGTTGTTGAAGGATTAAAAGAGACAATGCAAGTAACCTCCAGTATAATACAATACCTGGCATTTAACTAGAGCTTGGTAAGTGGTAACTGCTATAACCATTACAACTACTACCACCAACTCCACCATCACCACCATCTCTATCATCACCATCATCACCACCACCTCCATCTCCACCACCGTCACCACCAACATCACTAGCACGTGATTACACAATCATTATTTTGTTATTACCACAAAGCCTAATATCTGCCATGTGGACAGCCCTTATTCTCATAATAGCGGTTCGCTTCCCCTCTACTCCCTTCCGAGCTCAACTTTCTGCAGAATATTTGAGAGAAAGAGATTCTTGTCTTACATCCATTGTCATGCTGATCCTTGTTGCTCTCTGCTGCACTCAACATGCACATGTAGGGGGTCACACTAGGGGGCCCCAGGCAACACTTTGTCCTCCCCAAGGCTCTGCTTATGGGTCTGTGCTTATCTCTACCTTTCACCATGAATGCCACTCTCAGGCATCTGGTTTCCTAATGCAGCATGAGACACTAGAAAAAAGCATGGTCTTTAAAGTCAGGCCAGGGTTCAAACCTTGACCTTGACTCTGGCTATACGACCTCAGGCAAGTCAGTTTACCATCCTGACTTTCAGTTTCTTCATTAGTAAAAATGTGGTTTATAATATTTACTCCACAGGAGGTAGGAGTCGTGAGGAGTAGATGAGGTCATGAATATAACGTTCTCAGGACACTATTTAGCAGCAAATAGGTGCTGAATACATGACAGCTTCACTCCTTCCTTTCCTGTCTCTGTTACTTGCCCAGTCCATGAAGTCATGAAAACTTTAAGAAATGTCAGAACCTCCTGGAGATCTTGTTAAGATCTGGATTTCCATGTCCCACTCCCCAGAATTTCCAAGCAGATAGGCCTGGGATGAACCGTGAGAATCTGCCTTTCTAACAAGTGCTCCCCCAGGATACTGTCTCTGTAGGTCCTGGGACCACACGTGGAAAACACTGCTGTAAAGGAACAGCAAAAAGAAAAAATTACTAACTGAATGTTGAAGATAAAGCACGATTACACATCCATAAATTTTGTATTTTAAAAAATATATGAGATATTCAACCCACCAGCTTTTTCTTAAAGAAAGAAAAGGTAATAAAACATCTCAATAAATGACACCAAGAGTTGTTTGAACCTCAGAGCTTAGCACCACGTCTAGTGCAAAATTGGTACCAGCGTGTTGAATGGATGAATGAATGAATTCCAGTTCTGCCACTGACAAGCTATGTGACCCGGGGCAAGTTTTCTCATCCATCACATAAAATAAAAATACCTACCTTAGAGCCCTGCTGTGAGAACCAAAATTTTAAAAGGATCTATAAAAGCATCAAGTATATAGTCTCCAGTACTGGATCGGCACTCAATAAATTGTGTTCTGTCTCTCTGGCAGCTTTTCTACTCTGACGTTTACACACAGCCCTGCTCACATGTACCTGGGAAACACTGAGAACCCTGGAATCCATCCTGAATGAAGTGGAATGTTAGAAAATGAACAATTCACTGAAGTCTTGCAGTAACAATCAACCAATCAACCAACCAACTGATGGGTTTGGGAAGCACACCCACACACCTCCTCCCAGGGCTACCCTTTCATCTACACCCCCAGCAGGTGGAAACCTCACCTGCTTTTCCCAGACACCAGGCCTCCTTTCCAAGGACCCCTAAATCAACAGCAAGGTGAAAATCACTGTCATTAAATGAGGGAAGAAAAAATACTTGGACTGAGGTTCTTTCAGGGGAAAACAATATTAAAATATTCTCTGAAATGTTTCCATGCTATTAATAAAAGGAAGAAACTCCCTCACCATCTTTATTACCAAAGCAAACTCCCTTTAATCTACTCCTTTGTTCATTTCTGATTTTCAGCAATTCACATCTCCCCAACGAAATCTAATTTCCATAAATGCTTTACAGAATTCAAAGAGGGCAGATCGTTGAATCTTCCTAATAGGATTAATAAATGCTGAGAGGGTGTAACACAAAATTAATGGGGAAATTTAATAATTCTCCTATTGGAATTTCCTTTGCATTTAGTTCTCGGGGGGAGAATGTTAGTATGTACTTCCTGTAGACGACTTTGTTTAATGGAAACTTTGCAGAAATGAGAATTAGGCCTTTGGTGAGCAGGGATCCTTAATTTAATTTGTTTTTACTGCCAGAACATGGGGAGTGACTCAGAGCGCATTGCACCAGCAGGCAGCCTGTTAGAATTCAGTTTTGTCCTGATCACTAGGGTGATGACTTCTCCAGGGCCCCGGTGTTGGGAGAACAGCATATGGTGTAGTTATTCCAGGAATCGTAAATGTCATTAATAAAGTCCTAGAGGAGCAGTCGCATCGCAGAGCGGCCTTATAAACATGGGATGCCGGTCACTTTTCACATACTTATGGGAAGGTACCTGTAAGTTCTGGGGGAGGGGAGGAGAGACAAGAAGGGGGGATGGGAGCCCTTGCTTTCATTTGGATTTTTTTTCCCTTAAAGTCAGTCTCCAGTTTAAAACAAAATAAAAAACCTTTGTTGGGCTTCCCTGGTGGCGCAGTGGTTGAGAGTCCGCCTGCCGATGCAGGGGACACGGGTTCGTGCCCCGGTCCGGGAAGATCCCACATGCCGCGGAGCGGCTGGGCCCGTGAGCCATGGCCGCTGGGCCTGCGCGTCCAGAGCCTGTGCTCTGCAATGGGAGAGGCCACGGCAGTGAGAGGCCCGCGTACAGCAAAAAAGGGGAAAAAAGAAAAAAAAAAGGTCAGTTTTATGTTATGTGTTATGTTATATATTTTATGACAATAAAAAAATACCCCCCAAAATAAGGGAAACTGGACTTCAGGAATCTTTCTTCTACTTTTCCCTCTCTCCTTTCCACCCTACCCTGTTTCTCCCCTCCTCTCCAATGTGTCTCTCACCTTCCCATACTGTCCTTAAATAAGGGGAGGGGAGGGGAAGTGCCTGCTCATAGTAGATGCTCAATAAATGGTCTTTCCTCCCATCCATGACTCTGTGGGGGGGGGTGAGAGTGGGGTGACACAAGTTTGCTATCTGTTCCTTCTTCTATCTTGTTGATTTTATTTTTTTCATTCAAATAAAGGTGTTTAAAATTACTTTTACTGACAGGGAGCCTGGTTCTTCCAGAGCCCATTCTTGGCCTACACTGAGATGTACTCATGACACAGTCAGTGCTGGGAGCAGGTTTTTAAAGTAGCCACTTGTCAAGAGGATAATTTTATTATATTTAGAATTCAGTTCACAAGAAACAGCAGCAGAAAGCCAAGAAAAAGCGGCTCATTTCATCCCCAGCCCCAAAGACAGATCAATTGTCTGATTGGCAATTATCACCACAGGGGTCCTGAGACTGAAATGGGGCCTCCACCTGCCTCATGCAGACACCTGTCACAGAGATACAAGTTTCTGTAGCTCTTAAGCTTGAGGAGTTAGTGTAAAACATTAGCAACGAAAACTACGGTTTTCCCGCACATTTGCAAAAAGCAGCATCTGATAAGCTCTCACACCTGAGAGAGTTGAATCCCAGAAATGAAGGATTTTGATTTGCACATGGAGAGCTGTGAAGTTTTTCCCCTAGATTCAAGATTATAACACAATTTGTGCATACAGTTAGGATTAGAAAGGCACCAAATTGTACTTAGATGCTTTTTTGATAGTTTACTTTCAATTTTCTTACAGAGAGGAAATAATCCTAAAATACAGATTTGATTGGAGTTATTTTGATTTTTTTTTTTTTTTTTTTT
>NW_006789467.1:692745-705674 GCF_000442215.2 Lipotes vexillifer | reverse complement strand
TTTTGCGGTACGCGGGCCTCTCACTGTTGTGGCCTCTCCCGTTGCGGAGCACAGGCTCCGGACGCGCAAGCTCAGCGGCCATGGCTCATGGGCCCAGCCGCTCCGCGGCACGTGGGATCTTCCCGGACCGGGGCACGAACCCGCGTCCCCTGCATCGGCAGGCGGACTCTCAACCACTGCACCACCAGGGAAGCCCTGGAGTTATTTTTACCTGCCTCTTCCCCACCCCCAAAATTCAAAGTGGATCATAACGTAATTTGGATGGAGGGATAGACTCGGGAGATTTTTTCTTTTCTTTCTTTTCCCAATTTGGCGTGGCTATTTTCTTCCACGATGAAAAAGCATTCCTATGATGTATAATATGTTATTGAATGTTGCTAAGATGAGCTGTATTTAATAAAAGGTTCTATTTCCAACTGTAGACTCGCAGTGAAAAAGCCAGCTCTGATCTGTTTGTCAGATCATCACGCAATGCTTATTATTTAACCACTGACAAATGGCATGGCCCCATCTTATTCCTGGTAGTAGTTTGTGCCTAAATTTTAAGGAAATGAACCAAGAGTTTCTTGGGCAATGAGCTTAGGAGAGTGCACCCATAAAATAAGGACAACAAACACATACATCGCTGTTTTTACAGGGCTAACTTAAGACCTTTAGAGAGCCTAGACTCTTAAAAAGGTTACCGCAGCCTCCATCCCTTTGCGATTCAAAATACAATAAAAACAATAGTAAACTGCGCTTACTGCTATCATTATTGAGGCAGATTGTTTGCATTGCCTGGGCTTTCCCCGGATTAAATGGCACACTTTGGAAGCCCACATCACAGCTAAGGCCACCCAGGTGCTAAAATGAGGGGCCATGGTTCCCACTGCTAAGCCTGCCTTGAAAGAAAACACTAAACCAGGGGCGATTGATCCAGTATTTCGATCATCTCACATGACTAATTGGATCAACCATTTTAATGGAACTGTCTCATCCATCCAAGCAGCCACTCAATTAAATCTAACCATCAGCTTAACTGAACCCCCCGCCCCGCCCCCATGGAACAGACCAAATATCTGAACACAGGGAATTCACAGGTTGTTTTCACGTCATGTACACATGGCCTTAATGACGGAGTTGGACTCGTGCCACTGCTGAGTTCATCGACTATACAGCAATCACTCCCGGATACGTGGTCCCCTCCCCCACCTTCTTTCAAACAAAATAATGTCAGCTCAGAATCCATCGGTCCAGTGGCCAAAGAGTGCCTTGGCCTAAGGCTCCCAGCTTCTGAAATGTCTTTGTACAAATTCTGCCAAGATGTACTTTAGAGGATAGACTCCTACCTACTCAGTAAATTATAGCTCCTACAAGCACTTACATGCATATTAGAGCTTGGCAATGTGACGATACATTCCAGAAAATTCACAACACCCTCAAGTAGAAATACGCCAGCCTGTTTTTCCCATAAGTATACTTGCCTGAGTCCTCATTTTTTATTCCCAAACTATGGTCACCTCAGTACAGAAAGGATCCAAGTCTTTGGTGCCTTTAGTAGTCCCCTCCTGGGCACATATGAGGTCCCAAGTGCCCATTAAAGGGGGTTAAAGGGCTCTCATGATTGGCTGGAGTGTGTAAATTGATATGACTTCTATAGCTGGCAACTGAGTGAAATCTTTCAGAATCACAAACACATATACCCTTTGTCCAGAAAGTTCACTTCCCAGAATTTGCCCCACAGATACACGCACTCTCAGATTTATGGCATCACCTAGATATGTGATTAGTCATTACAACTTTGTTCAACCAGCAGACGATTGGAAACTACCTAAATGTCCATCCACAGGTGACCGGTAAAATACGGTATTGTAAATCTATACAATATGCAGCCACAACAAACGAGTACACTTTGTATGGATTGATAAGGAACAGTGTCCCAGATATTATATGAATTTTTAAAAAGTAAGGGTGAAAGCAATATATATAGCTTGCTTCCATTCATTTACTTTTTCAAATTTTTCAAAATTTTTTGTTTTTATTTCTTTAAAAAAAATCAAGGTGAAAACAATATATATTGCATGATTCCACTCATTTATTTTTCAATTTATTTTTTTACCCATTCATTTATTTTTTAAAGGAAAAATCTATGCATTTGCTTTTTTTACACTTTTTTGCATACAACATAGCTCACTTATAGCTGAAAAAATTAATTTTCTTTCTTACCAAAATTATGACATTTTGTGATGGTATACAATATTGTTGAATGATAGCCCTATTTCAATCTACTAAAATATTAATATTTGTTTTATTCATTCATGTATTAATTTAGGTGAAATGTGCAACAGCTAGTTATTTAGTGGAAAAAATTTTAAACTAGCCTCGTCAATTCTGGAAGATGTATAGATAATTTTAAGACTAATAGGTACCAGAGGTGACTTTGGGAATGTTTCTCTGGAACTGGACAAAATTCCCTGTATTTTTCTCCCTCTTCTACTCTAGTCTGTGATAAAGCTGAGTACACTTAATGGAGCCCTCTTTTAAGAACACACATATTGGGCTTCCCTGGTGGCGCAGTGGTTGAGAGTCCGCCTGCCGATGCAGGGGACACGGGTTCGGGCCCCGGTCCAGGAAGATCCCACATGCCGCAGAGTAGCTGGGCCCGTGAGCCACGGCCGCTGAGCCTGAGCGTCTGGAGCCTGTGCTCCGCAACGGGAGAGGCCACAACAGTGAGAGGCCCACGTACTACAAAACAAAAAAAAAAAAAAAAAAAAAAAAAAAAAAAAAAAAAAAAAAAAAAAAAAAAAAGAACACACATATTTGCTTTAACATGGATACTTAATATCTGAAAGCATGTCATCGTTCATTCATTCAACAAGTATTTATTAAGATACCACTGATGACAGATGCTGAGAAAGTAGCAGGAAACAAACAAGGTCCTGGATGCCACGAGGTCAGAGTCCATGAACACAATATACAGTCAGTCCTCCGGGTCCATGGATTCCACATCTGCAGATTCAACCAACCTCGGATGGAAAGTATTCAGAAAAAAAAATTTCCATAAAGTTCCAAAAAGCAAAGCTTGAATTTGCCTTGTACCGGCAACTATTTACATAGCATTGTATTTACAACTATTTACACAGCATTTACATTATATTAGGTATTATAAGTAATCTAGAGATGATTTAAAGTATATGGTAGGATGTGAGTAGGTTATATGCAAATATTAAGCCATTTTTTATAAGGGACTTGAGCACCACTGAGTTTAGGTCTCCGTTGTGGGGGGCGGTCTTGGGACCAATCATCCTCGGATAGCAAGGGGCGGATGTAACAGTCACAAAGTGGTAAGTGTTATGAAGGAAAATAAAATGCATGCTTCTGAGTCATGGGCATCCAACGTTTTCTCATGATAAATTCTTGAGGGGCTGGAGAGGAGTCTGGGTTTTCACCATAACAGACTCTTCCCAGTGGAATGTTGGGTGAATTCTGTTCATCACCTAGCTGGAAATGCACAATGGCTATCTGTGGTCCAGGACAGACATTTAGAGATGAATAAAATCAACAGAAAGTCCTCATCAGTCTGAATATAGTCTTTGAGATTTAAACACGCCCTAAGCCTGACCGTCAGGAATCTGGTGAGAATGACAGTAGGAGTGAGCAGAGGCCTTCTGCCCAGACCCGAAACCTGGGATATCCAGAAGCAATAGCACTATAAAGTGTGGCTACTGGGAAATTTAACAAACAAAACGAAAACCTGGTAAAAGGGAGACACGAAATATCACTGTCGTATCCGGGTGATGTACCCTGTGGGCAGGTACAAAGAGATTGTGTGTGTCACATTGCACACAGCAACAGCCTCAGACCAACGCTATCACACTGCACCACCACATCTAAGCTCTGAGAGTGGTGAAAGGTTTTCCTGCACACGCTTTTCCTCTTTCCCCCTCATTTTTAGGGTCAGTCTGTACCTGCAATGTCAGATCACAGAACCACAGGAAGCACGGCCCGGCTGTCTCTTTAGCTCTCATT
This sequence comes from Lipotes vexillifer, assembly GCF_000442215.2. Classification (NCBI taxonomy): domain Eukaryota; kingdom Metazoa; phylum Chordata; class Mammalia; order Artiodactyla; family Lipotidae; genus Lipotes; species Lipotes vexillifer. Next base: position 701,666 of record NW_006789467.1, on the reverse strand, counting down.
TCATCTTAGTTGTATGGTAACTTGAGGTTGAAAGCTCGACACCAGCCCTGATGTCGCCACCCTCCAACCATTTCAGTTCTTTTTGCTCATCTTCCAGAACATTCCTCGGTAAAGGATTGCCTTAAAGACGCTACCCCTTTGCCTCTAGCATAAAGGCTTGCGGTCAAAGATCTGATGATAATTGAGTTCTCTTTGAGTCCCTGGCTGCTTTTACCTCTTGTTCAGAGGATCTCTTTTCTTTTTTTTTAATCCAAAACATTTACTCGAGTATGTGTTTGTGTTGCTTATCCCGGGTTGATACTCTCAGGGACACGGTCGATTTCCATATGTAGTTTCCAACCTTGTCATATTTCAGGAAATTTCTCTCGCATTATAGTTCCCGGCTCTCTGCCACCATATTGCTTTTCTCTTTGGAGACCCCTTTTATGCTGATGTCAGATGCCATGGCTGCAAACCTTGAGTTTCACACCTCCAAACACAGCCCCTACTCTCTCTCTCTGTCTCTCTCTCTCTGTCTCTGTCTTCCAGGCTCTTACTGACTGCAGCTCTCACTTTCCAGTTTCCTCCCTCCCTCCCTGCTGTCTTTCTACTTCAGGATTTTTGTCTCCTCTTCCCTAAAAGGACCATAAACTCCTTAAGACCTCGCCCACCATCTTATCCATCTTTTCTGCAGCCCCCAAATCTGTCCTCAACCACACAGCTCTGAGAGCCTTGTAGATAGCCATCAGATATTCTTGTAATCGAATCAAATAACCTCTTTGCCCTGAGGTCCCTCTGATTGGCTCCTGGGGAATTGTAATCATCTGCTTCTTGAGTGAAGTAAAGGGTGTGATAGAGATCTGAAAGCGGAAAATGCCTTTAAATTTCCAATAGGTGGTTGGGTGTTATACCACCAGCTGTCCCCTCCCTGGGGGTCTTGCCTAATCTGCTGTCAGAATCCTGGATGAAATGCATAGGCTTTTTCCACTGGGTTTGAGTGTTTGGTTGAAAAAGTAGTGCGTAGCTTCATATATCATTATTAACAAGGAAGAAAGGCCATTAAAAATTTTACTTATACTTGCTAGGTTTGTGGTCATTTGGGTGCAATGCACCTTGCCTCTCTTACACCCTTACTTTGTTTAATAACATTTTTCTCAGAACTGAGTGATTCCCGATTCTATTTTTCACAAAGTAAGTCATTTTCGTATACTATATTGAAAACAGTCCCTTATTTTGTCTTTGACTGATATTGTGTTGGTGTACCCCAGATAATTAGAGTAATATTTAAAGTCTTGTTTTTCATCAATTTTTTTTTTTGCGGTATGCGGGTCTCTCACTGTTGTGGCCTCTCCCGTTGCGGAGCACAGGCTCCGGACGCGCAGGCTCAGCGGCCATGGCTCACGGGCCCAGCCGCTCTGCGGCATGTGGGATCTTCCCAGACCGGGGCACGAACCCGCGTCCCCTGCATCGGCAGGCGGACTCTCAACCACTGCGCCACCAGGGAAGCCCTCATCAATTAGATTTAAATAACTTTTTGTCTTTTCCTCATTTCTAATCAGATTATTCTTATCATCGTTTTCTAAAATCATTTGTAAACTAAACAGAGTTTTCAAATGTTTTTGCTGGCAGGGCCCCTGCCAAAACATTTTCAAAAACCATTTATTAAGAAGAACTTTCATTGTATGTTTACATAATCACAAAGAATATCACTTCCAGCTCTTTATATTTTATGAACATTTGTAAATACAATGGTTATGTCACCCTTAAAAAGATTTTTCTTCAATAGATCAGTCTAATAAATACTCAGCAGTCTAATAAATACTAAGGTCAGGGATCGTAGGATGAGCTTATTAAACCCCTCGAGTCTGGAACTTGATTGCCTGAATTCCAATCCTGCTCTACAACTAACTGCAATTTTAGGAAGTTTTTAACCCCTCTATCCTCTGTTTCTTTATTTGCAAGATAGCATTTTTGTAAAATGAAATTAGCTAATACACTCAATAACCAGGTGCCTTCCACAAAGCAAGCCCTCGGAAGAAATCAGAATCTACTGTTAGAGTAAGCCCTCTTTGACACAGACAGCCTTCAACCTCCACACAGTATACTCTGCAGCCCTGTGTTTGCATTCTTTAGACTTTGTTTTGTTTTGTTTTAATTTTTATTGGAGCAGAGTTGATGTACAATGTTGTGCTAGTTTCAGGTGTACAGCAAAGTGAATCAGTTATACATACACATCTATCCACTCTTTTCTAGATTCTTTCCCCATATAGGTCATTACATAGTATTGAGTAGAGGTCCCTGTGCTCTACAGTAGGTCCTTATTAGCTATCTATTTTGTGTATAGTAGTGTGTAATGTCAATCCCAATCTCCCAGTTTATGCCTCCCCCCTTCTCCCTAGGGAACCATAAGATTGTTTTCTACATCTGTGACTCTATTTCTGTTTTGTAGATAAGTTTGCATTTGTACCATATTTTTAGACTCCACACATATGCGATATACGATATTTGTCCTTCTCTGTCTGACTTACTTCACTCTATATGACAACCTCTAGGTCCATCCATGCTGCTGAGGACTTTGTTGATAGCTTAAATTAACTTGAATAAAGGACTGGAACGCCATTGTCACGGGGCTTTGGGGTGTGAATGCTTGTACTACACCTGAACTTCCACAAAGATAAACCCAACTCTGTGACATTCCATCTTTTTCCATCAGAAAAAGAACAGTAGGTCCAGACTGGTCTTCAGAATGAGGAGTCCTTCCGGTTTAGAGGAGGGGTAAAGACAATGCGGTCCCAGTGATTCTGAAATCTTCCTGGTCCAGAATGGTGTGCTTCTCATCACAGAAATGTCAAGAGAATACATGCCTGAAATACTGGTTTTGTTGTTTAAATCAATAGACATTTAACAAAGCCTCGTCGATAATAATGCTTCTTCTGAAAATGCGTTTAGACAAATGATCCCTCCCAAGGGCAAGAACTCCGTTTATATTTCCCCTCTCCTGATCAAATTTGCTCAGGGACGTGGAAATGCTCATGTTATCCTCTTGCAAACACACTCAAATCAAACCATCCTGGTGCTGTCAGATAGGGGCTCATAAAAGCAGGCTGTCAAAATCGGTGGGTCAGTTAAGGTGAGCGAAAGAACTCAGTGACAAAAAGACAAATACAGATGATTCCACTTATATGAGGGACCCGGAAGAGTCAAATTCACGGAGGCGGTTTCCCTGGTGGCGCAGTGGTTGGGAGTCCGCCTGCCGATGCAGGGGACACGGGTTCGTGCCCCGGTCCGGGAGGATCCCACATGCCACGGAGCAGCTGGGCCCGTGAGCCGTGGCCGCTGGGCCTGGGCGTCCGGAGCCTGTGCTCCGCAACGGGAGAGGCCGCAACAGTGAGAGGCCCGCGTACCGCAACAACAACAACAGAAGGTTAAAATGGTCCGTTCTATGTTATGTGAAAACAGTGGACCTTAGTGAACTCCATTCTGTCTCTGCCAACATCGAATGCATTCCAAGGCTGAAGCCTGAAAATGGTAGAGGAGGTTGGTGTGGGTTTAACTTTCTTCCAGGGGGTTGAGCTCAGTTCTCCTGACCCAGGACCTTATTCCTCAGCCAGATCCCAGGTTTCACAGTGAGTGGAAGACTGGGGCCTTGGCACGTGGCGTGTACGTGTGTGTGTGTGTGTGTGTGTGCGTGTGCATGTGCGTGTGCGTGTATTAAGGGGCTGGATAAGTGTTACACAACTGAACAGAGCAGAGATAAACACTTCAACACAGGGCCAAGGAGACTACACTGCAGGTCAGAGGTGATAGAACAGCATCGGGCAACCAGACCTGGTGGAGGCAGGCTTCTGGAAGACAATTAGACAAAATCCATTATTATTTTTAAAACATGAAGATTCCATATCTACCAACTCCACTTCTAAGAATTAATAGTCAGGGAGAAAATATAAATATATAATATATCTAACACTTCAGGCACAAGAATGGTGGCTGGAGAATTTTTATAATAGCAAAGCAATAGGAAACCAGGTACATTTGCAACAGTTGGGTTTGGTTAAAATAAATTTTGATGTAACCATAGGATGTGATACCAACCACCCGTCTTGTATTTGTATTTATATTTATATAAGAATGTTTAATGGTATAGAAAAATATTTATGCCATATTGTTACACAAACGAGGCAGAGTATATAATAGCTTGTTTAATATAATTCCATTTTTAAAAAGGTATATAAGTAGATAAATACATAGAGAGAGATATAGGTATTTATCTGAAAGCACAAATAGCAAACTATTAATGAGTTGTTTTGTGGATGATGAGGTTACTGGTGATTTTAATTGTCATACAGTTGCTTTAGTTAATTTTCTACTATAGGTCTGTGATACTTTTGAAGAGCAAAAATAATTTTTTCAACAAATAAAGGAGGTGCATACTACATATATGTGTTTAGTATGCATTTAAATTTTCGGCCAAGCAGTGTTTTATTTAACACAGTGGTTCTCAGTGGACCGCCCGCACGCCCGGATATCCCACAGATAACCTTCAGGAAGTCTGTGAAATCCAAACTATTCTCCAAATCCCCAAGCACTAAGCTGTTATTTGCCTTTTTCACTGTGATGACCATTGCACTGATGGTGCAAAAGCAAGGGGGGTAAACCTGCTGGAGCCCCAGCACAAACAGGGGCAGTGGTCAAATTTGACTTAGTAAACATTGTATTGTTCACTGCCAGCACAGTGAAACAAGGCAGTGTTGCTTAAGACTCTCCTTGATAAGGGCTTCCCTGGCGGCGCAGTGGTTAAGGATCCGCCCGCCGATGCGGGGGACCCGGGTTCGAGCCCTGGTCCGGGAAGATCCCACATGCCGTGGAGCAACTAAGCCCGTGTGCCACAACTACTGAGCCTGCGCTCTGGAGCCCACGAGCCACAACCACTGAGCCCACGTGCCACAAGTACTGAAGCCCGCACACCTAGAGCCCGTGTGCTCTGCAACAAAAGAAGTCACCGAAATGAGACGCCCACGCACCGCAATGAAGAGTAGCCCCCGCTCACTGCAACTGGAGAAAGCCCGCAAGCAACAACGAAGACCCAGCACAGCCAAAAATAAATAAATTAAATAAATTTAAAATCAAAATTTGTAAAAAGAAAAAAGGAAAGTGTCTGTGATAAAACAGCAACAGTGATTAATTTTATTAAGTCCTGACTGATCCTTGAAAGCCTGGGTTTTTCATATTCTGTGTAACAAAATGGAAAGTACAGAAAAACACTTCTGCTGGGTCCTAAAGGACAACAGCCGTCTCCAAGGAAAGTACCTGGGCAGTTGCTTGAGTTGCACACTGAACCAATTCTCTCCCCTCCCCCTGCACCTCTGTGGAATTCGTTATTACTTGAGAAATGATAAGCTATAGTGGTTCAGACTTGGGTATTTAGCAGACATGTTCTTTAAAATGAACAAAGTGAGTCTGTCACTTCAAGGAAAACAATTGACAGTGTCAGTTCCCCATAATAAAACTCAAAGGTTTCAATTGAAAATTAGAATTTTAGAAGATGTGTATCTGTCACAGTGAACTTGACAGTGTTGCAATATTTTAAAGATTTTTCTGATGATGTCAGCTGTCATATTAGTTAATGTGACTGTTTTATACTGTATTAAAAATGAATTACTTTTTGGAAGATCTGCATAACTCACTGAACCAATATCTTCTGAATGACCCATGCATACTATTTTAAGAATCGTGCATTGGTTAAAGATGCATTCAAAGTGCAAGCCAGGCTAATAAATTTTAATGCAACAGGTCACAAAAAGTTCATCGATATGATTTCCGATTCCACATTGTAACTAACCATAAGAAACTAATAACAGTAGTTTAGTAGGCTGAGCACACACACTTGGGTTTTGTAACACCCACCCTGGGAGCGCCTCCCGTGTCCCTTAGTACCCACCGCGGCCATGAGTGCTGCCGGGAACATCTCCCACTGCCTACACCCTGACTCCCTATCTTTGGCCTCTGCCTGGCCACTGGGAGCCCCCTTCGCCAGAGTGAGGGTGAGCCAGGGAGGTATCGGCTCCCAGGAAATCCTCAACCCCTGGCTGGCAAGACTTGCCAGGTAAATAGCTCTGTTCTCCTTCCTCTTGGGTGGGGCAACTCTGGAGTTTGCTCTGTACTGTCTCCTGGGGGTCCCCAGAGACACTGAGCGGCGGTGTCCACCGTGGGAATCTGCTCAATAGTGCATCTTGACTTTTGTTTTCCTTCCACATCTCAATTGCCCTCCTCGCATCCGGTGTTTCCTAGGATCACCTCCCAAATAAATTACTTACACAAAACTTTCGCCTGGGGAACTGCTTCTGAGAAACCCAAGCTAGGACGCGATTTAAAGTGCATGTCATAGAGAACAGACCTGTGGTTGCCAAGGGGGAGAGGGGTGTGGGAGGGATGCACTGGGAGGTTGGGATTAGCAGATGCAAACTAGTATATATAGATGGATAAACAACAAGGTCCTGCTGTAGAGCACAGGGAACTGTATTCAACATCCTGTGATAAACCACAATGGAAGAGAATATGAAAAGAATGTATACATATGTGTAACTGAATCACTTTGCTGTACACCAGAAACTAACACAACATTGTGAATCAACTATGCTTCAATAAAAGAAATTTAAAAAAAAAAAGCAGCACATGTCAAAAGTTGAGTCTTCAGTTAACTTATTCTTTTCTTTCCCTGGTTCCCCTCAGATTTGGCTGAACATGGAGGAGCATCTCTCACACACTGAGACCCCAGCTCCCGGCACGCGGCATCTTTTCTCAGGAAGAATCAAACTGGTCCTAAAGCATGGCGTGGCCTGGACCCGAAGCAGTAAAGCTCATTCTTTCCCAAATCAACCTCAGCGCCCTGCCTCTGCCCTGCATTCCTCCCTGCCAGCTGCTTTCAGTTTTCTGCACCTACAGGGTCCCCAGGCAGAACTCAGGGAGGACTGGTTCTCACCAGGATGGAGGGGGATGAAGTTCAGCTGGGATGGGCAGGCAGTGGCCTCAGCCAGCAGCCTTCCCCGTGGGGTGACTGTGTACCCAGCCGGCCCACCGGGCTCTGCAGCCCAGCCACTCTCCCGGTGACCGCGGGTTTGCATGGGCCTTGCCCCCAGCTCTCTGTGCATCCTTGATCTCAGTTTGCTTTTCTGGCCCCTGACCCCTCCGTCAGCCCAAACTTCAAGTGTTATCAGGCTCTTTTGTCCTCATCTCCGCTCTGTCCTGATCGCCTCAGCTGGCTGTCAACACCACACAAACGCAGAAGGACAGGACATTTCATGTGGTCAATTGAGTGGTTAACAAGGAAAGAGGTTGCTTCTATTTATTTTGTTTTTAAAGCGAGTAACTTGTTTAACTTGCATTGGTCAACCATTTGACCTAATCGACTCATTGGTTCCAACGGTCAAGCTGATAGAATTGGGTAAATAAATGGGAAAGAGCCAAGGGGTTCAAGGCCTCCGTCCTCCCCTCCTGATCTGAGAGTGAGAAAAATTGCTACCAAAGAAACGGAGTTTCCAAGCTCGTGTTGTCAAGAGGCCGTTTTTATTTCATGAAAGAGAGTCGTGTTTGGGGAAACACAACTTCATCTCCTCTGGGGTTTTAAAAACCCTCTGTAAACCTCTTCCAGAAAGCAAAAGCAAATTTCTCCTGAAGGCTTCCATGCTTTGGGTGGTATGTGAGGTCTTTAAAAATTATCTCGGTGAGGAAATAAATAGGTCATCCTGAAACCACCTCTAAAGTCGTGGTTTTAAAAAACCATCAGAGAAAAATATGATAACAGTGGAGGGCAAAAAGCGGAGGAAAAGTCCAGAATTCCATTGGCCATGTGCATATGTGCGCATATGTACACACTTTCCCATATAGACTCACAAACAAGGCTTACGCATCAGTGATCTAAAAAAATTGGGACTTAATCCCCAAAAAGGAAAAATAGAAGATTTTACTTTCATTGTAAAATTCCTCTTACAATGAAAGTAAATGCATCTAAAAGCTCTGAATATACAACCAGATTGATTATTTTGACAGAACAGATTCATCAATGTAATTGAAGAGTTGAGTAATTTTTAAAAAAATTTACACCCATATTTCACTTTTTCTGGACGGCAATTTGACAACATTTATTAGAAACCTTAAAAATATTCATTCTCTTTGACCAAGAAATTGCAATTTTACTTATTATACCAAGAAATTTTCAAAAATTCAGACACAGGTTAATCCTCAAGATATTCACTGCAGTATTGATTAAAGTAACACAGACCTAGAAGCAACTTACATTCCAATAGTAGAATTGGACATAAAAGCAAATTATGATATATTCATGCTCTAGAATATCATTTGGCCATCAGAATTATCATGATGAAAAAATTGTAATAATGCTCCAAAAATAGTGTTAAATAAAATAGGATGTTACTGCACCGTTGGTATAATTTCAACTAAATATATGAGAAATACACACACATGTGATCTTGACATTCACAGATGACACATCTATGATATTCACAGGGACGGGAGGTCCGGAAATTTTGTGTTTCCCCAACTTTACAGGGAACAGAACATTTCTAGTAAAATGGGCCTACTCATGGGTTGGTTGGCGAGACTCATTCACTCAGTTAGTATGTGATTCAATCCTGCAATTCTGTAGTTTTACAACTCACTACGTGTAATGCATTTTCAGGAATATCCAAGGATAAGGGAAACTAAATATTAAATTGATGACTCAAGGACTTAGCAAATACATGTGAATAAAAAGAATTGGGGCTTCCCTGGTGGCGCAGTGCTTGGGAGTCCGCCTGCCGATGCAGGAGACGCGGGTTCGTGCCCCGTTTCGGGAGGGTCCCACATGCCGCGGAGCGGCTGGGCCCGTGAGCCATGGCCGCTGGGCCTGCGCGTCCGGAGCCTGTGCTCCGCAAATGGGAGAGGCC
>NW_006789467.1:673570-692652 GCF_000442215.2 Lipotes vexillifer | reverse complement strand
GAGCCTGCTCGTCCGGAGCCTGTGCTCCACAATGGGAGAGGCCACAACAGTGAGAGGCCCACAAAAAAAAAAAAAAAAAAAAAAAGAATTGGAGGGAAATTACCCTTAAACAAGGCATCTTTCTTGAGAGTGTTATTATTTATAATATATATATATAACATATTTAATTGCTATTATTTATGAAAAATAAAATATATAAAATCACTATGCTTACTTATAATAAATATATATACTATATATAATAATCACTATGCATAATACATACTATACATGTTTCCTTATTGTCTCTAGTAAACTTATATCATTCCTATCATTAGAAAATAAATAATGTTTTTAAATGTATCCACGTGTAAACCATTCCATCATAACTGCTCAGCCAGTCCAATCAGAGCAATCTAGCCACAATCAGGCTGCCAGAACCACCAAAAGTTCCAGCATGAGTTTCTCACCTGGTATCCTGCATAACTCTCAGGATGATGACAAAAACTGATAGGAATTACAACACCAAATTTCAAACTTTTCTTATAGTATATAAATAAATACTCAAGAAATCGTATACTCAGACTCCATTTATTTGGAATTTGAAATAATCTTCATCCCCAGATGGGGTCAGTCACCCCATGAAGCACATATCCTAAACTCTTATAGGCATTTATTACAATTATAACCAGAATTTGTGTTTGTCTAGTGTCTGTCCCCCCCGCCCGCCAAAAATGAGAGCAGAGAGGGTACCTGTTTCGTGCATTGCTGTATCCCTAGCAGGAAGCCAAGGTGGCACAGCAGACACTGCCAGTGGCCAACCCCACATCACCAGGGCCCAGGTTCCTGCAAGCTGACAGCTCCCCATCTCAAGAAACTGCTTTTTTTAATTTAGGAGTTTGCTGGAGGCATGCAAACAAATTAATGCCCCCAGGGGTAACTCTCAACCAATAAGGGGTGGGGATAAATGCCCCACCCTCCTGGCGTGTACATGGACTTTTCTTTCTCGGGTGCCCACAGCATGACTGAGCCCCGCCTTTCACTGCATGCCCCTCCCCCACTCCCACTTCCGGGGGTGACCTCACAGATAAACCACCTGCACCGCATCCTTGCCTCAGGCTCCTCTCTGAAGTGAGCCCAATGGAGACACTTGGCTCATAGTAGATTTTCAGTAAATATTTGTTGAATAGATGGATGAGCAAATAAATTCTCACTGTGCCTGGTTTGGGATTAACAGTGTCTGGCAAATCCTTTTCTCCCAAAGAGTGTGAAATTATTAATATAAACAAGCCTGTGGTAAAAAGAATCAATACAAAGAAATTTAAGGACAAAACTGCCTCTCGTTTTCATAGAATGATTTGGTGCTATGTGTAAGTTATTTGTATTACTAAATAAAGCAGGTCCCCCCAAAATCCAGGCCATAGGATTGTAGCCATATTTTTCCTGGTGATGGAAATAACCATTTCAACCAGGAAGAAAGCCACCATTTTCAAAGGACTACAGTAGTCACAGTATATTTTTGATCTCCCTCCTTTCTGAGCAAAGAAAGGTCATGGATTAAACTAAATTTGGGGTAGAAATCACATAGGTCATTTTTGACTAGTTACACATCATTATGAAAATACCTTCAGCACCCCTTTTCATGAGCCTCCTAGATTTCAACATCTGTGAACAGCTGGACAAGCCGGCCGAGCTGGGATCAGTTCTTATATGGCCAAATGTAAACAATCACTGGGACACTGATTAATTTCTCAAGACTCAAAAATAATTAAGGTAACAATAATCTCTCACTCACACACTCCCCCATTTTCACAACCATTTAGTGGGGAGGCGGTGGAGATCAACCATGAAATTCTGTTCCCGTTACTGCCCTGTAGCTTGTAACAGGGTGCACCCTTGGGATTCATTAAGAGTAAAGATCCTTGTGTTAGCCTGTACCTACAAGCTGGGAGCCAAACATGCATACAAACCCCGGGGTGGGGGGGAATTTCCCTATGTGAACTTACACAGGAGAATATTTAAGGGTAGATACCCCAAAGAATTGAAAGCAGGGACTCAGATATTTCACTCCCATGTTCATAGTGGCCAAAATGCATAAGCTACCCCAGTGTCCATCGACAGATGAATGAATCAACAAAATGTGGTCCATACACACAATGGAATACTATTCTGCCAATGAAAGAAGATTTTAACTTGCTTCAACGTGGATAAACTTGGAGGATGGGTGCTAAGCGAGGTGAGCTAGTAACAAAAGGACACGTACTGTATGATTCCACTTTACAAGGTCCCTAGAGGAGTCCAAACCATAGAGACAGAAAGCAAGATGGAGGTTGCCAAGGGCCAGGGGAGAAGGGGATGGGGAATTAGTGTTTAATGGGGACAGAGTTTCAGTTTAGGAAGATGAGAAAAGTTCTGGAGATGGATGGTGGTGATGGCTGCAAAACAATGTGAATGAATTTAATACCCCTGAACATACACTTTAAAATGATTAAAATGGTAAATTTTATGTACATTTTACCACTAATTTTTTAAAAAAGAATAGTTAAGCACACACCTCTGTAGCTCTGTGGCATCTCCTTTATAAGGGCACTAATCCCACACATGCATCCTTTCCCCATGTCTTACCCTGTGCCTCTCTTCCATCTGGCAGTTCCTATGGGAAACAATATCCTTTTAAAATAAACAGGAAATTTAGTAAGTAGAATCCTTCTCTGAGTTCTGTGAGCTGCTCCAGCCATTTAAGTGAATCCAAGGAGGGGGTTCGTGGGAACCTCCCATTTCTAGCCAGTTGGTCAGAAGCCCAGGGGACAACCTGGACTTGTGATTGGCATCTGGAGCGAGAGGTAGGACAGCCTAATAGGACTGATCCCTCACCTGTGGACATGATGCCATCTCCTTGATGGTACTGGAAAACCCACACCACACACCAGAATGGGTACCAGAATCATTTTACCTCTCAACAGAGTGTCACCTGCATGAGGTCAAGGACCACATCTCAATCCCCCACTGTCAGAATATCGTTGGGCATCAATAAATATATTCTGAATAAACTTACTAATTAAAACCTTTTAAAAGGCAGTATGCTTTAAAACTCTTTAGTAATTACATATAACTTCAGTAATTGTAATTGTACTTATAATTTAGTACTCTTCTCTTTAAAATTAAATGGTTCTGAATCATGGATTGATCTAGTCCTGTCCATGCACCCAGCTTGAGGAAAGCTCATTTTAACTTAACTTGAACCTTTATTTTGATGTGAATGATGTGAAGAAAACTTTAAGGCTTCAGCACTAATCGTGTGTCTACTAATAAACTTCGATCGTGGAGGAATCTGTCATCAGAAGACTTTGAAGGAGAATACGATGTAAAAAAATCCACAAAACGAGTTGAAACGGAATTACCTTCTGAGGCGTGGAAAGAGGCAGGTGACTCATGGGGACGTCATTTAGGTTAGAAGCCTTGAAGAATTCATTGGCGTGCATACCTTTCATTTATAAAAATAACCATCTTGAAAAAAGAAAGAAAAAAAGTAAATCAAGAATTTAAAATAAGAGAAAGCAGTGACACAGGTGTCCCGTTAAAATATGTCATGGGGGACGGGGGGCAGAAAGACTGTCCACAAAAACGTTTAAAAGTCTAAAGAAGTGGGGCTTCCCTGGTGGCGCAGTGGTTGGGAGTCCGCCGGCCGATACAGGGGATGCGGGTTCGCGCCCCGGTCCGGGAAGATCCCACATGCCGCGGAGCGGCTGGGCCCGTGAGCCATGGCCGCTGAGCCTGCGCGTCCGGAGCCTGTGCGCCGCAACGGGAGAGGCCACAGCAGTGAGAGGCCTGCGTACCATACACACACACACAAAAAGTCTAAAGAAGTGAATGAAATAATTCACTACTCAGAGGCACTCACTCCAATATGTTCTTCTCGTATGACACGAATTTTAATGTGTTTTAAATAACTGAGGTAACGATGAAGATACAATTTCACATCCTGCTCTTTTCCACCTGATACTGTGGAAGAACCATTTTTCCCATACAACTATGGCTAAAAAAGAGAGAAAGCAATTCTTTGAAGTTTTTATAAAGGTCATAACCTTTGATTCTGTATTCACTTACTAATCCTGTTTATGTCTAGACTAAGGAAATAATCCAAACTGGATAAGTATTTATGTACAAAATTTTCATTGAAGCGTTATTTATAATAGTAAAAAATGAGAAACAGGCACAGATTCCAATAACAGGAAAAAGGCAAATTATGATAAATCCATAAGATGGACTACCTTGAGGTCACCAAAAATTATGGTTTTTAATGAAGCGTATTGTTAGGAGCATGTTTAATGAGTAAAAATTTTCTGTTAAATAAATAAAGCAGGATACAAAATTATATATTTTTATCGTCTTTATGTTATACACACATAAATTTATATACGACTATGCACAGAAAAAATTGAATATATGATCCTTCAGGTGTTCACCACGCTTAACCCCAGGTGGTAGGAGTCGAGTGATTTTTATGTTCTCATTATATTTTTCTATCGTTTCTAAATTTCATGTAATAAGTAGGCATTAATTTCTTTATCCAGGAGGGGAAAGATAATATTTTAATAAAGACTCTTGATTGAGTTAATGCACAAAAGTCATTAGAAATTTTTTTTAAAACTTGGATAATTCTACACCATACATGAATGATAACTGTAAATAAATCATATTTGTATGACAGTCCTTAATTAGATGGAAATAGTAGCACTTAAAAAAACTTTCTTGGGTTAAGTTTTAAAGCTTTTGATTCATAAATTCCAAGCTAAGTACTAGAGCTGTCAGGCCCTTCAAATCAATCACTGTATCCAGACCACTTTTTTTTTTTTTCTTTCTGACAGTTTTGAAATGTTATTTCACCAACTTAGGGACTGGAGATGATCAAGATGATAAAGAATTGGATTTTACAAACTCTTCAAGGCAAAATTTATTTTCTCAGGGACGTATTTATGTTTCTTGCCTCTAAAACAGGGCAGTCCGTTCAAAGAACACCCTGAAAGAAAGAAAGATGTTTTAATGGCCCATGAGGAGTTTGAAAGGATTTCCTAATCTGTAGGAGAGCTTCAAAGTAGGCCAACCCACAAGGCCATGGGCGAGAACAGAGCCAGGAACATGGTCTATCCTGTGAGCTGGCCACAAAGGAGGGAGCAGCTCTCGGCCCCAGGGCTGCACTGTTTTTGCTTTTGAGCAGGTGAGATGAGGGGGGGGAGATTTAGGAAAGAGAACCTAGAGTTTAGCTGGGGGCATGTTTTTATCTGAGATGCTCAGGGAGACGTCCAAATAGGTGTCCGGTAGGCAGCCGGCTGGAGGAATCTGTGGCTCTGCGGCTCAGAATTAGCTGGACTGCGGTGAACTTGCCTGCAGTACCATCTTCTGCTGGTCCCTCTGGAACTCTCTCGCCCCTCTGCCACACACTCCGTGCACATCCCCACTAATCAGCCTGCAGTTCCCAACTGGCCGGATTCCTACCTGGCTGCATCCTACCAGATGGATGGGTTTGACCCTTCCCTTCCCACACCCCAAATCAGGCTGGTCCCCGCTCTCCTGCTTTCCCACAGCTCCTCCGCATGGCCCTCTTGTCACGCTGCGTTGCATCTTCACATCCCCCAGGAATTACTTGAGGCAAAAGATATGTGTCTTATTTAGGTTGTGTCCCGAGCAGTGGTAGGCACTCAGTAAATATTTACTGAATGAATGAACTCATCTCTGCCCCCAGCTTCTTCTTGCTTCAAGTCACACGGAATAGCGTATCCCAAACAAGTCTCTGAACTTCCCTCCTATCAGACGACTCCCCTTCCCAAGAGTTTCCGGAGTCTTCTGTTGTTGACTGCTTTCCACGGAGATGTGGTGTCCTCCATGGCTCCTTCATCTGCTAACTATATCAAAAGAGAAAGCACGCAAGGTCTAGACATTTTGAGGCCAGGATTCCATGGAGGAATGATAACAGCTTCATCTTTATAAAGATATAAACGAGCCTCTATAGCACCTGCACAAGTATGAAGGCTGAAGGAAGGCTCATCAGTGCATTCTACTCACCTCTCTCAGGACGCTGCACCCTGGGGACCTCAAACCCCTTTCAGTTCCCAGAAAACAGACTGTTGGATGGGAACAGACTATCGCAAGCTCTCAAAGGAGGAATGCAGGCTTGAGCCCACAGATATGTTACTACAGCAGATCTTGTGCTATCTTGGGAGTACTTTATCATCTTTCACCCCGAGTAATAATAAACAAGAGTGGGAATGAAAAAATAAAACTAGATGCTAGTGATGGGCACTGTTGGTTTAGATGAGCTTTTTATAACTGAGAACGTGACCCCCGGGGGAATCTTCCACCTTGAATGGCCCATCAGTGCCCTTGAGGGAGTCAGTTGTGTATTCAGTTGTGAAGGATAGGAGAAATAATTATGGATCCTATACAAAGTGCTGGAAATATATTATTGAACATTGAATCGAGAAGGGAAGTTGCATTAGGGCTTTCTTAGCAACATTCAAATACACAGTACAGTATTATAAGCTATAATCACTGTACTATATGTTAGATACCCAAACTTCCTTTTTTTTCTATTTTTTGGCCACGCCACGGGATCTTAGTTCCCCTGACCAGGGATTGAACCCCTGCAGTGGAAACGTGGTGTCTTAACCACTGGACCACCAGGGAAGTCCCCGATACCCAAACTTTTCACTTATAACTGGAAGTTGGTACCCTTTGACCAATATCTCCCCATTTCCACCAACCCCCAGCCCCTGGCAACCAGCATTCTGCTCTGTTCCTCTGCGTTTGCCAATTTTAGATTCTACATATATGTGAGATGACATGATATTTGTCCTTCTCTGTCTGACTTATTTCACTAAGCATAATGCCCTCAAGGTCCATGCTTGGGGAGCTTTTTAAATACACCAGTGTCGGGGCCTCATCCCCTAGAGATTCTAACGTAATTGGTCTAAGGTGTGTTAGAGCTTCAGTAATGTTTAAGGCCTCTCTCAGTCATTCGAGTATTTGCCCAAGCTTGAGAGGTACTGCTCTAAACTGTGCCATCAGGTTAATGAGTAGATTTGAGGTCCATTTTATTACCTTTCTGTAGAAAAAGCAAAAAACTGATGGGATGAGGTGCAAAGTCAGGTCAGCACTCAAGGCCCACACACGTATCACCTAGTGGCATACTCCTAGGTGTGAAAGAACACGTTCTATAAACTGCAGGCTTTTGAAAACCAGGTGTCAACAGGAGACTTGTCTCTAGACTGACCAGCCGGAATCTTCCTATTTGGAGGGGCATTCTTTTCACTGTCTTTCCAAAATGCTAGGCTGGACTCGACACCAAAAAGCATGAGCAATCATTTCCTCTTCAAGTCGCTTCCAGCCTTCACAGCAAGATGCATACCTCAGGTGCGTGCTAGGCTTCAACAGGAGTGACCTTTGCCGGGAGCAGTGGGTAGCTTATGGCCAACGTGGCTTGAGTTATACATAACTAGAAATTACTAGCGTCTCTTTGTTTTCACTGTATTTACTTTTTTTATTATTACCTCCTCTTTATGGCAAGAGACAATGGCTATTTACCTAAAACTGTAGTATGTTTCCTTTTTAAACTGAATAAAAGTTTCAGTTATATAGAATGAATTAAGTCCTAGATATCTACCATACACCCCAGTGTCTATAGTTAACAATACTATGTTGAATACTTAAAATTTTGCTGAGTGGGTGGATCTTGTGTAAAATGTTCTTACCACAAAAAAAGGAATTAAAAATGGTGGGAGGAAACTTTTGAAGGTGATGCATATGTTTATGGCATTGATGGTGGCATTGGTTTCATGGGTGTATAATTAGTACCAAACTCATCCAGTGGTATACACTAGATATGTATGTATTTTGTATGCCAATCTCACCTCAATAAAGTGGTTTATAAAAAAGAAAAAAAAAGAAGTCAGAACTCTTGGGTTTGAGCCTTAATGTATCAACTTAGTGTCGGCTACTTTAAAACGCAACCAGAGGTGTACCAAATGAAAATGAATCTCAACTGAAAATTGAAAAAAAATTAGGTAAAAGAATGAATCATATGTTTAAAGTAGTACATAATTATCCATAACGGTGCAGGTGGTGTGCTATGTCAAGAGAAAACAGATACGGAAATGCCCTCTTGTCCAAACCCTTTTCCACCACTCCGTCCCAAAGACAAGGAACTCCAAATGACTGAGGTGAGAACACACTGAAAATGTGAGAAGGGAAAGCTACCTTTCCCCAAATCACCCAGGCAACAGTGCCCTGCTACAAGGCACCCATAGTGCGACACATGTCCACACGTGACAGCCCCTCACACCCACCCTGGCCAGACCCTGAGGCACTAAAGTTGTAGCACTTGCTGTTCTTGGGGTCCCATGGACAGTCTCCAGCGGGCAGGAGCCCGTTCACTGATCTTGCAGCCTTCAGAGTCATTTACAAAATATCTACCCCAAATACTTGCAGACTATTTGGATTTTGGATCAAATCTTTTAAAATATGAAAGATCGGCGTGCCTTTGGAATACCTTTGTGTGTGTGTGTGTGCATGCATGTGATTAGTTATTCAATCAAATACCATCTTCTTGCCCATCCACAACATATAATAAAACACAGAATTACCCACAAGTTGGTAAAATATATTTTATTTGTTCATAAAAAGAAATAGTATGAATTACCAGAATTTCATTTTCCTAGAAACATCTTTCTCTGTGTAAAATTAATTTGTGTTATACATAGGACAAAATACTTGATTTAATTTTTTTTTCTTTTTGCACATATTGGTTATTCTAACATCCAGGTTATAGAGGACACACTGCTAGAATGTGCAGTATTCCAGATTACTGGGCTGAATGAAACTCAGTCATAAATTAATGTTACAAGAGTGAGGAAAAAAAAATCTAACCACACCTTGAAGTTTTACTGACCATCTTTCTTGATCAACTGAAAAGAAAAAGGACATTGACTTCCATGTCAGCATTTTAGACACTATGCGTTTCTAGTTTAGCGGAACCTTCCATTTTCCCTTCTCATGAAAATATCCTGGTAGGATCTGAAACTGTGTTTCTCCAAAGGCCTATAATGTACCTGTCACTCAAAATGACTTCGTAGGAGGATCCCATGAAGAACACAACTTTTCTTCCTTCATCTTCCAATTAAACGTTTATGATGCAGTTACTACACATAAACACCCTTCCAGGTACCACTTACCAAGTACGAACACCTCAAAGACAGCGTGGGCTCGACAGGAACAATAACAACCTCCAAATTTTTTGTTAACCTTTTTGTTTGTTTTTAAACAAACTGAGCGGAATAAAGTACCCCATGAATATCAGAGCTTTTCCTGTAATGCGGAAGAAAACCAAAACGTGTTAGGACAAATTGCCAACAGAAATGGTGTTTGTCTTCTAGCAGCTAAAAGGTTAAGTCGGTGGCCGTGCAGATGGCTAGAACAGGAAGAAAGTCAAGGCCCAATTTGATGTATTGCCCAGCTTCTCCAGGAGGAAGACACGTGTGCCCTGTAATAAGTATCATGCGATGGGGTGTAACCTTGGGGCCGATGCTGAGTCAGGAGCCGTCAGGAACTGTAAGCCGTCAGACTCCTCGGAAGAGATGCACAGGAAGTCTGATTTATTTGTCTTCCACAGAAAAACTCGCTCTAGTCCTTCAGTGCTAATTATCGACATCTGTTTGGATTCAAGGATTTGACCCAGAATAGAATCTTGACTCGCTTCAGTGTTCATGACTGAATGACCCTCCTTCTCTCTGAGGATTTCCTGTTTCAGTTTTAAGGCAGGGAATAAACAACTTAATCGAAAATGGTCCAGCTTAGAAAGGGAAGTAAGGCCCTGGAGGGGAGGGAAAAGTTCATGTGCGTTTCCCCACTGCTTCGTGGCAAACCCTTCTCTGAACTTTTTTTGCAAGTTGACATCACGCACCATGTCAGAGCACGAGAGTGGACAGAAAGCGGACAGGGCAGGATCAGGTGGCAGAAGTGGGCTGGCTTTGACTTTAGGCGATGTTATGCTGTAATGGAAAAGAGGTGTTCCCAGTTTTATTTCTAATAAGCCTTCTGATTGGAGAAATGCACGATCAGTTAGCACCCTTCTGAAGAAGTCTTTGACACCCAAGCAGCAAGAGGGAAGAGCCACGCCATGATCATGGGCATTCCCCTAAGTGCAGGTTGTACACGGCTTGGTAGAGACAGTAACAAAGCTATGAAATGCACACAGCATCTCAGGAATGCACAGAGCTCCCGCCTCCAGTCCCCGTGCGCCCATCCTCCTATACCTTAGCTTTGCAGCTAAGCACGAACTAGCTACGTCGGGGCTAAAACTCGTGGGCAAAGACAGACCAGATTATCAATAAGACATCCCTTAAAGACCAGTGTTTTGTTTCACTGGCGAGTGAGTTATCCCATAGAACATACCAAAGTGTCCTTTGTAAATATCACAACCCGACCATTTTGACAATATCTTCCCATATATTCCTTACTGAAAGTATAACACAAATGACAATTCTTTGATATTGCTACACGGTTACCCAACTGCCACTAGCCGGTCATCACAAATGACCCCTCCAGTGCCCCCTCCACGAAGAGGTAGGGGAGAGCATTCTGCATCAGAGGCAACAGTCCTGGCACCCCTTCTGCCAGGGCCTGGCTAAAACAAGGGACAGCAGCACAGGCTCGAGCGCTTATAGGCAACATGGGCCAGCGTTCCCAGGCTCTTTTTACAAGAGCGTCTCCTGGTTCTCGCTGTTTGGCTGCTGGCTACAGACCGCGTTGTCTTGAGATGAGCTAGGAATTCCAGGGAGGGGAGTTCCAGACACCAAACAGGGGCTGGCTCTGCACCTAGCGGCACCTTGGTAGACTCAGATGGCGTAGGATGAACCTGGCCCCT
This sequence comes from Lipotes vexillifer, assembly GCF_000442215.2. Lineage (NCBI taxonomy): Eukaryota > Metazoa > Chordata > Mammalia > Artiodactyla > Lipotidae > Lipotes > Lipotes vexillifer. Next base: position 681,755 of record NW_006789467.1, on the reverse strand, counting down.
GCAGGTCTCGACACCCGGCACCCTTGGTTCGATCCGGTGGTTCTGCTAGCCTAAGGGATTCTTTGGTGTGTCAAAGCAGAGCCGTCTGCCTGGAGAACGGAACACGATGCATTCGCATGCAAATTAGAAGGGATCGTCTTTATGTCTAAAGCAGCACCCGAGCATCTCAGACACGGGACCTGCAGAAGCGGGGACTGATATTTGCATACACTTCAAGCCGGTTACTGAACCAGGGATGGGGCAGAAGATGAGGCGGAATCAAAAGGTAAAGTCAAGGGCCCTGACAGGCAGACTCTAAAAGGATGTGGATGTCCCTGCCAAGGTAGTGATTCCCCCGTGTGCTGAGCGGACTTGGGGGAAAAACCTAGCGCTGTGGTATGGAGTCTACGCCCTTGGATGTGTCAGCACGTCAGCGAGGAAGCTGCTATGTGAAGGTCTGGCAGCTCAGAGCTCCCAGAGGTACCCAGGCAGGAAGGGAGATGGAAGCTTCCATATGAGGAGGTGGGCAAGTGCATCCAGACAGCGATCGAAGGCTGCATACCCGTAACAACAAAAATCTCAAGTTGTGCTTTTCTTCTTTTTAAATACAATGGGTAGAAAGAAAGAAAGAAAAAAAAAAAAAAAAAAAGGAAGCACCATCCATTATGAAGACAAGAAGAAAATATTAGAAACACTTTGGAATGTTAACAGGTTCTGTTACTCTCTAAAGAGCGTGGCTAGGCAGCTTAGTGAATTAATTGCTCATGAATTAAAAATAAATTATTATAAAATAGATTTCTGTACATTTTACATACATATAATCTCTCTCAATATTTCCTAAGCCCCGGGTGGGGAGGGGGGCGGGGCGGGAGGGTCTGATCAGTCCCAGCCGAAGTCGTGGCCCGTCATCTGGTAGAACTTGCGGTTGAAGGGCCGGTAGAAGTCGCGCAGCCGCCGCAGGACCTGGCCGTCGATCTCGGGGTGGGGTCTGCCCTTGGTCTTGCCCAGGCAGTGAGGGCGGCCGCTGCCCTCGGCCTTCTTGAGGCAGGGGAAGCCCTTGGTCTGGTTGAAATAGAAGTGCTTGTCGGAGATGATGCGCTTGAGGCCCAGGAAGTCCTGCACGCGGCCCAGCTCGCCGGCCGGGTCGCGCACCAGCCGCTCGCCGCTCACGAAGAGCAGCTGGCGGGCGGGGAAGTGACGCAGCCAGCGCTCCAGGTGCTCGGCGTACAGGCCGATCTGGATGGCGCTCCACGCCCGGTCCACGAGGCCCGCCGTCCGGTTCCTGAAGGCCAGGCTCTCGAAGCTGGGGATGTCGGGCCGCTTGGACAGCGTCTGCGTGTAGTCCGAGACGGCCCTGGTCACCGGGTCCCGCACCACCACCAGGAGCTTGGTGTCCTTGGACATGGCCGAGATGCGCGCGGGCGCCTCGCGCGTCACAAAGTAGCTGGGCGTCTTCTCCATGGTGATCTGCCCCTCCAGGGTCCTCGGCATCAGGTCCCTGAGCGGAGCAGAAAGGCACGTTAGGGCCTGAAAACTGAGCGCCTTCCCCTGATTGCCACCGCGAGCTCCTTCCCAGCACAGGGAGGGTCTTACAGACCCGGAGCCTGAGTTGAGGTACCCACTGCTCCGCTTACTAGATGTGTGTGACCGTGATCGCGGACAAAGCGGCACAGACGCAAGGCTGTGCACCCCTGCTTCCTCGCGGATGTACTTAATGGGAAATAATAACACTACCGATCTCCCATGGTGGTTGTGATGATTAAACGTATTAATATACCTCAACAGCTTAGAAAAGTGCCTGGCATAGGCACGGAGACTTGTATGATATCTTTCTTAGCATAATTTAAACATAACTACGTAGGCAAAACTGCTATAACCTACAGGAAGGATAGGACATGACATTTGGACCAAAAAGCAGTTCTGTGTGGTGATTAGCACTAAAAATCACAGGAATCAATGATGTAAGACTGCGCCTGACTTGCTCCCTGAGTTTCAGCATCCGAATATGTGAAACGGGAATGATTTCCACCCACTGCATTCAGTTGTTGCGGGGTTTGTACAATGGAAGCATTTAGCTTAACATTTAAGCACTGTGGGCTTGGACATCAGACCACCTGGGTTCAAATCCCAGCTCGGTCACTTATAAGCTGTCTCATTTTCAGCAACTTACTTTCTGGCCTTCTCTCCTCAGCTGTAAGAATGAAGATGATAATACCAACCTTATGGGAGTTTAATGAGCATTAAGACAATTAATGATCACAATATGCTTTGAACGTGCCTGGCATACGTTATATATTCGATATTCACTAGCTGCGGCTACTACTCCATTATTATGATCATTATGACCGTGTTCAGTACACAGTTTATAGCACACAGTAGGACCATGCTGAACATGCATGTGTACACGTTGGTGTGTGTACATCAGAAGGAGATGTGTTACCTAATCGGACACTAAGTAGCGGTCACAGATGTACAATCTTCCATTTGCTATGGGATAGAGATTTCTGATTGATTCCAACCTGGGCCCAGGAATTGGAAAAAAGACAACTTCCACATCATTTTTGACCAAATATTTACCTCTCAGTAGGACATTCTGAACTTCCAGCTTCAAGCCATCCCTAATCTACTGAGACCAAAATCCCTCTTGGGAGACATTTATAGAAATGACGATATAAACTCTATTGCAAGAGGCGGGAAGGGCAACGGGCTCCTCCTTCATAGCTAGCTAGAGGAAGCATGCTTCTCCCCGAAGGACTGCCTTGCAGCCCTGCAGCTGCCCCCGGCTTAAGCTAAAGCTGGATTGACCCACTTTGCCCATTAACCACTTAGACAAACGTAGCCGTGTCATCAGGCTAACGTGATGAAGGATTAAAGAGGGGCCCGGCTCTCAACTTATTTTGCATTTCACTCAAAAGCAGGTCGAGTTTGATCAAGTCCGAGTTGTTTCCAGTGTTCAGCCACTTGTACCTAGACTGAATCTACAAGAAAGGGTTTAATATTCAGAATCCAAGTGCTATACCGCTATGACTGAAGGAAACCCAACCCGCCAAGTTCTCCAGGGCCAGGGCAGATGGAGTGGGTTTAGGGTCTGTCTTCAGAGGGTCTAAACGCGTAGGAACTTTGAATGAACCAGAGAAGTTCTAAAAGCCTTATAATTCTGACGTTCTCCAGTAGCAAAAGTTGCCCTAATTTTCTTTTTTCTGCTTCTTTTCTTTCTTCAGATGGCACGCCTCCTCCCAGGGTCCAGCAAGTGAACTTATTGTTTGAACTGGCAAATTACACAACAATAAAGAGGAAGGTTATTGAAATGGATGTAACCCAACGCACTACAGCTGAACAGAGGCCAAGACATTGACACAAAGCAGATGATGGAAGTGAATGAACTTGAACTTCAGAGAGGGGACAGGCTGCAAGCCACATTGGGTTGGGGTGGGCCCATCTCCCCCTTGGATTGAGGAAAGCTAGGAAGAGTCAGGAAAACATCTGGCCGGCCCCCTGTTTCCCTTTCCTGGGGGAGAATGACCTCTTGCTTGGTTACAGAAATACCCCACATATGCACACTATTATAAATAAAATAGATAACCAACAAGGACCTAGTGCAGAGCACAGGGAACTCTACTCAATATTTTGTAATAACCTATAAGGGAAAAGAATCTGAAAAAGAATATAGATAGATAGATATAGATATATGTATAAGCGAGTCACTGTGCTGTAATGTGAAACTAACACAATGTCGTGAATCAACTTTACCCACCCCCCCCCCAAAATACCCGCACGTTTCCTGACCTCCAACAGCAATCTTTTTTCTTAATTTTAAAAATTTTTTTTTTTTTTTTTTTTTTTGCGCTACGCGGGCCTCTCACTGTTGTGGCCTCTCCCGTTGTGGAGCACAGGCTCCGGACGCGCAGGCTCAGCGGCCATGGCTCACGGGCCCAGCCGCTCCGCGGCATGTGGGATCCTCCCGGACCGGGGCACGAACCCGCGTCCCCTGCATCGGCAGGCGGACTCTCAACCACTGCGCCACCAGGGAAGCCCTAAAAATCTACTTTTTAACCTACATACAGTAAACAATCATTCTTGGTGTCCAGTTCCATGACTTCGGACACATACATAGAAATCTTTAACAACCATCAGGATCCAGACCGGTTCTATCACTCCCAAATCTTCCCCTTGTGCTGCCCCTTTCCAACTAAGAGCTTAAAGCAAACTCCTTCCACAAGGCACATCCCCTTACAAATAGCCCGAGGCTGCCCAAATCCTTGTTTGGATACCCTTGGGAGGAAAATCTTGATTGAAAAGAGAAAATGGTCAATAGAGACTTAGACATTTTGACATCACAGATCTATTTACTGTTGCTTTAAAAAAAAAAAAAAAAAAAGAAGCTAAAAGTTTTCATGAGGGTGAACATCCCTGGCCACATGCCTGCCTTTCCAGGCCTCAGCCTCCTGGTCTGTGAATTAGCACCGAAGAAGAGGTCGCATTCTGATAAACTGCTCTGAGGACGATCCCATTGTGGTGTCAGGTTGGTAACCGGCCAGGAAGCCGAAATGCCGCATCACTTTTAGCTGTTCCCAAAGCCCACGTCCAGCCCCTGAGAATGCAAAAAACAACAGAGCAGCCAGGAGAAACCTTTACACACAGAAGAATCAGGATTTCTCCTCCCCACCCTGGAAACAACTAAATAAATAAACCTCCACAGTCCGAAATCCAAGTGGGGAATAAGGATGCCCGCCCCCCCTTTTTTTGAGCAGCTGATAAACCCGCAATTATCAGCAGCAAAACTCAAAAACGCTGGGATCCCCAGAGATGCAGGGAGAGGTGGGGCTGAATAGGTAGAGCACAGAAGATTTTTAGGGCGGTGAAAATACCGAGTGATACCGTCATGATGGATACGTGTCATTATGCGTTTGTCAAGCCCACAGAACAGACATCTCCAAGGGTGGGCCCTGCTGTATGTAAACTCTGGACTTGGGGCGATGATGACTGATGTGTCAGTGGAAGCTCATCGTAACCAGTGGACCACTCTGATGGGGGAAGGCTGTGCTTCAGGGGGAGCAGGAGACCTATGGGAATGTGGTTGAACCCCAAATTCACGCGCCGGTGCTTGGTTTCTGGAACTTTGAGCTTTCTGCTTGATTTTGCTGTGGCCCTAAAACTGCTCTAAAAAATAAATAAATAAAATCTGCTTTAAAAAAAACCAAAAAACAAAACAGCAACCCCGACAACTCTGAGATCCCTTCTCTCCTTGGCTTCCTGTCTGTGAAGGATGGTTTCCTCCTTGGGAAGAATGGGGTCGCACACCCTTGCACCCTCAGCCCGGGCCTCAAGCGCAGGTGCAGCCCGCTCATCGGGATCCTTTCCTAACCCTCACCTTCCTCTGCGGCTCCAGTCGAGGGCTCTCCCTGGGATGCTGGGATCACGGCACCTGTGACCACTCACGAAAAAAGAAAACCCTTTCCTCCCAGGGAACACTGAGGGCTGTCAAAGGTAGCACATCTTAACCTGTGACAGGTAAAATCAGGGACTCAACAGCCAACTTCCTGCCTTGAAAATACATGCCAGAAAAACTGAGAAAACGAACAAAAAATAACAAGTCTTCTTTTATGAAAGGATGCCCTTGGGTTCCTGGGATCTGACTGCTCGCCTGCCCAAGCCCCTCCCCCTCACCCTTTCCTCCTCCAGAGGCCTGGCCCACCCTGCCTGGTCCCCAGGGAAGGCAGTTAGGCTGAGGTTAGCTGAGTGCGTCAATCTCCCCATCACAGAGGCCCAGGAAGCACTCAGCTGGCTAACTTGACAAGGGCAGAGGGGCAGCTGGGGGGGGTCGCAGGGAGGGGACGTTGCCAAGGAGCAAACTGCAAAGCTGCCGACAGTCCCGAAGGTGACAGATACTGGCAGGGTCGGGGGCGAGGAGAGGGCACATGTCCCCAGAAGCTAGCGGGTGCTCTGGAGTCCCCAGGGTCATTAGAGACCTAATCAGAGGGGTTTCTGTAGTGACAAGTGTGCAGGACGCTGGTGTCACCTTTTCTGAAGGCGGCCGTGCTCACCATGATACCACCGAGGCTGCACGGCTGTCACCTCTTCTGAAGGCGGCTGTGGCTCACCACGATACCACCGATGCCGCACGGCTGTCACCTTTTCTTTTCTTTTCTTTTTTTTAAAATTTATTTATTTATTTTTGGCTGTGTTGGGTCTTCGTTTCTGTGCGAGGGCTTTCTCTAGTTGTGGCGAGCAGGGGCCACTCTTCATCACAGTGCGCGGGCCTCTCGCTGTCGCGGCCTCTCTTGTTGCGGAGCAGGCTCAGTAGTTGTGGCTCACGGGCCTAGCTGCTCCGCGGCATGTGGGATCTTCCCAGACCAGGGCTCGAACCCGTGTACCCTGCATCGGCAGGCGGACTCTCAACCACTGTGCCACCAGGGAAGCCCTGTCACCTTTTCTGAAGGCGGCCGTGCTCAGCACGATACCACCGAGGCCGCACGGCTGTCACCTCTTCTGAAGGCCCATCTACCAGCCCTGAACATCCACCCCAAACTCTTCCCCGGGGCGGTGCCTTTCTACCTTGTGACCTTATAAATTACAGTGGACTTCGGGGGGAGGGGAGGGGGGCAAAGACAAAGGTCCAGCCTTGTAGCTTCCATCCCGACAGAAAGATGAGACACCCAGGGATGAGAAAGGAACTCTTCCTGTAAACTTGACTGTGGACAAGGAGACACCGGCAGCTCCTGAGACTTGTAACTCGAGCTGTAAGTTGTAACCCTGGGAAGTTTCTTCTTTAAAGCAGTTTTCTTCCCAGGGGAGGAGTGCGGGGGGGGGGGGGGGGGGGGGACCGAGACAGGGAGGAAGATGGGGATCAGCTCAGCCCCTTCTTATCTGGAAACTTCTTCCTTTGTAGGAAGTCTCTGAGCCCACCAGATCTGAGCTCCCCTTCAAAGGGCCACATCTCCATAAATAATTATCTCCATTTGGGTGAGATGTTTGCATATCAAAGAACTCCTCTGGGAGGGTTTCAAATAATTTAAAATGAAATTGTAAATAGTCTGTTGCTCTCCCTGTCTCTCTGGTCCCCAGGAGCAGCTGGGCTCCCGGAAGTGATGTCATTATTCATTATAAAGTTTACTGGGGCTTTTTACTTTCTTTCTTTCTTTCTTTCTTTTTCCTTTTTTTAAGGTAATGGGTAGGAAAGAAGAAAAATAACAAAGGATGGACTCCCCCCGTCCCCTCCTCGGCCAACCCTCTCTCCTTTCTCCCCGCCCAGCCCCCAACCCCACTGCAAGGATTTGGCCTCCATTGTCCTAGAATTTCAATACTGCTCAGAAAATGAAAAGCCTTTGAATGCCATAAGGGGGTGGGGCTCAAAAGAGCATCTCACTCCTCTGGGTCAACTCAAGATTCCTTTCATTTTGGCAGAGTCCTCTGTTATAGACCCTGCTTCACAAAGGCCTGAGTTCCTGTTCCTGGAAGGGGCTGGGGGGCTGGGGGTGGTGGTGGAGGGAGGGTTTCAATTAAAAGCTAATAGCCTTTTGTGTCTGCGCTCTGTGGGGCGTTGCTCGTGTTTATTGGACCTCACTGTGTGCGGGCACAAATCATGTGAAATCAGAGTAATCTGTGTCCCGTTTCCTGAAAAAAAAAAAAAAGAAAAAGAAAAAAATTTTTTTTTCATCAATAGAAGAAAGTTTTCTGCGAAGCACACTCTCTCGAAAGTAAAAGTAAAATCAGCCCTGCCATTGGGCAGACAGGGCAGAGCAGGGGACCCAGAAAGGGGAGAGTAGGGCACCAGATGCAGAGGCGGAAAGGCTGCCACTGAAGCAGGTCTGCCCTTTCCTGCTTTGGCAGATTCTTCCCTGTGTAGACCTGACCTGCTCATCAGAGATGAACTCTGATCAGTGCGGGCTTCCCGTCTGGAACCGGCTCCTTTTCCCTGGGTCAGTGGGAGCCCCAGCTCTGCCTGGGTTACCTCCCAGGCAACAAAGGGCCAGCCCTCAGGCTGTTACACTGGCTGGTATGTGTCACAGGCTCCAGTAAATCCTCTCCCAGCTCCCTGCTTCATCCCAAGAAAGTCTGCCTACCCTGTGCCCTTGGCAACGAGGTGCAAATGTTTGTAAACAGGCCCTTACTCCAGACCTTCTGAGCCACTCCACACCGCCCGTCAACACAGCGTAGATGAAAATCACTTCCCCACCAGGGAAGCACCGCCCCCCGCCCCCCGGCA
>NW_006789467.1:661912-673519 GCF_000442215.2 Lipotes vexillifer | reverse complement strand
CCCCCCCCCCCCGCTTCTCCCAGGGCAAGGGGAGGGACTTCCTGGCCCAGCGAAAGCCCAGTGGGCACTGGGCACACGAAGCCCTGGGCTCTGGTTCCTGCCCTGCCACTGACAAGAGCCTAAGATCTCGGACGAGGCACTCAAAGCTTTGGGCTCGGTTTCCTGTGTATAAGAATTAATGGATTGGAGGACTTCCCTGGTGGTGCAGTGGTAAAGAATCCACCTTCCAATGCCGGAGATACGGGTTCGGTCCCTGGTTGGGGAACTAAGATCCCACGTGCCACGGGGCAACTGAGCCCACGCGCCACAACTACTGAGCTCTCACGCCTCAACTTGAGAGCCCGAGTGCCGCAAACTACAGAGCCCACGCGCTCTGCGGCCCACAACTAGAGAGGCGACCGTGCGCCACAACAAAAGAGCCTGCATATCACAACTAAGACCTGACGCAGCCAAAAAATAAAAGATAATAACCAAAATAAATATAAAAAAATAATGGATTGGTTTAAAAGGGTATTCTTAGGCTCTAAAATTCTGTACGGGGACCCTTACAATCTCCACCCCCTGCTCCTCCAGCCAGCCATAGGTTGGCACGAGTTGGTAAAGGAGAACCTATATAAATATTCGATGATTGAATTGGTACAAAGTGTACTTCAAAGTGTACCTTGGGGGTACAGACAAACCCCAAGAGTGCAATTCAGGTGGAAGTCAATGTCAAGGGTATCCTAAAACTAGGCACTCACTCGTTAGGCAACCTGGTGCCTGGTGGAATAGAAAGGAAAGAAGCGTTCAAGGTCAGGCTATGTGTCTTCAGGCAAGTTGCCTAACATCTCTGAGCTGTCTCTCTGCATTTGTAAAATGGAGATGTTTGTCCTGCTTTTTAAAAAAATGAGATTCAAATGTAGTTCATATGTGAATAAGCTCTTAAAGCAGCAAAACCCTTCCTATGGGTAAGGTGGAATGTACCCCACTTATGTCCCCTCTTTATTATCTCCTTTGACTTATGGCTCTAAATAGTAGGGATATTTCTAGGGAGATATTGCTAAGGAAAAAGAAATTCCACACTGGTTCTTAAATTCAAAGTCTCCTGTAAAACAAATATTTGAAAGAGTCTCCGTTTCCTGAAATTCTTCACTTGTGCTAGGAAGGATCCCATGTTTGGACCTTCCTTCTTAGTTCCCTGGTAGGACCTTGGAGACCAAGAAAAACCAAACTCCCCTTCTTGGGTTGACATCACTGAACGGATGTGATGATCCAAGCCAAAGGGGAGCAGGAAATGAGGCAGTGTTTCATATGAACACATCCTACTTTGGAGGGTTCTTTCTCTCTCTCTCTCTCTTTCTTTGCTTCCTTCCTTCTTTCTCTCTTTCCTTCTTTCCTTCTCTCCCTCCTTCCTTCCTCCTTCTCTCTCTCTCTCTTCCTTACATTCTTTCCATGGCAGAGAATGAGGTTTACTGAAGTAAAACAGCCCGTTTAGGGGCAGGGGTCCATCCCTGGCTGATGAAAAGAAACAACCCAACTGCTGAAACCAGATTCACAGAATGAAGAGTTGATATAATCCATCACCTTCCTGCTTCCTGACTGCAGGGACAGTAGGAGTTTGGGATGAGAGAGAAATCCCAGTCAATCCTCGACTTAAGTCCAAGACAATGGCCCCATCCCTCTCGCTGCTCCCCTTCTACTTTACAAACAGAACTCTACTTTATGGTTATCAGCTGAAAAGTTGATATAAAGTATAAAGTAAATTAGGTCAATAAAAACCGCAGACGTAAGTCTGAGTTAAGCTAAACTGAAGGGAAATGAGAGCAAATAAACTTCCCTTATCACAGGCTTTAAATAGCTCGAGAACATTTTAGAGAAGAAAAGAGGTGCTTTCTAGAGAAAATCCTTGGGAGTGTATAAACCTGGAGACACTGCTGACAAAGAAAACCCTGCAGTTTCTTATTTGTATGCCGATAATCAGCAGCAATTATTTCTTCCCACTTGGTCTGACCTAGTGCTTGAAGCTGATTGGAAGGTGTCTAGAGAAAGGAAGTCACATGGCAAGGCCGATGGAAACTCTGAAGACACCCATCAGGACTTCCCCGGTGGCACAGTGGTTAAGAATCCACCCCCCAACGCCAGGGACACAGGTTCAAGCCCTGGTCCGGGAAGATCCCACATGCCGCGTAGCAACTAAGCCCGTGCACCACAGCTACTGAACCTGCACTCTGGAGCCCGCGAACCACAACTACTGAGCCTGCGTGCCACAACTACTGAAGCCCATGCGCCTAGAGCCCGTGCTCTGCAACAAGAGAAGCCACCGCAATGAGAAGCCTGCGCACCGCAAGGAAGAGTAGTCCGCGCCCGCCGCAGCTAGAGAAAGCCCGTGCGCAGCAATGAAGACCCAACGCAGCCAAAATAAATAAATAAAATTATAAAAAAAATAAAATAAAGACACCCATCAAAGTGCCCTCTCTCCTAACTTTTTGGGGATTCTCAGCTTGTGAAGTATGGAAGCGTTCCAGAGCCAGTTTTCAGGAGGAGAAAGTCGCATCCATTCATTATCAGGGTCACCATTTTTTAATAAAAACTCAATGCATCTGTAACAGGTTACTATATAAAGTCCAATTTGCTTGTGTGTTTCATGTCCAAAGATAGGACAGATGGAAAGTCTTGGAGGCTGAAGCTCTGCTCAAGTGTTCTGTATTACTTGAGCACGTCTCATCAAGATTGTTCAAATTCTATGAGAACTTCCTGAAAGACGGTGAGTCTTAAAATTTCCAGCGATTCTTCTGTGCTTGAGACAAAGCGTTCCCTCCCCCCCGCCCCACCCCCGACTCCACAACTCACACAAGGGAACAAAACTGTAAGTGCCAGGGAGATCAAATAACCAAATGGGTAGTGAGAGAGCTGCTAAGAATTACAAGCAAGATTAACCTTTTACCCTGCATTAGCCCCAGTGAAAAACTAACCCTGTAACTATTTTTAAGCACTAATGACGATTTCTAAGAACAAAATGTTTGGTTGAATCTTATGGCCCGCCATGTTTTGTTTTGTATTTATATGGACGGTGAATTGTAAAGATTTTTATCTTCAAAAGAAATACAAGAACAAAACCCAGCAAAACACCCAGCATAGGAAGCACTGGAAAATAATCTGCTGGATGAACACATAAATGAATGAATGAAAGGAAATGAACTAGCAGTGCTTAAAGCTAATGACTAGAGGTCACAATGCAAATATGTAAAGAGAATTGGGGGCAATGGGGGGCAATCTGGGATAATAAATTACCATTTGGGCCAGGTTTGAAAATGGTAACCATCTCAGGATCCCAATGCTCAAAGTAGTTAATTCTAGAGCAACATTTATGTATCATCCTACCCATTATATTATGTGACACAATTACATTACGAGGCCGCACACATAAAGAAGGTCTTGACCTTGAGTGCTAAGCTACAGCAAAGAACAATCTCCTTGTTTCACCTGTGGAACAGAAGCCAGCCATGAGCGCCTCTCACTTTCGAACTTTGGATGCACCACCTCTTGGGGCCGGTAATAAACCACTTTCTCTCAAAATGATAAGTGGTCGCTGTTAACAGCAGTAAGAAAAAAAGATGACTCTAATGAGCTGATGTCTATTCATTGTCATTTTACTTATTATTTTGCTTAAATTATTAAAATTCATTTGCATTCATCAAATGATGGTGGGGTGAGATACCCCAAATGTCTCTCCCCTGGGTCTCAAAAAGAAAACAGACCAGGAATGTGGACGTAGTGTCTCTCACGGATGGTTAAGGAATCAGTGAAATGGCACGTAGCTATCATTCACGGGGATGATTCTTGCCCTCCAGGGGCTTACTGCGTATTTAGAGGGAAATTCCACATCCAGGAAGTTTGCCAATACATATGGCATTGAAATGTGGAAAAGAAGCACCCATAAGTCATGTCCTTTGGGACATCTAAAGCTTCCTTGAGCTGGTCCCAAGGGCAGGTGGAAGTGAAGATATCAAGAACAAAAGATACCCGAGTGTAAGAACATAAGACAGTGATTGAAACATTGGGCTTGGACTGAAGTTTGTTTGTTTGTTTGTGGAACGGGGAGAAATAAGGCAAGAAAGATTGGAAAGCAGGCTGGAGTGGTCCCCTTTCCACTCTGCTCTCACGAGGTTGAACATGACATTCAAGCTCCCTGCCCAGGTGTCTCCCTGCTTTTCCCTAAGGACATGCTATGTCCCCTACCTTCCTTTTTCACCCTTCACCCCAGCCATGGGCAAGCAGAGCCCTCCTCCTTCTAGTACATTCCTATGGCACTCATTCCTTCCCCAGGCTGGGCTAGCAATTCTGCTCCCCTCTTAGGACCACCACCCTCCCTGCAAATACACATATGTGCGCGCGCGCGCGCACACACACAAACATTAGCATAACCTTTCTCTAGCTGCTATTATAGACTTCGAGGGGGTTGAGGACTGGGCTCTGCCTTATTTGCACTGTGGCCAAAATATATGGCTCTTAGAAGAATGAAGGGTAAATGAATAAACGAACAAACGCCAGACAGAATTTGGATTTGATCTCAGAGGCAATGAGAAGCCACATCAAACGTGGGAGGTGAGTGGCCTCAAGACGTATCAGGAGTGGGGGAGACTGTGCTTCCCAGCAGCATATTTTAAACAGATCTGGGCTTTTAGCTGGTGATAAATTCCATGAGGCTACTGAGGACTGATACAAGAAGATGTAAAGAAATTTGGAATAGGCAGAAAAGATTACTGGCTATCTCCAGTGGAAAACTGTGCCATGTGTTATCTGGAGCTAGCCTTTTTATTGCCTTTGAGATATTCTGCAACTCTGTAAATTATAGGCAACAACATAGCAAGGCAATGTAAGTCTTGACCATAGGCATGCAAATAAGTGCTTTCTGGTGGAACTTCTGTGGGTTTCCTTTTCCACCTCCCACTACATGGAAAAAGCCAGTTTCAGTGCTGGCTTTATGCTCCTTTATGTCAAGGAAACTGAAGTTCTTTTGACTTCTCCTTTGGACCAATGGTAACATCTGTCTGGTTCTCATTAATATTGGGTTGGCCAAAAAGTTCATTCCGCTTTTTCTGTAACATCGTATGGAAAAACCCGAACCAACTTTTTGGTCAACCCAATAATAAGTAAAATAAAATCCTTAACGTGCTCATTAAAGAAATATAAACCTTAACATTATAACTGGATGAGAGTCCCGATTTTACCTTTTGCTTTTAGAAAACTACCCTTTACCGAAAAGGCTGGATTAGCCATGTGCTTTTTACGAGTGCTATCCAAAAGAAGGTGGCACTTACATAATAGACAGTGGACTCAGCCATAAAAAAAGTCATCTGCAGCAACATGGATGGACCTAGAGATTATCATACGAAGTGAAGTGAGGCAGAAAGAAAGGCAAATACCATATGCTATCACTAATCTGTGGAATCTGAAATATGACACAAATGAACTTATCTACGAAACAGAAACAGACTCACAGACATAGAGAACAGATTTGTGGTTGCCAAGGGGGAGGGGGGGGATGGAGTGGGAGGTTGGGATTAGCAGATGCAAACTTCTGTATCTAGAATGGATAAATAACAAGGTCCTACTGTAGAGCACAGGGACCGATATTCCATATCCTGTGATAAACCATAGTGGAAAAGAATACGAAAAAGAATGTATAGATATGTACAACTGAGTCACTTGGCTATACCAAAGAAATTAACACAACATTGTACATCAACTATATTTCAGTAAAATAAATTAACAAAAAAAATAAGAGTGCTATCCACGCCAGTGGCTGTTACCCCACAGCATCCTCTTTATATAACCCCGTCCCCAACGTAGTACCAAGAACAGCCATGCTTTCTTTTGAGCAAACAGCTTGTTTGAGTGATTTGTGTAACTGAGGTTTGTCTGTCTGTGAAGGCTGCCATGGAGCTGAGGGTCATGTCCACTGTCATTTGAGAGACATTTCTTAGGCCAGTTCCTGGCTCCATTTTATGGCCCCGCTATCGATTCTCCTGTCTTACTGTCACATTTTATGTGTTTGTGGCCCTTTCGGTATCATTCAAAAGCCACCTGGAGTATGTGCTCAAGAAGGGCAGATACACAATGCAGTTCCGCAGATCTGAGTGGGAAAGCGGTGTTGGGGTGAAAACCACAGAACGGCTGATTCGAAGACATGCAGACGGAAGGAAAAAAGAAAAGTTGGTAACAGGTTTGAGGCGAGGAAAGACCTTCAGTTTTTAAGCAAGATGTACTGAGGGCGGGGTCCTTCTGTGTTCTGAGTTCACCCACAGAAACTGTAGCTTCCCACACAGTGTTCAGGGTGAGACTCAGAACACAGGGTCGGTGTTCATCCCAGAAATGTTATAAACAAACGAGGGTTTAGGTTTTTGTGTCCATAAGTAAAAAGCAGAAATGGAGAGCAGGTGAGCATCACCCCAGTTTCTAAGCTAGAAAAGGTTTTCTGGGTCCAGGCAGGTCAGCCTGGGGTGGGGTAGGAGCTTTCCTGGGAGGCCAGCCGGAGGCCAGGGGCCACGAACAATGGCCACCTCTCCCTGAGATGCTCAGCGCTGTTCTCCATTCACCCGCAAAACCAAATAAAGACCTTTAAGCTGCTACTTTCCCAAATGAATTCACTTCCAAATCCGGGGCTGGGAACACGCAGCACTAAGCCCGTGAGCAAACACCCGCTAAAGGAGAGAACAAGAGACACTCTCTCGGCTGCCCCATTAGCACGTTTGGGAAATTAATCAACCCCCCAACCCCTCCAAGGACATTGTTTCCCTAGGCTGGCTGAGTGCACATCAATTAACTTCTCACGTGGAAGCAGGTAGGACGACCAGTTAACAAAAAGAGGCGTGGAATCAACTCACTGTATAAAGGTGCCCAGAGCTGATGCCCCAACCATCTTCTTTTATTCTTTTTCTTTTTTTAAAAAATGGAAGTATAGTTGATTTATAATATTATATAAGTTATAGGTGTACAACATAGTGATTTAGTATTTTCATAGATTATACTCCACTTAAGGTTATTATAAAATATTGGCTAGGGCTTCCCTGGTGGCGCAGTGGTTGAGAGTCCGCCTGCCGATGCAGGGGACACGGGTTCGTGCCCCGGTCTGGGAAGATCCCACATGCCGCGGAGCGGCTGGGCCCGTGAGCCATGGCCGCTGAGCCTGCGCGTCCGGAGCCTGTGCTCCTCAACGGGAGAGGCCACGACAGTGAAGGGCCCGCGTACCGCAAAAATATATATATATATATTGGCTAGATTCCCTGTGTTGCACAGTGTATCCTTGTAGATTATTTTATACATAGTAGCTTGTACCTCTTCACCCCCTTCTCCTATCTTGCCCCTCCCCCCTCCCCTCTCCCCACTGGGAACCACTAGTTTGTTCTGTGTCTGTGAGTCTGCTTCTGTTTTGTTATATTCACTAGTTTGTTTTATTTTTTAGATTCCACGTGTAAGTGATACCATAAGTATTTGTCTTTCTCTCCCTGACTTATTTCACTCAGCATAACGCCCTCTAGGTCCATCCATGTTGCTGCAAATGGCAGAATTTCATTCTTCTTTACGGCTGAGTAATATTCCGTTGTATATATACTGCATCTCCTTAAGCTGTCTCCATGAATCTGGAATTCCAAGAGATTTCTTTACGAGACAAACAGTGTCTGTCCAAGGAAGGACCCCCTTTCCTGGGGCCCCGCTTCCTCTGAAGAGAGAGGGTTTTCCTCTTACTCAGAACAGAAATGGGGCTTGTTAATGATCATGACAGAATGTTACCCTCACTGACAGGCTGCAAGTCCCAGAGCTGTGCCCTCAGAGCAGGGTGCTTCCACTTTTAGGGGTTACAGAGAATTTGGGAAAAGGGCTGGGTGCTAGAGTGCACGTGTGTGACATGCATATGAGCCTCAGCACCCAGGTTCAGGGGGATTACAGACCCGCGGGGGCCATCCATGGGCCCAAGTGGAGAGCCCCGAGATGGCTCATCAGCAATGCGCCAGCCGCCAGCCAGCTGCTCGACCATCAGAAGCCCAGACGAGGTGGTGTGTTAGGCAGTCAGCGTACTCAGCATGGTGGACACGTGTTCTCCATCCACCTGTGAGGTCAGCATCACAGTTAGGACCCCCAAGCTTCGCTCACCCCACAATGCTTTGCCTGAACTACCTCCAAATGGGATTCGCCTCTGTGTTTTAGTGACATCGATATGATGAGCTAGCATGACAGTGGTCTGCACGTGGTCCTGTAAAGCCACAAAGACACTGCCCACTGTGATGCTCAACAGGGAAGCCAGTCTGCCTCCAAGCAAGAGTGACTAGGCCTCCTTGTGATCAGAAGATGCGTCTCTCTCTTCCTTGGCCGTTATGAGGTCAACTCTAAGACCCGCGCGTGGCACTTTATCCACCAGAAAGGACTGGGCACCCAGGCTCTCCATGGGGTGTTTGCTCCACTTTAGAGAGCCAGGAGAGTGAGGATGAGGGCGGTTAGATGGAGTTGCCCCAAGTATCCAGCCACGGCAAAGCAGGGACTCGGGCTTCAGAAGGTTCAACTCCGAATGTCACGTTCATCCCGGCTCTCAGCAGTTCTAAGAACCTCCAGGATTAAAATGCTCAAATACAGCAACCATCTCTCCAGACCCATCTGACCCATCTATTATCATCTACCCCCTTTCTAAAGAGGCATCCATCTACCCTCTTTTTCAGACAATTAAAAAAAAAAAAAAATAGGGGTTTCCCTGGTGGCGCGGTGGTTGAGAGTCCGCCTGCCGATGCAGGGCACACGGGTTCGTGACCCGGTCCGGAAGATCCCAAATGCCGCAGAGCGGATGGGCCCGTGAGCCATGGCCGCTGAGCCTGCGCGTCCGGAGCCTGTGCTCCTCAACGGGAGAGGCCACAACAGTGAGAAGCCCGCGTACCGCAAAATAAATAAATAAATAAATAAATGGGGAATTATAAGGGTAAAAATTATAATGGAATAAATATATATATCAACATATACGTATGGAAAGAGAGAATAATTTAGAAAGTGAAAGCTAAATGTCTCACTGGTTCCCGGCACTTCTGCCGTTTAGCCTTTATTTTAGGAGTTCATATTTCACCCAACCCAACTAAAACAAATGATCACAAAACTTAAAATCATCAGATGATCCTTCCCCAGGCACAGCCCTAATTCCTCTGTCACTCTTCCTATTCTGTATCTCATGCTTTAGCCCTGGTTTTTGTTTGTGTGTTTGTTTGTTTGTTTGCGGCACGCGGGCCTCTCACTGTCGTGGCCTCTCCCGTTGCGGAGCACAGGCTCCGGACGCGCAGGCCCAGCGGCCATGGCTCACCGGCCCAGCCGCTCCGCGGCATGTGGGATCCTCCTGGACCGGGGCACGAACCCGTGTCCCCTGCATCGGCAGGCGGACTCTCAACCACTGCGCCACCAGGGAAGCCCTAGCCCTGTTTTTTTTTTCAACAGTATTTGTCTCTTGTAAAGAAATCTCTCGAAACTCCAGTGTCCTGCGGGAGAAAAAGCACTCGCCCTCCAATCCTATAGGATCAACATCACAGACCAGGGCGGCTCTATACGGCTCGCCCAAAAGGCTTTGCTACCACCCTGCTGGGGCCAGGGAAAGAATCAAAATTTCTCACAAGGTGTTTTCAGGTGTCTCGGACAGAGGAGCTGACCTGAGGCTATACCTGCTTTGCCCTCCTTCCCTTTAAACAAACCAGGTGTGTAGAAGGCAAAGCGAGCTGGTTCTAAACGTCCAGAGGGTAGAAGTCACAGCTCAACCCATCTTTAGAAGCAGTGAGACACAAAAGCTGTGCCAGGCTGGACAACCCACTCCAACCAAGAAAAACAGGCTGATAAATTAGTCTTGGGAAGCCACCGAGCAGAGCCCCCAAGAATCAACTCAATAGGCTGCCTCCTGTTCTAGCCCATTAGCTATTTGAGATTACCATCATGCGGGGAGTCGCCTGTCAGCTGGAAATTAAATTAGCCTCGCTATAAACCAGGAATGTCAAGTGGAAAATATCTGATGAGCGATCCTGGGGAAAAACTCCACCACCAAACCCCACCCCGCCAAGCAGCATCCTTCCATCCTCCAAGCTGGGCCCTTCTGTGCAGTGGCTCTTCTGAACGATAAGAAGCACAACACAGCCAAAGGGGTGAGACTTTCCTGGTTCTGGTTTTCAGAGAAAAGCACAGTCCACTGGGGTCACTCCTAGTAAAACTGCCAAAGAGGTGGCCTCATGAGACAAAATGGTTAGAAATGTGGCATTCAGAAAGAGACAGAGTAAGAAATGTTCAGATTAGAAAGAAAGGAAGGGGGAGGGTGAAGAGAGAGAATGGGGGCAGGGGATAAACACACATGTGCACCCAGCATCCCTGGGGATGCTCTGTGCAGAGGCATACGCTCCAGTGAGCGGGCAGCAGGCCCTACCTGCACCTTCAGAACAGGTGTGTGCTTGAAAAGCTACCTTGTAATCACCAGGTTTGGCATTTGGCTGTGGCAGCCAAGCCCCGAGCAGCTTCTAAGATTGTTGGAACCCAGCATCCGAGGGGCTGTTGCTGCGCAGGTCCTCAGAGCTGAGAAGTGGAATTTCTAATTACATGGCATTGGGCTCTACGCTAATGACGGGCTCCATCCAGGCAAGCAAAAAGCACCCAGGTTAGAGGATGTGGGTCCCCAAGCACATCCCAAGAGGATCCCAGCCTTTGCCTATTTTTCTGGGGGGTGGGGCATATTCTCTGATCACCAGCAAAAGCAACTCCTATTTCACACTATTCAGTGGCACTTTGTAAATCCCACTTACAAGTTGAAATGCTTGAGAGAGAGAGAGAGGAAAGATGCATAACGAACCATACTAGTTACCCTTTGAAGTCATGATGTTAAAGGCTCACTCACCAAAGCCCTCAGTCCCCCTGACGCTGTCCCACTCGCCTTCCTTTCTCCCCTGCTGGTCCTTCCCTGCGTCCACGACACTTCTTCACATAAACCTCCTTGGCTTTTCACATGTGTTCCTTCTGCCAAGAAGACTCCCCCTTCCTCACTTGGTCTGTACACGAGCTTCTATTCATCCACCAAAACCTTGCTCTGCGTTACCTCTTCTCTGAAGCCTTTCCAGGAAAGATCCTTCCCCACTTCGACAGATTTAATCACTCCTTCCTCTGCAATATTTCTTTGCCTTGAGCATCCTTCTCTTTTTGCCTGTATCACGCACCGCACGACTGTATTTAGCCATCTCAACCCCCGTCTTCACTCACGAGCTCTGTAGTCAATATCCATGGTGTAGGCCAGGCCCTGTCCCCACCCTCATTTATGGAACCCCCAAATGGCACCCGTTTACACTAAGAACACAGAGACGTTCTTCTCTGCCCCTAACCTGCCCTCTTTCTTTGATCTCTGATCACAGTGACTTCTCACAGGGACGTGATCCCATCCCCGGGCCCCCCAGATGCCCTTTCTCTTCCTTCCGGTCTCTACCCAACATCACCCCTTTAAAAAGGCCTAAAATAGCCCTTTTCTCCCATCACCCTCTCTCCCACAACTCTCCATCCCCTCTGTCTGTTTTATTTCTCTTCGTGGTTCTGACCATTGCAGGAGACCTTCTTTTTTTTTTTTTTTTTTTT
>NW_006789467.1:653334-661641 GCF_000442215.2 Lipotes vexillifer | reverse complement strand
GCGGGCCTCTCACTGCTCTGGCCTCTCCCGTTGCGGAGCACAGGCTCCGGACACGCAGGCTCAGCGGCCATGGCTCACGCGCCCAGCCGCTCCGCGGCATGTGGGACCTTCCCGGACCGGGGCACGAACTCGTGTCCCCTGCATCGACAGGCAGACTCTCAACCACTGTGCCACAAGGGAAGCCCGAGACCTTCTATCTTTATTAGTTTGTTTGTGTATCAGTCTCCTGCCCATCTCCCTAGTAGAATGTAAGTGTCAGGAGGGCAGGATCAGTGTTCATAAAATAGGAACTCAATAATAATCGTGAAATGAATAAATCTGTGCATCCCCAGAGCCTGGCACAGAGTAGCTGCTCAATTAATTGACAAAATCAATATGTAACTATAAGAAGCAAAACCGACATCACTGGCCATTGTAATCCAGAGACACCACGAGCTGAGTGAAATCAACTGGATTTGTCCCCAATTCTCTGTCCCCGCTGCTGGTTTCCAATGGACACAATCCCCAGGGGTGTCCATAATGTCTGTTTCCCCCAGGTTATCCTCTTGATAGACTCCACTGAGTAGAGAAAAGACAAAGGGTTTTACTGTGAAGACAAAACAGCATCAAATCTAAATTAGAATGTAACTGGGAAGCAACCAGCAGCTGGAAAATTCTCTACGGAGGTCACTACGGAGGTGCAATAAAAATAAGTGGGACTGACTAACCCAAGCACACCGCTGAACCTGAATGGTGCAGTCACGTGGGGAGCATCTTTACCTGCAACCCAGAGCGCTGGGTCCACTAGTGCTGGGTCCACAGCTCCAGCTCCTGGGACCCGTCCCTCAACACAGCTGGGGGCTGAGCAACCACAGAGGACACACACCCATAGGTGCCATGCCCTTGCACTTCCCATCCCCCCCAACCAACATCTCCCAAAGACACCATCTGCAGTAAGATGAGGTGGCTTTGATCAGAGGCCTCCAAATGAATGCATGCCGAAGTCTCAAAGAAGCTGGCACACGTTTCTCCCTGGTAAATGCTCCTTTAACAGAACACAAAAAGCCACGAGCCTGTTCCGTACTTGTTTCCAGCTGGGACTGGAAGAAAACAACCCTAAAAATGTGAGTGACAGAACATTCCAGCAGAGGGGACAGAGGGGGAGGGACAGGGCCAGTGTACAGGGCCCACCCCTGCTCACACTGGCAGCCCCCTAACCAGGAGCCCTTAGTCGGGCTCTCCTGAGCTCACCCCTCGGCCTCTCGGATCTGTTTCTTCTAAACAGAAGCAGCCCCTGGATCCAAGGGAGATGCAGTTCTAAGCCCGGATTGATCAGTAAGTGCCACCTCTTCTATAAGCTAACATGGGAGGCTCCCAAGCTTAACTGAGTTCCTCCATGGTGAGTGATGGGACTATAACTAAACCGCTCTGGGGATGCTGGCAACCAGGAACCCAGTGTGCTTCTCTCAACTTGCCCAGGATTCTCAGACAGCGGCCAGGGTCAGCCCCAGGGAGTGGGGGCCACGTGGCATCTTTCTCCCCTGGCTTCCTCTGCTCGCTCAGAAGTCCCCCCAGAGGAATGACAGGGCTCTCCCCGACCCCCAGCAGAACTAGGGATCAGAGGAGGAGGTGGGCGGCCCTGCCTGCAGGCTGTGGCCATTGGGTTCTTACCGGCATCCGGAGCCCAGCTGGGACCTGGGAATAAGGGCCCTCTTTCCCCCAAAGCCCTGTGGGACAGTCATTCAAGTCACCCAGAGAGGCAACAGGGAAGAGGGGTGTGTGGGTTCTGTCACGAGTGAGGAGGCGTGGCCCACCCCTTCTCCTGAGCACCATGGGGACACATGCTTGTCCTGGAATTCCAAGAGCCTCATAGGAACCATCCAGTGGGGCTGAGTGTTGATCACCCCAGAAAACCATCTATACATTTTCTTGCTTTCTCTGCCTTGGAAAGACCCAATCATTTCCTTTTCCTCAAAAATACATTCATATGATTCAAATGCATAATTCATGTCACGTCTGAATTTCTTCAGTATGGGAGGCTCTGCTGCCCCAAAAATCTTCCAGTGAGCTGAAGACCCATCCTCAACATAACATTCCACATCCTAGCTGGCCTCCTGGGCCCTCTCCGCATCCCCGCCGCATGTCCCCATCACTTGGCCAGGCCTTGCTCTGGGCCTTTCCCACAGAGATGCTCTGCCCTGAATCCTTTCATCAGCTTTCTGGGACAATCAGCCAGCCAACTCCTATCCATACGTCAAAGCCCAGCTCAACAGTGACCTCTCCTCTGCTCCCATGGCATTTCTCACTTTGTTCTATATTATCTCTCTCTATGGCCCCTTGAGGAAGATCGTGAGCTCTTTGAGGCGTCTGATAACGGGTTAACATCTGATTCTCCCAACTGCTTTCATACTGCTTGGCCCATCC
This sequence comes from Lipotes vexillifer, assembly GCF_000442215.2. Classification (NCBI taxonomy): domain Eukaryota; kingdom Metazoa; phylum Chordata; class Mammalia; order Artiodactyla; family Lipotidae; genus Lipotes; species Lipotes vexillifer. The sequence goes on along the minus strand of NW_006789467.1, from coordinate 659,238 downwards.
TAGTTGTTCCAGACTGTCTGGTGGATGAAATTAAATCACGGAGGAAGGAACGGTAGACTCCACGGTATCCCATTAGGACCGCCACCTAGACGCTCTGGTCACGACTTGGCGAGAAGGCTGCATCGTTACTACCTGATGTTCACAGGCCCCGTAGGAAGAGAAGGTGGGTATTAAGTGTCCTGGTAAAAGCTCCGTAACTTTATAGGAGAGGAAGTGTGATAAGAATGAAAAACTAGTCGAGAGTACACCATCCAGGACCCCACTCTGGTGTGAAACTGTTCACCTCCAGATCGTGGGAAACACCTTAGCCAGACACACCCCTAGACCCAGAAGCGAGGTGAGAGGGCCGCACAAACAGGAGTTCGGATTTCGCCAAATACGAGGAAGGGTCCTTGCTAAGTGTGTCAGGAGATAACAAGATCGTTCGAGCAAGCAGAGTGCGTGGAGGGGAAATCCAGATCCTCCTGTAACTTAAGTTTTGTACAAACAGGTAAACTAATCCCCCCATCTCTCTCTGTAAAAGGTTCCACTCATCTCCTTTCCCAGCGACACCTAATCTGAAAGTTTCCTTCGTTTCCGGTGCTGTAAAACTAAAAAACACTTTTAACTGTCCCCCCTTGGCCCCGACACAAAGAGGGGGAAATGCATGTTTAAAAAGAGAAAAAAGCCATTGGCTTTGTTTGCAGCTCAAGGCTGCCAATGTTTCTTCATGGCCCGGCTGTTACTTCTCAGGATTCCGTGCAGGGCGAGCAGTCAGCCTGGTGTGATGATAACACGCATGCAGACCACAGGGGCGACCCTGGACCAGGCAGGGCGCAAAACAGCTTTGCCCCTTTATCCAGCGTCATCGGACATCCTGCTCCATATAAACAGCACAGCGACGAGTGCTTACTTTTGAAAAGAGACATAATAATCTTCTTGGAAAGCTGAACCGGCAATTAGCCTGCTGGAAGCCCAGCTAAAGAAGCTTGTAGCAAGACCCAGCTTGAAATTCTCACCCATCATCCCAGGAGCAAAGGGGGTGCAGACACAATACATTTGAGATGATGTCCCAGTGGCACAAGTATGCAGTCTAACTCCCAATAAGAAGGGGCGGCTGGGACTTCCCTGGTGGTCCAGTGGTTAAGACTCTGCGCTTCCACTGCAGGGGGGCGAGCATTCAATCCCTGGTCCGGGAACTAAGATTCCACATGCCGAGCGGCCAAAAAAAAAAAAAAAAAAGAAGGGGCAGCCTGTTCCAAGGGGTAAAGGTGGACAGACAGAGCCCAGGGTCAGGGGTCAAACTCTTGAACTGCAAGTGACCTTGGAGACCTGTTCTGATAACGTGCCCCACACCGGCATTCGACAAACACCCCTCCTCAGGTTATCAGTTGGCACTGAGTGAAAAGAGGATTCTGTACTTGGGGGAAACGCTAGGTTCAACACAATTAAACAGATTTGCGGGTTTTTTCTTCGGTTACAGTACTTATCAGGGCCTTTACTGTGCTAACATGGAACCATTTTTTCGACATCACCTATTAACCTTTCAGAACTTTCTTTCACTGAAGAAACTTGAGGCAGTGCTTCTCAAAGTGTGATCTGTGGACCACCTGCCAAGGGTCCTCGAGGAGATAAAGATAAGGTCTGAGAGTAAGTGTTTAAAGCTATTATAAGTCCTTTGACGTGGCTACAAAATCCAAGGCCCTGATCAATGAACTCACTGGGCAGGGGATAGATCAGTGTGGGTGTTGACACCAAAGAGATAAGGTGACTTGCTTGAGGTCACAGAGTGTCCGTAGCAAGGAGCTGACCCTAAGGGTTGCCGACAAGAGGCCACAAGGAAGGAGAGTCTGTTAAAGAACTAAAAAAAATTTTTTTTTTTTTTTTTTGCGATATGTGGGCCTCTCACTGTCGTGGCCTCTCCCGTTGCCGGACGCACAAGCTCAGCGCCCATGGCTCCCGGGCCCAGCCGATCCTCCTGGACCGGGGCACGAACCCGCATCCCCCGCATCGGCAGGCGGACTCTCAACCACTGCGCCACCAGGGAGGCCCTAAAAAAAAATTTTAAATAGGAGAAGCATCCATTAAAAATCATTGATGATGGTGATTCTGATTCTAAATGGCACCCAGCCAACAGACCTCCGCGCATCCTCTCCCAGGATCCCTACAGAGGTGTAAAATGAAAACTAAGTAGAAAAAAGGTTAATGCCAACATCGGACGAGAATGTCCACGAGGAAATTCAAACGTGAAACAGCACATACCTGAAGGAAGGGGGGACAGGTTGTAGCTCCCCAGTGTCTGGCATTGAGCTGGACCAGGCAGGTGACAAATGAGTGAAGCAGGCCAAGTGTGAGACAATAAGGAACAGTGGAAACTGTGTCCAAGGAAGAGAAGATGCCTCCGGTCACAGACACAGCTGTTCTCCAGCTCCAGCCAGCTGCTGCCATGAGAAAGGCAGGCCTAGAACTGTCAGATCCCTTATCAAAAAAAGAAAATCGGGGTGGCGGGTGGGTGGCAGGGAGGAGGGACAGTTAGGGAGTTTGGGATTGACATGTACACCCTGCTATATTTAAAATCCAAGGACCTACTATAGAGCACAGGGAACTCTGCTCAATACTCCGTAATAACTTAAATGGGAAAAGAATTTTAAAAAGAATAGATACATGTATATAACTGAATCACTTTGCCATATGCCTGAAACTAACACAACATTGTTAATCAACTATACTCCAATACAAAATACAAATTAAGAAAAACCCAGAAAATCTGATTTGCACGTGAAATCTGCAAATCTGTCAATATTGGCAATGAATTTGCATGTTTTTAACACCCTAAAAATATTCAGTCAAGGATTTCATTTATATTAAGTCCAACAACAGGCAAACCAATCCGTGGTGGTAAAAGGTAGGACAGTGGCTATCCTTGGGACAGGGACGGTATTTGGAAGGGATCTTAGGCGTGGCTCTGGGGACCCTGGAACGCCTGTTACATGGGGATGCGGGCTGTGAAACTTCATCAGGGTGCACACTTCTGATTGGTACGCTTTTTTATAGGCATGTGAATAAAATTTTACTAAAAAATATGTATATAGGCCAGATATATAGGTAAAATAATATGATGTCTGTATTTTCTTCAAATAATATAGAAAAGACAGAATACAGCACTTCCTGGAAATGATGGAGGGAAGTCTTGGGCAAAGTAGAAATTAAGGCCACACGGAGAGGTGATTGAACCTGTGGAAGTCCTACAGATGCTGCGATTTCTCTGGAGTTTCCCCCTGTGTGTGGAGAGACATGTTAACCGATGCCTGAAGTTAGAGGACATCATTCATAAGGACCAGAGCACACGGGGCTCCTGGCATGGGTCAGGGCTGGTGACCGGCAGGACTGGCGAGCTATAAGGTCCGAGTTCTGGGCGAGGGTAGGAACTCAGTGGGCCAGGGCTGCTCTGGGATAAGACCTTCTCCTGCCAGCTGCTGGGGACACTACCAAAGTGGGTGTCTGCACAGCGGGGGGAGAGGGTGTTTAGGGTGTCAGATGACACAGCAGATGAAGAGACCATACGAAGTGAGTGGAGAGGGTTTCAGTTTCATCTTGAGAACTAAGAGTCTGAGTGCCCTGCTCATGGCGGGGCGGCTTCCAGGGACAGGTGAGAGGAGAGATGGGCTGGCAGACGAGGAGATGGAGGGAGCTGAGGTCCGAAAAGGGGCATCAAATGTACAGATCTCATCGCGGGAGGAAGGGCTCCAGGGATGATGCCAGAGCCCCGGGTCGGTGCAGGGGTGACGGGCATGAAAACTACCAGCCTCAATGCAGACATCCTTGCAACAGAGACGGGGCAGAGAGTGAGTGTAAGTTGGGACAGAAAAAGAGAGAAAAAAATATAATCTTGGGGATATTTTATATGGAAAAGTCTGTGTTTGAGGGGAGGAAAGAAACAACAAAAGACATGGCTTAAACTGGTCCAGAAGGAACGTCATGTCACATTTCAGCCACGGAGAGAAGCTCCATGTTGCAGAGTTTGAAGGGCCCTCAGGGAGGCACTGGGTTCAGGACGCTAAGCCACCTACAGATACAGCTGTATGACCTTGGCCATCTCTGTGAGGTCCCCTTTCCTCCTCTGCAGAATGTGGAAAATCACACAGGAGGTATCACTGCTAAGACGAAATGCACGCTGGCCACTGGCCTGCACACAACAGGCCTCAATCGCTAAGGCGGCGCTATCTTTTTTCATATTACGTCACCTAGTAACCGACATTCCCTCTCCTTCCTTCCTTCTCCTTAGCTCTCTCTGGAAGGTTCCCGGAAAATAAAATACAAAATCACATTTCTTAATTTTGACTATTGAATATTTTATCACACGTACTCTCATCTCCTTAAAATGGTTTTTAGATGTATTAGTGGTTCAGGAGGACTCATGGTTATTTTTAGCCAGTGCCGAACTTGCTTTGAGACTTCTTTGAAGCCTGTAGAGTTTAGTTCACCGACTAAAGGGGCACCTCAAGGACAAGTTCACATCTCTTGAACCTCCTTGGGACCTCAAGTGCTGCCCGGGAGAGCCCTTGCTAAAAGTAAATGCTCAAACAGGGCATTTTTAGGGCAATGATACTTTTTGTATGACACTATAATGATGGATACGTGTCATTATACATTCGTCAAAACACATAAAATGTGTAACATCAAGCGTGAACCCTGATGTAAACTATGGATTTTGGACGACAGTGATGAGCAGTGTAGGTTCATCAATGGTAACAAATGTGTGGCTCTGGGGCTTTAGGTTGAGAGCAGGGAAGCTGTGTCTGTGAGAAGCAGGACGTATATGGGAACTCTGCCTTTTCAATTCTGCTGTGAATCTAAAAGAGCTCTAAAAAAATAAACTCTATATATTTTTAAAAACTAAGTGCTCAACAAATCCTTGCTGGAATAGGTTTAAAAAAAAAAAAAAAAAGGTCAACACGATTTATAAGAATGACTTCGACTACAGAAAGAGACTTAAAATGGTCACCTTTCCCTTCCTCCATCAAGTATTTCAAATCAATGACAAAGTGATGAGACCTCTCTACCTTGCTCTCCCACCCCCTACCACACACACTTGGGCGCCTATCTGTAAAAGCTCTTCGGTGGGACAGGATGTTTCTTTCTTTGTGTATCTGTGTTACCTGGCAGCACCAACATATACTAAGTGTCTGGAGGCTGGGACAGTCAGATGGAGGGCATCAGGGACCCAAGGACCAGCACACGTGAGAGGAATGGTTGGGCTGAGGCAGGACGGGTTTCCAGCCAGAGGGGAGGATGGGGAGGGAGACGCCTTCCCGCTGGGGGGTGGGGCAGGCGCCGGAAGTGATCTGGAGGTTACTGTTCTCTAATTGTTGGCTGGGCGTGTCTTCTCCTCTAGGGAGACTCTACTTTAATGAACATGTGGACCAAATCCTGCATTTCCTCAACATCTCCTGCAGCAATAAGCAATATCTTAAGTGAGCTTCCTGCCCTTTTAAGACAGGTCATCTCCTGCACCTCCGAAAAAACTTCCGGAGGACAAGGCTGCCTCATCCAAATCCACAGCAGAATTCTCAACGCCACCCTGTAAAGCCCACCCCGAGAAGAGGCATTTTCGGGCTGGGATTCTGCCTGGACAGCACTAGGGGAGGGTCAGCTGGTCAGTGCCTCCTCCCCCACGCTGGGGGAGCAGAAAGGCGGCTTCCAGGTTGCCCGGGGAGCCATGCGTTACCACTCTGGGTAGGGACAGAGGGAAGGAGGGCGGGCGCCCCGGGAGTGCGTGTCTTCGAGGACCCTAGGGGAGCAGCGGGGATGGGCTGCGGAGGGACGGGCCCCTGGTCTCAGTCGAGCGGAGATTCAGGAATCGGAAGGGGGCTGAGAATTATTTGCTTTTCCTTTCCCTCCTCTCCGATCCGTCGGACTCTTTCC
>NW_006789467.1:652480-653181 GCF_000442215.2 Lipotes vexillifer | reverse complement strand
TTTCCCACTTTTTCTCTTCATCCCGTCACTTAACGGGTCACATTATGGGAACTAACTTATTTTTGGTTATCTATTGAATTTGCCGAGTCGCATTTTAAGTACCCTTTATAGAACTGGGTGAATTGAGGATTATATATTTCTTTCCCCAGAAGAGAAAAAGGTGAGGAGGGGGGCTAAGGGGCGGAGGGGGAGAAAGAAAAGAAACGTGCCGGTTGAAAACCGACCCCACCCTCTTCCGCGCCCAAACTATGGCCCTAAAAAGACAAAGCTTCCAAGTCCGGCTCTGAAGAATTCATTCATTCAGACCCACGTCCGACGCCACGGTTGCAGGGACGGGAGAGTCTGACTCCGTCCTCACTGCTCCACCCAACAGAGGCAAACGTTCAGAGAAGAGACACAGAGATCAGCAGATAAGCCGGCCTTGGAGAGCGTTTCGGCGTCCGCTCGCCTCCCGGACAGGATGCGCAGCAGCTGGGAAGCCGGCCCTGGCCCGGGCGGGGCGCGCCCCTCTGTCCGCCCCTCTGGGCGGGGCCATCGTGCAGACGGGCTGCCATTGGCTTCCTGACAGCTGCTAGGGCCAATCAGCGCGGGGCCGGGCCCGCCGGCATCACCCTCTGCGAGCGCGGGCTGCTAGGCCCAGCTGCGCCCAACAGGTGAGGCGGGAGCGCGGGGCTCGGCTGGTCACGTGGTCGCGGCTGGCG
>NW_006789467.1:649720-652470 GCF_000442215.2 Lipotes vexillifer | reverse complement strand
GGCAGCCAGGCCGCTGGCCCCGCCCCCGACACGAGGCGGCACCGCCATCTGCCTCCTCGGACCAGATGCGGGGGTCCCACGCGACCCAGGGGCCGTGCTGACTGGTCCCCGAGGCATGCCCGCCGCGGAGCACGTCCCGCGCCCTCGGCTGCGCGTCGCCCACCCTTACAGGGCCGGGAGTCCGCGCGGACGCCCCTCTGGCTGCCAGAGAGCAGACACGTGGCCCGTCGCGCCTGCTGGGCCATGTTGGACACTTCTGTCACCAGTGCCTCCCTCCTGCCCCCATTCATTAAATCGAGTGTGCGTGAAAAACCTGCTTCTACTTCTCTTCCCACTATGTATGTGCGGTGTTTTTTTTTTTCACTCTCCATTTGTTGCCCCAAGCTTCGTATTGCCCAGAACCATCTTTCAGCATTTTGTGGGTTTCTAAGTAAGTGTAACCCTGTTAAGTATTGTGAGGCAAAGATCCGGGGAAAAAACAGGGATTCTGAATCATATGCCCCCAAGCTGCTTGCTGAACGCACATGGAATCATTCACAATCTAGTCAAAGGGGTTTAAAAGTGACCCCTTGGCACAAAACAGTCTAGCTTGGGCTGAAACGCAATTTACAAAACCAGAGTCTTATTTTAACACATTTGCTATAGGTACTTAGGGACAAAAATATTTTATGCCAGGAGTTTATCTGTTCTGTAACAAATGTATCAATTTAAAGTCACAGTGAATACGTATGTGTATACACACATACATACTTTTAAAATGCAGGTAGAAAATATGAATGCCTTGCTGGCAGTACTCTTTATAGCAGCTCCCTCTCCCCAGGTCTGGACTCGTAATTTTTAAAAGCAGCTCTCTTTGGGAGGCAGCAAACTGCATTCCAACTTGGCTATTTTAAAGTGTTTCATCCATGACAAAATGAAGCACATTTTCTTAATGCCCCAGTAACTTAGGCTATTTTTAATATTTTTCAAGTCACAGACGTGTATTTAAAGGAATACTTTCAGATATAATATAAAGGAAACCAATGTCACCCTTATCTATGTACAGAGAAAATTAATGGGGGATATTATTAGCAGTAGCAGTATTTTCACACAGTCTCTTGGCTGGAATGAAAAGTATTTATTATCATATTAGTAGGCTAGTAATTGCTCCTCGCATCCTAAACTTTTCCCCAAATCTAAAATCAGAAAGGAACACATGCTAATACCAGTTTTATTTGATGTTAGTTTTATTTTGGTATAGTTTGAGAGGAACAGGAGAGCTCTAACAAGGTAATCTTTTAAATATATATATTTTTAATGTTTCATGCTCTACTCCCGAATAGTTTTCAAAGATATCAGTATCTTATTTCTTTTCGGTCATGGTAAATGTTTTCATTTGAGGTAGGTAGCATATTGTACTCATTACCCTTGAAAATATGCCACATACTTGGGGGATTCATTTTGCTGGGATTCCTGACTATCCCGACAGCCTAGCACTGAAATTTCCCTTACTGTCTGAAATCACTGACTGTTAAAAGAGAGAGGTAGCACCCTATCTGGAAACTAAGTCTATTCACAGCAAAGGAAGTGCTCATTATGCTGTGCCTTTAGAGTGGACTTTTTGTGTTTCTGTCAATCAACTTAATTTCCATGTTCATAGAATTGAGAGCATAAAGTATTGAAAAACTACTGACATAGAAAGCGGTGAGCAGGCAGCCATGGTCACGTATTTCAGTCCTGAAGCTTTAAATAAATGCCACTTCCCTGATTCATAACAATAACCGACTGGTGGATCTTTTTTTTTTTTTTTTTTAAATTCCTGGTGTACTTTTAATTCTAAATAATTTTAGTGATTCAAAGGCTTATCTTATATAATCAGAAAACCTTATGTTCTACAATGTTTTCAACCAAAAGGTACATCAGCATAGATATTTGAAATGAGGTTTTTTGTGACATATTGATTTTTCAAACTATCTAAAAGCTTTTCTTCAGACAAAAAATAAACACACCAAACCAGAAAAAAAACAGAAGCTGTGACAGCTCACTTTAAAATGGCAAGTAATACAACTTTAGCTGGGAAAAATATCCTTTATAAATATTAGTCTATATTAAATTGTAAATTTTCAATAATCAGGCTCCATTAAAAAAGCAGAATCTAGTTTAGTAGCTTAGTCAAATTGCAGTATTCTATTTTGATATATATTTTTTAAGACATGGGCTGCAACCTGATTTTTAGAGACCTGTTCAATAATATCGTATCATCTGGAAGATAAGTGTAATTTAATTCACGCACTTCAGCGTTTTATTCACCTAAAACAAATCGGCTGCTATTTAATATTGACTATTTTATTAACTCAGAGCATCTGGGGAAACACTTATGATTAGGTTAATTTATGTTATATTTTCCCCTCAACTTGTAAAAGATTAATCAACCATTTTATGGTCTAATTTAGGTGCCTAATTGAAAACAGAGTCCAACACATGCTACACTGTCTTGCTAATAAATCTTGACAGCTTTGTAGCATGATGGTTTGTATTTCAAATTGTTGCATATAAATGTAGATTTTTGATCTTCACCCAGCAGCCCGAAGTGAGCTGCATACTTGATTTAAACTCCTGGACTGAAAAAATGCAATTACTTCAAAAAGGATTATCCCCAATCAGATCTTATCTTAAATTTCCCTTAGGGAAGACTGAAACAGTCTTTGCCACCAAGTTTTTAGAGATAGAGTAGGTAAAGAGGGGAGAAATTAGTTTTCTCCATTTGTTAA
>NW_006789467.1:637574-649647 GCF_000442215.2 Lipotes vexillifer | reverse complement strand
GGGAAAGATCTCTTTTGAGACAGAGATTTCTAAAGTCACTGGGTTTTAGATTCTAATTCTAAAGAGCTCTATCCAAGTGTTAGTTGTCATTTTTGTAATTGTCTCCTGGTTAATAAATACAAGTTTTCAGTCTTGACTTGAAGCACTGTACTTTTTTAAATGAATAAATTCATTCCAAGAGCTTTTGGAACATCTCATTTAACCCTGTATTCTCCCATGTCTCCCAGCCTTAAAAAGGACAAATAGAAGAGAATAAATTTACTCTCGGTGGGGACCCTTGCCATGTTTTCTCAGCCTTTATACTTGAGGATATTTTTGTCATTTTAATGACTCCATTGATTCTCACTGTCCTGTGCAGGCAGAGAAAGGAAACTGCCATGGTGATGTAATTATCCTCACTCTGGTTATAAACTAACTTTGGATGCCCTCACTATCCTGTTCTGGAGCTGGTCTTCTTTTAAAGTAAATGACAAAGTGAGCAACCTTCACTGAGGTCACTGGAGGTGCAATAGAAAACTCAAAAAAAACAAAAACAAAAAAACCCAAAAAACAAAAACAAAGAAACCCCAACAACTCAGTTTTGAATTCATCATATATGACCAACATCACGTTCTGTCATTTAAGCGAGGGAGAATGGCCCAGAGTGACCTCTGGAGCAGGATTGCCTGGGTTGGTGTATCAGCTTTGCCACTTTCGAGCTGTGAGATCCTGGGCCAGTAGCTTAACCTCTCTGGGCCTCTGCTTCTTCATCTGTAAAAGTACCTACTTCACAGGATGGTAAATGAGGATTAAGTCTGCTAATCCTGTAAAACTTGAAACAGTGCCTGGCACATAGGGAAAACATTCAGTAAGTGTTAGCTACCAAGATGATTAAACCACACACACACACACACACACACACACACACACACACAGCACTTTTTTTTCATGTGGCCACAGCATCAAAGTGTCAGCTTAGTTTGTACAACCAAAAATGGAAAGGAGAGTCAAGGTGGGAAAGGAGTTTCTGCCACTGTAAAGTCTAAGGAATATTTCTATTAAAAAAATAGTAATTACACAATATTTGGCTAACTTAAATCTCCAACTGAGGTCATTAAATTTGTGAAAATCTACCAAACTTAAGCCAAATCAAAAAGAGAAACTTATTAAAGAATGTATATACTTAATTTTAGACCATTCAGAGTTTAAATCAACGTTGAATGCCTAAATGTACCGGGTGGGTGTTTCTCCATCTTGGTATGTGTGAGGTTCTCCTGAACCTGTTTGTCTGTTTCTCAGACACCATCACCCCCTGCAACAGAAGGTAAGGGCCAGTTTAAACGGAAGTCCTCACAAGTCACTCCGTGGGCTCCTCATAAGTACCTGCTCAGTTTGGGAGGCCTGATTCAAGAGTGAGCTGGATGATGAACTGGAAAAGTAAACCCGGAAGAGTTTTCGTCCCAGACTAAAACAAACTCGGGTTCTAGGGCGGATGGACCGTCTGATTTTTGCAGCGGGGGAAGGCAGCGGCAAACCGCCCACCCTCTGGCCAGTGGCGGGTCAGCTCCGCGTGGCCACCACGATGGGCTCCATCCCACCGCGATCCGTCCCATTGGGGCTGATGGCGTCTAGTTCTGCCACGTGGAAGGAACTACAATCAACTGGGGAGACTTCAAGCAAATCCGCCCAGGCCCTGGGTTACCGGTTAGGCCCGGAGCCGGGCTGTGTATCAGTCGATGAAATTTACTAACCACTCGTTCAGAGACATAGGCAAGATCTCATTCTCCAACCGACGACGACGCTGACCCTCGGATTCGACCATCCGTGCCCGAAGTTTAACGCCTTCAAGATGTCTCTCCTGTCTCCTACTTTCTAGCGTTGAGGACTTGCTTGAACTACTTGTTTCTGAACTGCAGCTCTGGCTAATTATTATTTATCCTCCTCTCCAATCTGCTGCCTGATTGCACAGATGAAGCCGAGCAGCGCACCTCTGGCGAGCAGCTGCGCTGGGCCCCGCAGACTGACCTCTGGGGGGAGGGGGAGGAGGGCGAAGGGTGCTCCCTAGACACCGGATTTTAGGAAAAGCCTTCTGGGTCAGGCTTCTTCTCGGGTGTGTCTGTTTTTCAAGTTAAAACGGCCGCCTTCAAAATAATTAAGTCCACACATTTGCCCAGACATCCAGAATATTCTAAATCATTTTAAAAGTTGTAATTAAGCAGATGTCATTGAAAAGATTCTTTTATTCTTTTTTCCTTAAAACAAAAACAAAAACAAAAACCCACTAACCCTGCGGCCACGCCCGGCGAGGCTGGAGCAGCAGTTCGCTCCTCCAGCCGCGCGCTCCGCGGGGTCACCGCCGCGGGCCCTGGGCCTCCGGGCCCAGACAGTCCGGATCACCACGGTAGGGAGGCAGCTCGGGAGGAGGATGCACTTCCCGCTCCCCGCGGCCCGGCCAAGCCCCAGCGCCCCCCAAGCCCAGCCGCCCCGCGGGCCGCGATGCGAGCGGCCCCGGGCACCGGTCCCGCCCGCCCGAAGCTCCCGGGCTGCGCTCCCCGCTGCAGGCGCGCCGCCAGCCTTTCCAGGGCGACTTCGTTCTTTATTCTGCGTTGTTGAGTCGATCAGAAGGAACGTGGCAGGTGGAGGGCGGCCGCCTAAGAGACTGCGCGAATCTGCCTGTGGTGACTTCCACTGCCCAACCCAGGCGCTTCTAGAACCGCCCGACATTAAGGATTCAGTTCTTTTCCTGCCAGTTCCTCCCAGGCCGGCCCCCACTACGTCTGATCTCAGAAAATCCCCGGCTGCCTCCGGCCTCCGGTGGGTTCTACCTGGACGGGCGCTAGTTACAGCCTGACGTCCCGGCCCCCGGCACCGCCATCCGAGGAGGAGGATTGGTGGTGGCAGAAATGACAACAATACGATCGATGACAATAGCTGGCAATTAGAGAGGCCCCCATCTGCCAGCCAGGCAGGCACCTGACCCGCGCGTCGGAGAACCGGGCCGCCCATTGCACAGGTGAGAGCAGTGAGGCCCGCGCGACAAGCCAGCTGCCTGGGCCGGGACGTGGACTCAGGCTCGGGCTCCAGAGCCCGCATTCGCAACAACCGGTGTCGAGGGCCCGGGGACACTGGGAAGGGTGACTGTCACAGCTGGCTAAACCTCGAGACTTGGACAACTCCTGACAATAAAAACATTAGGACAAAAGGGAAGGGGAGGGCGAGGCTGGGAAGAGAGCGGTTTTAATCCGCTCGGTCAGCCCCCTTTTATCCTCCAAGCTCCCCCGGTCCCCAAAGAGGGGCTGCGGGCAGGGAATGGGGTTTGGTTCGACTCTCCCCTTTTGTTTTCCGAAGTCTCCACCCTCTTGGAGGCTAACTGGGCCTGGAGGGGTGCCGGAGGCTACAGGAAGTCACGTTTGCGGGGCTCGGAGATGGTGACCGGGGAGAAGGGGTGGGGGCCGGTGGCCTGGCCCCTGGTTGGCGACGGGATTTCCCAAGGCCCGAGTCTGGACCGCGGGCCCACCCGCGCCTCACCGGAAACTCGAGCGACCCCACAGCTCACCCCAAAGACTGCGTAAAGCCTTGAGCAGGGGTCGTGATTATGACCCCGAGGGGCCGCTGTCCCTTTGGAACCGAACCCACAAACCCGACCGGAGAACCGACTTTACAGAAGCCCCGACCTCTGGGCAACCCGCATTTCTCAATCAATGGGCCCCGAATATCCTTTGCACCCCTTAGTGTCAAGGGCCCGCGGAGACACGCCTCCCTGCCCTGGTTCTCTCAGCACCCCGGCCTGGGAGGCGGAAACGGGAGGGCCGAGCCCCAGGCGCCGCTAAGCCTTCAAAGCCGCGCGCCTCCCGCCGGCTGCAGTGCGCGCCTTTGCCCGACAGGGACCAGCACCGCTCCACGCGCCGCGCGCCCGCCGGCTCACCCTCCGGAGCCCAGGCTGCCCGGCCGCGAGCCGGTCTGACCCCCTTCGGAAAGTGAACAGACTCCCCGCGGCCTCCGCAGGACGGCGTTGCTCTCACCCCACCCCCATCTGGGCAGCAGAAGCTGCTCTAGAAGTTGGTCTGGGGCGGAGACGGCGACCGGCGGGGCGTAGACCGTCCCGGATCCGAGAGGAAAAATAAAATGCGAGCGACGCTGGCTGGATTCGTCTGGGCCGCGGCCACAGTTAGAGGGTCGCGCGCTCCCCTGAGCACCGTCGCAGTCACTGCCCTCCTTCTTTTAGGAGAGATCGCCCAACTGATCTTTGGGCACCGTGGTCCGCTGAGCCCCCAGAGCTCCTCGAGAAGTTTCTCCGGACTGTGGCGAGAGCGGAGCCCAGCGCACCCCGTACGTACCGCGCTGCGGGCCAGCACCGAGCGGTCGTTGTTCGGCCCCTCCCGGCCCCCGGTGGTCTGAAGCTGTACCCTTGTCACTTCCACCAGCACATGCCACGTCTCCCTCCTCTGACCGTCGGGATCGCGGCTGGCGCCCCAGGCCCCAGCCCTGGCCCTGCCGGGGAAACTCACCGGTACCAGGCGAGGCCCTTGTCGTAGCTGCGGTCGAAGAAGTGGGGCTCGGCGCCCACGGCGCGCACGTCGGGGTGCACGCGCAGGAACTCGAGCAGCGCCCGCGTGCCGCCCTTCTTCACGCCGATGATGATGGCCTGCGGCAGCTGCTTGCTGCCCGACCCGCTGAAGAAGCTAGAGATGGGGCTGGGGGAGTCCGGCGCCTCGGGACTCTGCTCTTCCTGGCTCGCGGCGCCCTCGGCCGTCTCCCCGCCAGGAGCCAACTGGGTGGCTGGCGCCGCCGGGAACGGCAGCCTCGAGGGAGGTCCGCCGCGACCTGAGGCCAGGGCCGGCGGGGCGTGGGCGGCGCGGGACCCCGAGCCCAGCAGCAGCAGCCCGGGCGCGGCGGCGCACGAGCCGGAGCACGAGTACAGGAACATGTAGAGCCAGATGCAGAGCATGGCGAAGAGCAGCGCGAGCTTCCTTCTCACCGGTGGCGGGGGCGGCGGCGGCTGCGGCAGAAGCCGGCCGGGGACATCGAGGCAGGATCGGCTGCCGCTCAGGCGCTGCCCCATGCGCTGCCCGCGGGCGCGGCGAGGGGCATGGCTCAGCACATGGCGCGGGTCCCGCCGGAGCCGTGAGCGCGGAGAGAGTACCCTGGACGCCGAGTGGTTCGGCTTATTGCCCCCGCGCGCCCGCGGCCGCCGCTGCTGCTGCTGCTGCTCTTCCCCAGGTGGCGGCGGCAGCTGTAGCGGCGGCGGCTTTTGACATGCTGCCCGGAGGAGCCGCAACTGGAACGAATGTCGGGTGGCGGCAACTGCTGGTCGGGGGCTGCGACGCCGCGCTCGGGGCCAGCAGAGCGCCTCACTCCCGCGCCCGGGCCCCTCCAAACGGTGCGCGCTGCACGGCCGCTCGCCGGGGCTGCCTTCCCGCGGTCCTGCGAACCGAGCCTTGACTGCAGCCCCGGCGCTTCCCCGCGGAGGCTGCGAAGTAGAACTGCGCAGGAAGAGAGCCAGGGACCCAGGCAGAGTGGGCGGGCCCGGCCACCGGGAGTGACGGGCCGCTCCACCTACCAGAAACACGGAGCACCATGCAAATCCAGCCGCTCCGCTGAGGGTTCGACAGCCAACCGGCTCACGGAACGTGGGGGTGTGGAAAGGGTTTGGAGCGGCGGAGAGCAGTCGGGGGTTGCTATTGGCTGAGACAAGGGGCGGGCTCCGAGGGGCGGAGCCAGGGGCTGGTGACAGGAGCAGCTGGAAGGAAGGATGCTGAAGAGAGACCTAGCGCTGCGCCCCGGCTCCCGCGCGCACTTCCGCACTTGCTCCCCAGGAGCCAGCCTGGGCTGCAGTTGTCCCTGTGTGCGGACGCGAGTCCCCATCCAGATGTTTCGCGGGCGGGAATCGTGGTGTGTGCGTGTGTTAGAAATAGGGAGGGCGATGGAGGAGCGAGAGTCAGGCCGGAGACGCCCGCCCTTCCGGGACTGGCACCGGTTTAGGAAGTTTAAGTGGAAATCGCTGTCAAACTTTTTTTTTTTTTTTTTTCGGTACGCGGGCCTCTCACTGTTGTGGCCTCTCCCGTTGCGGGGCACAGGATCCGGACGCGCAGGCTCAGCGGCCATGGCTCACGGGCCCAGCCGCTCCGCGGCATGTGGGATCTTCCCGGACCGGGGCACGAACCCGTGTCTCCTGTATCGGCAGGCGGACTCTCAACCACTGCGCCACCAGGGAAGCCCTAAGTCTTTCCTTCTTATTCTTTGCCAGGAGTTGATCTCTCTCCAGCTGCCGGTTAACTGGGGTCGGTGTAAACCATCCTCAGGAAAAATTCTTCCCTCTCTTCCCAAAGTGCTGAGGAAAGAAAAGTCGCGAGAAAGAAGGGAGAAATTAACAGGGAGTTAAAGGCTGGGGGAAATTTTCCTGGTCAAAAAGTGAGTGTGAAAGTCACGTGTAGAAAGTTTTGTCCGGATATGAGGGTGTTGAGGACGTTAGGTGAAGAAAATGTTCTCCCTTCCCATGAATAAATATCAAAGCCAACATTCGCCTTCATTTAGGAGACGGTTCGGTTTGCTGACCTGTTTCACGAATTATTAGGTGGTGGGTTTTTTTTTTGTTGTTTTTTTTTTTACCATCGATTTTTTTTTCTAAGTCAAACGTCAACTCGGAGCAAATCGATCCCCGAGTTGCACCTCAAGTCCACTCCAAGCCTGTCTCCCGGGTTTTCCTCCGCAAAGTGACCCTCCCAGTCGGGGCGGGGACCGCACACTGCTGCATTCTTGCCCCGCGTTCCGGTTGGAAGCTCGGGTGCTCCAGTCACCCCGTGGCACTCAGGAAGTTCTGGATGCCGGCGACCCGGAGGGGCAAGCGGGCCTCCCAACGCCTGGCCCCGCGCGGTTCCGGGACAGAACGTTCCTTCCGATCCCGACCCCCGCGCGGTCCCCGGCTGAGCGCTGCCCCCGCTACCTTCCCGGTCCGCGCGGGCGGCGGAACCACCAAGCCCCGGGCCCCCTGCTGCGCTGTCCCCTCGCTGTCCCCTCTCGAGGTAGTGTCCCGAGTCCCGCAGTCCCGCCCCGGGCCCGGTTCCCCTACGTCGGGAGCACACAGAGGAAGCCCGTAGGCCGTGAGCGTCTCTGATCGAGAGAGGGGGCGGCGACCCGGGAGGGTTCGGGTGACCCTGCGGCCCCCCACCGGGCCCCCGCGCCCAGCTGTGCTCTGCGCGACCCCCTGGTAACTCTCAAGCCCAAGACATCTTCTTATAGAATGGCTGAGGGGAAAATAATTTAGGAGGAGGATTTCCTCCTCCTTTTATATTCGCGGGGAAATTTCCTTTCCAGTCGTGTTTTCCCGATCCTTCTTCGGAAGTGATTTATTTACCGTTAGTTTTTTTTTTTTTTTTTTTTTTGCGCTTTGTGGGCCTCCCACCGTCGTGGCCTTTCCCGTTGCCGGACGCGCAAGCTCAGCGGCCACGGCTCACGGGCCCAGCCGCTCCGCGGCACGCGGGATCCTCCCGGACCGGGGCACGAACCCGTGCCCCCTGCATCGGCAGGCGGACTCCCAACCACCGCGCCACCAGGGAGGCCCTACCGTTAGTTTTTTAATTACATTAACTTATAAGTTTATTTTAAACTTCTAACACAGAATATATTTCTGAGCGTTAGCTTAGACGGACTTTTTTTTTTTAAACGACAGGGAAAATGTTAGTGTCTCCGAAGGGTTTCTTCAAATTCACATTATTTCGGGGGGAAATGAAGTCCCTCCTACCCTGAGGCGGCTTAGAGTTTGTGGACTTCTGTGGCTTTGCGGGGGGAGGGGAATAGTGGTTTATGATTTGTGCGTGTTCAGCGAATTGTAGCTCCCACATGGCTAACTTCAGGCCTGGTTGGGTGTGAATGCCATGGTTTAAATTTTTTTGTTTTTGTTTTTTTTGATAATCCTAACAAAAATGGTCCCTGTCCTGCGGGTTAGCAAAGTCCAGTGTAAAAGAAAAAAGAGCGAGCGAGTCCGCCGGCTATATTTAGGACTTCTTTTTCAGGGGGTGAAAGGAAGGAGAGAGAGGAAGCAAAGACATGGGCATCGGAAATTGCCCGGAGAGTTCCGCGGAGCCCAGCGCCCCCCGGGCCAAGTCGCCGCCGAGGCCACCCGAGCGCGTTCGGCCCCGACCGCCGAGCAATCGGCAGCGCGCAGAGCTGGGCTCCGCGGCCTGATGCGCACGGTGATCCGGCCCTGAGCAGCGCCCGGTGGACCGTTACGCGAGGCGGGGCGGGCGGAGTGGACCTGCACAGTGACCCCGCGCTCTGACCTTTCCGCCCACTCGCCTGGTCCGCTCGCTGCGCTCTGGAGCCCAGAGACGCGCCCCGAAATCTCCATGCGTGGGGGCCGCTGCAGGTTCTGCGTAGGCGCCACCCGAGGCCAGCCTGTGCGGAGTTGGTGGCGAGGCTGACCGTGAACCCAGCTGGAGCCTCTGCCCGCAATCATGGCTCAGCAGTCAGGGGTACCCCACGCCCAAGCCTGGCCGTCAGCACAACGCGGCCACCCAGACCCGGAGAAAGGGTTCCCTTGGATAAACTTATTCGGAAGTTTTGCCCTCGAGAAACCCGCAAAGGAGCGAATTGAATTTGAGCACAACTGTAGGGTTTATGTTTTCTTTCGGTTGGTTTGTTGCGCTTACCTAATGGGGTGCTCGCCTCGGGCCTCGGTCGGGCTAACGTGGCAGGCAGCCCCTCTCCCTCAGAAACGCACAGGCCGCCTCAGGGGCCACCTCCTGTCCCTCCTCCCCCAGGTCCTGCTGCCCACGACCCCCGTCGGGTCACTCTCTGGCCCTAAAATTCCCCGCCTGTAGAGTAGGATGCTTGATGCCCACGATCTCTTCTGCCTGAAGGTTCTCTGGTTCTGGGCTCGAGCCCCCGCCGCTCCGCCCACCGACCCTCCAGCTCCCCCGGGCGCCGGCCCCCCAGCTGCCCGCCGCAAGGGTCGCACTTCCTGGGCTGCCTGAGCTGATGGCCCGGAGCCCAGCTCCCGTCATCGAAACCCGTGCCCGCCCCCCGCCCCGCCGACTCCGCAGCGAGGCGGGCCCCGGGTTGGGGACTGCAGGCTCGCTCCGCCCTGTGCCCCACTGCGCCCAGACGCCCGCCCAAAGGGGTCGCTCCGACGGCTGCGGCGGTGGGGAGAGGGTCGCGGCGCCCCAGCGCCCAGAGGAGGGAACCTGTCCCCGGCGCGCCCCGGACCCGCCCTCTCCTTGCGGGGAGCTGCGGGCCAGAAGCGGGCCTTTGCCCGGGCCCGCAGCTCCGGCTGGCCAGGCAGACGCGGGATCTGACACCGCGTGGCCTGAGGGCTCCGCCGAGAGGAAACCCTTTCCCAGGCTGCGCTCCAGCTGCACCTCGGGGACCGTGTGCCCACCGGGCTTAGTTGGACACATCGCCTCGCGACGTCGCAGGCGCGTGGCCGTCTAAGAGGAGCCCACTGCACATCACAGAAGAGGGATGATGGCTCTTGTATTATGGATGAAAGAAGTTTGGTGCCCAGATTGCTTTGGTGGCTGGTGTCCAGAGGAGTCAAGGTCGTGTGCTGATTCCGGCTCCCTGGCCCTTGTGGCCCCCTGCTCTGGGCCCACAGCTTCCCTTGCCCTCGGCCAAGGGTCAGGGCGTGGTGGGGAGACTGCAGAACAGGCATTTATGCCCCAGGCTCCCTCTCCGCTGGGTCATCAAAGGCTGGTGGCTTCCTGTCCTGCAAGGCACAGCTCCTGTTGGGAAGTCCTCCCGCACAGCCTTGCTGTCACCAGGTTCTCGAATGGCTGTCCGCCTGGCCTCTGCGGGCCTAGGGTGGTGACGACAGCTCCCCTTTCCAGCGTCAAGGCACATGCCCTTCCTGTGTTCTCCCCTCCAGCATCTTTTAAGTAGTTGCCACATTACCCAGCGGGAGTGTGCCTTGTCTCTCCTGCCAGGACTCTGACTTTGGTACGCCAGGGCTGCATTACTTTCTCTCATCTGGTTCCCAACCACTTACCAGCTGTGTGACTTTGAATAAGTTCCACACCTCTTCTGAGCCTGAGCTGCTCTCCTACAGAAGCCTTCAGCCCCCTCTTCCTCCCTTAAGCTCTCCTGGCCATGGAAATCCAAGGCCAATCCTGCCTTCAACCTTCTGGGCCTGAGCTGCTGAGTTGCGGGAAGAGATCGTGCCTTAGGGATGGTTGGTCCTGCTTCAACTTCCCCACCACAGCCTTCCACGGGCACATAAGGGCGCAACTCTCCCAAATGTCCCCAGGAGGCCCACTTCCCCAGCTCCTGAGACAGCATTTCTTACCTTTGATCCCTCCAGCATTTCTCAAAGCCTCTCTGAGAACGGAGATGCTGACGGGGATTGTCTACACCTTCCTACCACCAGACATCCACGCGCGTTAGCACTCACCCAACTCCTTCCTACCCCTCCTTCTTACCTCTCGTTGCAGTGGAAAAAGCTTCAGGCCAGCCTGACACACAGTGACCCCCAGTACTGCCCTGGACCTCAGCCCTTCTCCCCTCCCATCTCCTTGTCCCTGACACCAGTCTCTGCGGTGTGGACGCGGATGTGCCAGCCAGACCCCGTTAGTGAAGGACGCGTTGCCCCAGCTGCGGGAGTGCTGTCAGCACACGGCCTCCGGCTGTCAGCACCTCCAGACTGAGGACCGGAAGTCACGCCCCTTTCCAGGAGGGCCCCATCCAGGGATGGAGCAGGGAGAAAAGGCCTGGTAGTCCCAGCAGGCTCCCGGCATCTCTGAGGGCTTCCTGTCCAGTTGGCAGAGGACGTGGGGCCCGTGTCGCAGCTGGGATCGGCCCCTGCCCAAGCCTCCCCCCTCCTCTTCCTTCTGTAGGTGTTGGTCCCAAGGGCATCGCCCAGGAACCCGACCTGACCTGTGTCCCTCCCTCTCTATGGTATGGTTCAAATCAGTAACCAAACACACTCCTATATATGTATATACACAGTGTATATACATATATACACTGTGTCTGTTTTTTTGCTCTGTTTTTTTTTGTCTGTTTTTTGCTCCTTTTCAGAGCCAAACACACGTGCATGTCCTACTTTCTCACCTCTTATTTCCTCTTTATAATGCCAGTTATTCTTTTCTAAAAATATTTATTTATTCATTTATTTATGTATTTGGTTGCGTCAGGTCTTAGTTGCGGCATGTGAACTCTTAGTTGTGGCATGCATGTGGGATCTAGTTCCCTGACCAGGGATAGAACCTGGGCCCCCTGCACTGGGAGCACGGAGTCTTACCCGCTGGACCACCAGAGAAGTCCCGCCTTTTTTCTTTTAAACAATGAACAGCTTATGCATACACTGAAAAATCTGTAAGAAATACAGAGTAGAGTATGACTCTCTAACCCAGATCCGCAAGTTTCTCTCTCCAAAGGCAACCACTGTTGCTAAACATTTTATGCAAATACAAGTAAAGGAGTATACGTTACTGTGTCTTTTTTTTCTTCAAATGGGAGCATTAAGTAAATAGTAATGCCATGATATGGGTGATCATTCCATGTCAGTGTGTGTGTGTGTGTGTGTGTGTGTGTGTGTGAGTTTTTAAAAATGCTAACTATAGATAACTTCCATTTGAAAATGAAGGAATTATTGAAGTAATAAATGTCTCTTTATCCCTGGGAGTCGTTTCCTAAAAGATTCTGCTAAAGTTAAGAGGAAAATAAAAAGAAAATAACTTTCTAAACTACCTATCTTACTTCTAGACAGTATTTATTGACTCCCTGCTTTGAGAAATAATTAACACACTTATATTTGCTTTCACCCTTTCTAAGTTAAAAAAAAGTTAACTAGTGCATACTTTATTTCATGTTGCCAAGAAGAACAGACACCAGAGGGCTCACACACACTCCCCCTTTCCTCCTTCCCACCCCCACTCCCACCAAGTGAGGACATGGCAGCAGGTGGCCGTGTGCAAGGCAGGAAGAGAATCTTCACCAGCCACTGAATCGCCTGTCATCTTGATCTTGGACTTCCCGGCCTGTTCCAGAACTCTCACAGTTCCAGGGTGGTGAGAAAACAATGTCTGTCGTTGAAGCCAACCAGTGTATAGGATTTTTTTTTTTTTTTTTTTTTTTTTTTTGCTGTATGCGGGCCTCTCAC
>NW_006789467.1:622304-637484 GCF_000442215.2 Lipotes vexillifer | reverse complement strand
CCCGGACCGGGGCACGAACCCGCGTCCCCTGCATCGGCAGGCGGACCCTCAACCACTGCGCCACCAGGGAAGCCCAGTGTATAGGATTTTGTTACAGCAGCTCGAGCTGACGAAGACACCCTGCTTCCTCCGGAAGTCAAATCCAGTGGACATGCTTCTGTCTGAATTTTCCATGAGGTCTAAGCAGCATTAGATTCGGGTGACCATTGGGTCTTCCCTGACACTGCTCACAAGCCACCAGTGTTTCCCCAACACGCGTATAAAATCCTCACCCTTTACCCCAGGTTACAAACCCTCCCTGCTGCAGCTCTGCTGACCTTCCCAGCTCATCTTCTACACTCCAACGACCATGACAGCCCAGCCACACTGGCCTTTATCAACTTCTAAAATATCCCAAGTCCCCCCTCCCACGCCCATCACGTGCCCTTTGCACATGCTGATCCCTCTCCTTATAATTGCTCTTGCCCTCCATTTTGCACGACTGGCTCTTTCTAATCCTTAGCTTTCAGTGTAAATATCACACCTTCAGAGCCCTTGTCTGATCATTTTATCAAAAATAGGTCTTCTTTGAGCTCAGCTCCACTTTGTTTCTTCCCGGCACTTTCAGTAATTTATAACTGTTGTCGTTATTTTGTTTGTTCATTCACTGTATCACTGTACACCCCACCGCCCTTGGCTAGGAACATACTTGCTTTGTTTATCACTGAACACCTGGCATAGGGCCCTGGGTAGGCTTTCAATGCGTATTTGTTGAATAAATGAATTAGGCTGTAAGGACTGAATTAAAATGCACATAAGGTGTCTAATAACGTGCCTGACACATTGTACAAGTTTGGCAACGATTAAATTCCACCTCGTTGAGAATGAGGTTATTTCTATAAAGGTGCTAGGTGTTATTGGTGAAAATTTCAGCAAATTCCCATTGTTTTTGGAAGGAAAAATAGATACACTTTATGGAACCCTTGGAGCAGTGGTTCTCAAAGTGTGGTCCTTGGATCAGCAGCAGTAGCATCACCTGGGAATTTGTTAGGAAAGAAACCCAAAACTCTGGGGGTGGGGCCCAGTAGTCCATGTTGTAACAAGACTCCCCGGGTAGCTTCTGATGTGTGCCTGAGTTTGAGAACCATTGCCTTAGGGTATTTTGTTGTTGTTGTTGTTCTCTTTTTATTTTGAATTGTGGTAAAAATACATAACATAAGCTTTACATCTTAACCATTTCTTAATGTACAGTTCAGTAGTGTTAGCTACATTGACACTGCTATGCAGCCAATCTCCTGAAATCGTTTCATCTTGCAAAACCAAAACTCTGCTCCCATTAAATAATAACTCCCTCTTCCCCATCCCCGGCCCCTGGCAACCACCATTCTACTTTCTCTTTCTATGAATTTGACTACTGTAGGTACCTATTTAAGCAGAATCATACAGTATTTGACCTTTTGTGTCTGGCATATTTAACTCAGATTATGTCTTCAAGGGTCATCCATGTTGTACCGTGTGTCAGAATTTCTTTCCTTTTTAAGGATGGGTAATATTCCATTGTATAAACCACATTTTGTTTATCTGTTTATCCATCAATGGACAGTGGAGTTGCTTCCACCTTTGGGCTATTATGAATGATGCTGCTACGAGCAACGGTGTACCCATATTTCTTCAAGACCCTCCTTTCAATTATTCTGGATATCTACCCAGAAGAGGAATTGCTGGATCCTACGGTAATTCTCTTGTTTCACTTTTTGAGGAACCGCCATACCATTTTCCATGGCAGCTACTCCATTTTACATTCCTACCAGCAGGACACAAGAGTTTCACTTTTTCCACACCCTTGTCAACACTTGTTATTTTATTTTTTCTGATAGCGGCCATCCTAATGGGTGAGTTCACTGTGTTTTTTTCTTTTTAATTTGCACTTCTCTAATAATTAGTGTGCTTTAGAGTACTTTTACACGTTTCTAGGATAACCTTTTTGTAGTTTATAGGCCCTGTTTATAGGATGGCAGAGTACCTGCAGCAACACAGATGGGGAATTTTCAGTCACTTCAACATTTAATATTAAACATAGAACCCAAATCCAGATTCCTTATCAATGCCCTTAAAATCCTGACCTATCTGTATTTTTCAGCCATCAAAATAGGACCTTTTTTTTTTTTTTTTGTCCCACTTCCACCATGACAGCCGTAAAGGCTGACAAATATCCATCAGGTCTGTACTGAAGCCCACCTTCACAGACTGCTCCTTCCTTCAGGCAAAGAGAGACAGCATGGGGCTTCCCCGGTGGCGCAGTGGTTGAGAGTCCGCCTGCCGATGCAGGGGACGCGGGTTCGTGCCCCGGTCCGGGAAGATCCCACATGCCGTGGAGCGGCTGGGCCCGTGAGCCGTGGCCGCTGAGCCTGCGCGTCCGGAGCCTGTGCTCCGCAACGGGAGAGGCCGCGACAGTGAGAGGCCCGCGGACCGCAAAAAAAAAAAAAGAGAGAGAGAGAGAGACAGCACGTCTAGAAAATGGTAGAAACCGCACCCAGGAGTGCAAATGTCGTATAGTCAATTGCTCAGGGGACTGAAAGCGCTTTGGAAGTAGCAGGTGGCAGCCTGAGAGCCTTTGAACCAGATCCTCCTTACTTATTGGCTAGAGAGGAATCCTGTTTTAATGGAAGAGAAAATCTTCAGAGGTATCTTGGGGCACCAGTGCTTCTTATAACTCATCTCCCAAAGGTCCGTGTGCAGCTCTCAGGTATTTCAAACCGGTCCCTCTTCAAGTGGCGGGAAGTAACTGAGTACAGTGTCGTGTGGCCTCTAATGTCACATCCACTTCACTATGGACGCTTTCTCCTCTTCCATTTCCGACCCTTCTTTCCCACTTTTCACTTTCTCCCCCTGGAGATCACCTCCATAACCTATTCCTCATCTCCGATTCCCAACAGTCCACAAAGAGGCTTAAGTAACAGATAAGTGAGTTTCCCGTTGTCATAAACGCCGCCGGCCATTTCCCTGGCTTTGCTAAGTGCATTACTGGAAAAACTGGCCTTAGGAGGAAGATGGGTTTCCTGTTGACTTCCATTAGCGCTTGATGAATTTCTTAACTTTGAGCCTTTGGGAAACCCGTTTGAAATAGGAACGCCTGGTACTTTTTGTGAAGTAAGATTATGAGTATAAAATAGTGATGCTGACTTCCGTTGGCCACCCATGACAATTAGTTATGACATTGAAGGTGGGCTTTGTCTCCATAGCGGTTTGCCCACCTCTCAAAATTCCAGGGGCCAGTATCAGACTTTCAATCCCGTATCCATCTGAAAGGTGCAACAGCACAAAGGTGAATCTACCTAAAAAATGAGGTTGGTTTTTAAAACCCAGAGCTGCCTCTTACTTGGTTTCCCTAAAACTGTGTCCCGAGGAGGTTACCAGTATGTTGAAAGTAACACACTGTTCTGGAGTAAAAGCTCTTTGTGGAAATTGTTTGACCATCAGTTCAATGAGTGTTTAACCTGCAGGCTCTGCTCTGCCCACCTTGATTAACTGCGCTCACCGACACCGATTTCTACCTGTCACTCTTCCACTCGAAGACTTTCCGTGGTTCTTGGGTGTGTGCACCTGTGGTTCTCAACTCTGATTTCATCTGGACAAGGCTGTCTGGTTCTGTCACCTGCCATCCTAGGGCTCTTTGAAAAGTTACTAATGTCTCTGTGCCTCAGTTTCCATCTGTAAAATGGGTTGGTAATGCTGTCAGAGCTGAGAGCAATGCCAGACCCGTGCTGGCATTAAAGGGATGCTAGCTTTCCTCATCACATGTAAATAAATGACTGTCGCAGCCCTCTCCCTTGCCCCAGTGGTCTCCTCTGTTCCGTAGCTCATGATGGCCCGTGATTCTCAGATGAAGAAGTGGAGAGGGGGCACCTTCAGAACCTTTGGGGCTGAAAACACACTCAGATGTTCTGATCTAACTCACAAGGGGGCACTCTCCCGCCCTCCACCCCCACGGGCATTCCCTCATGAGAATCATGTGAACACCTCCTGTTCAGATACCCGTCCTGAAACTTGGCAGACAGTTTAGACCAAGCCTGGCCAGGTTAGAAAGGACTGAGAGGCTGAGTGAACAGGAAAGCAGCAGACGCCACTCTGGGCTAGTGGGTCGCTGTTGCCAGATCTCCCGATTTTTCCCAGCAAAGCTAGAAAACTGGATCTTTATGTGAAATTGCCTGCATTTTATATGTGAGGAGATTTTATAAGTTACATGTTTGAAATAAAATTTAAGAACAGCCTTGGGGCTCATTAATATCTGAGCCAAACACGGGTAGATCAGATGGAGGAAATCCAACTGCCAACCTCTGACCTTTAAAAACCCCTGTTCCTTCCAGAGAGCTCCTGAGAGCAAGAGGACTTGTGACTCTTGTTTACAGACGCGAGCACTGATTTTCAGCAAAGCGAAGGTCATCTAAACCGCAGCAAAAGGGGCCAGAGAGAGCTTGATCCCCACTGCCTCCCTCCCCACCACGCAAGAGCCTCCCAATCCAGCCGGCTTTGGGGAGACGCCCAGACGCTTGCGCACAGCTCACGTTCCCCTATCACCATCCATACACCAACTCTCCCACTTCGCGTAAACCCTCCTCCAACCCTGCCCTGGCGCCAGGCACCGTCCCAGACTGATAGTCAGTGGCCAACGAATTGTTGCTGCTCAAAGTAATTAAAGTAATTAAGCACGTTGGGTTACTGCATTAGAGTAATAGCTTACTTAATGGCCACTTAAATACTCTGTAACGTCAGTCTGTGGTCCGCTCTGGAGCCCCTAGATTACAAAGTAAGTGAGTTTCTGGATTTTCCACTAGCTCAAAGCCTTCGCGGATTCATCTATTCATTCATTTATTTGTCCTTCCTTGAGCTACCCCTGTGGCTAGGCCCTGTGCTAGTAACAGAAATGCAGTCCATGCCTTCATACAGCTCACAATCTCCAGAACCATCTTGATAGCTTTAAGTGTAGATATTATAAAGGTATCTATTCATTATAAAAGTGAAAAGGACAGATTAATTTAATACATGGATACACAGGGGGAATTCACTTGGAAACTGAGACAGCTGTACACAAGGAATCTCTTCCCCCTCCCCAGGCCTCCTATCTGGTGGCTCAGAAACAAATAGTTATTTCCTAAAGCAACCGAGGAAGCCTGAATGATTCCTGCACAGACTTGGCACCAGAGAAGCAAAGAGCCAGAAGAGACCTTGGTGAGCCTTTGCCCCATCCAGGAAGGAATTATTTACCTTTGAAGGCAGCATTTCATGACCTTCCATCTGTCTTTGGCCTCAAGGACTCCTGAGCATAAACACAGGTACTACCTAAGTAATGATTCAAGCAATTAGATCCCATTGGGTAATTCCAGAGAAAGTTTGTTTTGGTGAATTCAGGCTTGCCCTACAAGAAATAGTAAAGGGACTCTTTCAGGTTGAAATGAGAGGATGCTGGAGAGCCACTTAAAGCTGGATAAACAAATAAAGATCTTTGATAAAAGTAAGTACATGGGCAAATATGAAAGCCAGTATTACTGTTATTTTTATTTTCTACATGTTTTAAAAGACAAATGCATAAAAGCCAACGTAATATGATGTTGGACACACAGTGTATAACGATGTAGTTTGTAACAACAACAACATTAAAGAGGTGGGTAAGGAGTTGTATAAGAGCAGAGTATGTGCTACTGAAGTTAAGTTGATAGCGATTAAAGTTAGATTGTTATAACTTTAAGATTTTTAAATGTATCATAGTAACCATGAAGAAAAGATCTATAAATATACACAAAAGTAAGTAAGAAGGAAATCAAAGCGTGTCACTACGAAAAAATCAACTAAACATAAGAGAAGGTAGCAATGGAGGAAGTGAGGGACCAAAAAATCTATAAGACATACAGAACACAAATAGCAAAATGGCAGATGTCCTTCCTTATAAGTAATTACATTAAATGTAAATGGATTCGACCTTCAAAAAGCAGATATTGGCAGAGTGGATAAAGAAAACATTATCCAACTATGTGTTGTCCAGAAGAGCCTCACTTTAGATCTAAAGAAACAAATGAGTTGACAGTGAAAGAGTGAAGATATTCTATGCAAATAGCTAAACCAAAAGAGAGTGATATACTATCATCAGACAAAATAGACTTTAAATTTAAAAACTGTTATAAGAGACAAAGGAGGACATTATATATTGATAAAAGGGTCAATTCATCAAGATGATATAACAATTAAAACCATATGTGCATTGAACAACAGACACCCTCCCCCCCAAATTTATAAAGCAAATATCGACAGAAGTAAAGGGAGCTATATAGTGATAGTTGGAGATTTCAATACCCCACTTTCAATAATGGATAGAATCATCAGCCAGGTGATCAATAAATATGGAAACAGAGGATTTGAACAACAGTATAAATCAACTGGACTTAATAGACATACAGAATACCCTACCCAACAGCAGCAGAATACACATTTTTCTCAAGAGCATGTGGAACATTCTTAGGATAGACTGTATGTTAGGTCACAAAACAAATCTTAATAAATTTTAAAAGACTGAAATCATGCAAAGTATCTTTTCTGGACACAGTGGAATGAAACTAGAGATCAACGGTAGAAGTAAAATAGGAAATGTCACAAATATGTGGAAATTAAACAGCACATTCTCAAACGACCAATGGGTCAAAGATTAAATCATAAGGGCAACTTAAAAATACCTTGAAACAAATGAAAAAAAAACCCCAAAATGTACAGGATGCAGTAAAATTATCCCTTATTAATACTGATGCAAAAATCCTCAATAAAATAATAGCAAGTGAATTTAGCAGTATATTGAAAGGATTATACACCATGACCAAGCAGCATTTATTCCTGAAATGCAAGGGTGGTTCAAAATATGAAAATTAATCAGTGTAACGCATTCCATTGATATAATGAAGGAAAACTAAAAATAGAACTACCATACGACCCAGCAATCCCACTGCTGGGCATATACTCTGAGAAAACCATAATTCAAAAAGAGTCACGTACCACAATGTTCACTGCAGCTCTATTTACAATAGCCAGGACGTGGAAGCAACCTAAGTGTCCATCGACAGATGAATGGATAAAGAAGATGTGGCACATATATACAATGGAATATTACTCAGCCATAAAAAGAAACGAAATTGAGTTATTTGTAGTGAGGTGGACGGACCTAGAGTCTGTCATACATAGTGAAGTAAGTCAGAAAGAGAAAACCAAATACCGTATGTGTTATATATATGGAATCAAAAAAAAAAAAAAAAAAGGTCAGGAAGAACCTAGGGGCAGGACGGGAATAAAGATACAGACCTACTAAAGAATGGACTTGAGGACACAGGGAGGGGGAAGGGTAAGCTGGGACAAAGTGAGAGAGAGTCATGGACATATATACACTACCAAACGTAAAATAGCTAGCTAGTGGGAAGCAGCCGCATAGCAGAGGGAGATCAGCTCGGTGCTTTGTGATCACCTAGAGGGGTGGGATAGAGAGGGTGGGAGGGAGGGAGACGCAAGAGGCAAGAGATGTGGGGATATATGTATACGTAGAGCTGATTCACTTTGTTATAAAGCAGAAACTACCACACCATTGTAAAGCAATTATACGCCAATGAAGATGTTAAATATATATATATAATGAAGGAAAAATTTTAAAAAACACTCATGATCATCTCAATTGATGCAGAAAAAATATGTGACAGAATTCCACACACTTTCATGATAAAAAGCCCACAATAAACTAAGAATAGAAAGGAGCTTCTTGAACATGATAGAGGCTAGATACATAAAGCCCACAGCTAACATCCTAACCCTAGCCCCCTCGCAGGGAACTCAGGGCACAGCTGTACAGAGTCGCAGCTTGATTCCTCTGGAAAACAAGGCTTGAGGCAAGCAGCAACATGCTAACAATCTACTGGAGAGGCACAAGCCCACAGGGTGCGGGCCAGTGGCCATGGGAAGTGAGGCCAGGGAAGGAGGGAGGGGAGGCTGTACTTTGTGGGCGACTTGGAGAAGAGCTTGGAAGAGGTAGGCAGGCTGGCTCGTTAGGCTTCTTTATTTTTATTTTATTTTATCTTTTTTTTTTTTTTTTCTTTTTCACTAGCCTTCTTCAGAAGAGTGGAAGGAGGTCCACGGGATGGGACAGGGGTTTATCTACCACTGGAGGGGGGGGGTTCCTCCTTCTCTTGCCCCCCATTGGTCAAGGTCCATCAGTTGGGAGTTATTTCCTCGGGATTCCCAGAC
The DNA here is from genome assembly GCF_000442215.2 of Lipotes vexillifer. Lineage (NCBI taxonomy): Eukaryota > Metazoa > Chordata > Mammalia > Artiodactyla > Lipotidae > Lipotes > Lipotes vexillifer. Next base: position 629,234 of record NW_006789467.1, on the reverse strand, counting down.
TGCAACACCTGGCCCTTTGTCGGCTGCAGCAAGCAGCTCCCACGCCCGACAGCATGCTGTGTTGTTCAGATTTGGAAGTTGGAGAGGTGCAGGGGTCTGAATGGCGGTCTCCCAAAAGGTATGTCCACCTGGAACTTGTGAATGCAACTCTATTTGAATCAAGGGTCTCTACAGATGTAATTAAGGTAAGGATTCTGAGTTGAGATCATCTTGGATCAGGGCGGGCCCTAAATCCAATGACAAGTGTCCTTAGAAGAGGATGACATGGAAGAGAGGCCAGTGAAGACAGAGGCAGAGCCTGGAGTTTTGCTGACACGAGCTGAGGGATCCCCAGAAGCTGAAGAAGACCAGGGGCCCATCCTCCACCAGAGGCTTGGGAGCCAGCCAGGCCTGCCCACGCTGGGACCTCCAGGACTGCGAAAGGATAAACTTCGCTGCTTTAAGCCACCAAGTCTGTGCTCATTTGTCACAGCAGCTCTAGGAAACACATACCAACGAATACACCGATGGGGCTGTCCACAAAAAGACCAGGAAAGGAGGAGGGCAGCTGCAGAGATTCGAGGTGAGCAACCGTGTGTCCCGTCCAGCTCGTGCTGCAGACCCGTGTGGAGGGAACAGGGGACCTAGGGACTCAGGCCTGCTGGCAGGTGGAGGTGGGGTGTGAGGCTGGAGCTCAAGTCGGTGGGGAGGCTGAGGGCTGTCAGATCAAAGGGAGTCAGCAGTTCATTAAAAATGGATGCTGTCGTCCATGAGGATGACGGCAGGGGATGTGAAGAGAAAAAGAGGGATAAACACAGGGTGGAGATGGTCTCAGGGGGGAGCTGAGCTCTCGTGGGAAGGGGCTGTGGGCAGGGATTATATGGCAAGTACTGAACAGATGAATGGCTGGAGTTTTAGGTGCTTATAATGACATTGAAAAATGTCCCCCAAAGATATCAGGCCCTACTCCCCAGAGACTGTGACTATTACATAGCAAAAGATGTGACTAAATTAAGGATGTTGAGATGGGTGGGCTAGCCTGGATTATCTGGGTGGGATCTGGCTAAGGATGTACATTTCCTTCTAGGAGAGAGGTCGGGAGTGGGGGAGATGTCACACACACACGCACACGCACACGCACACGCACACACCACACACACACACATACACACACACAGGAGAGGGCTGTGTGAGAAGGGAGGCCGAGACTGGAGTGTGATGGTCATGAAGCCATAAACCAACGAACACCAGCAGCCACAAGAAGCTGGAGGAAGCAAGGGAGGATTCTCCCCTAGAAGCTTCTGAGGGAGGTTACTCCTGTTGACACCCTGATTTCAGCCCTTGATACCGACCGACTTCAGACTTCAGACCTTTAGAACCGCGAGAGAACACATCACTGTTGTTTTTAAGCCCCCCGGTGTGTGGCAATTCGTTACAGCAGCCCTAGGAAGCTAACACAAATGGGGCGGAAGTCAGGGCTGATTTGGCCCTAAGTTGTAGCTCCTGCAGGAAGGAGGGGCCAGGAGAACTCAGGGGCACGTGCAGAGGAATGGCAAGTGGAACGGAAGACGATTCAACTCCATACACAAGTTCTGTAGCAGATGCTGTTCGACGCCGTGAACTGTACAACTCTTACACCTTAAAATACGTTAATCTCGCTGCTCTAGACATAGCGCACCATGCCAGGCTCTGTGAGTAACCATCAGTCTTTCTAAATCTAATGCCAGTTGGCTGCCCATAATCCACAGACAAAGAGAGTGCTTTGGGAAGAGGCTATAAAACTGACATATAAATATGTTTGTTTTACTTCTCAGCCCAGGCAACATCTGTCTGGGCAGTTCTGGTCACACGTAGATATGATATAAAGATATAAAAGGTGCCCCCCAAAAGGAAACCCAGAAGTTACCAAGTCATTCAGAACTACATACTCTATCAAAATTCTTTAAAGCCTTGTGTCTACATGCCCTACTCATCTCCCTGAGACTTTCTAAACTGCTAGGAGCCCTTCTCAGTGAGGTGACAAAGGTTAATTAACAGGGCGGCCCCCTCTACATCAGAGAAGCATAGACAAGTAAGGGAGAGAAAGCTTGAGTCAGCGTGGGCAGAGATTTCATCCTTACACATTTGTTCTGACAAAACCCATCTGGATGAGCCTGGGTTCTCCAGAGGAACAGAACCAAGAGGACTGAGGGATTGGCTGGTTGATAGGAATTGGCTCCTGCAGTTATGGAGACAAAGTCCCAAGACCCGCAGTCGGCAAGCTGTTGACCCAGGAGAGCCGATGATACGGTCCAGTCTGCGTCTGGGAGCCGTGACCAGTGTCGTCCAAGAAGAGAAAAAGATTTCTGTCCGTGTCTGCTGAGATTGCTCACGTTCCTGCAGCTTAAGAACACCTGTTGGCACTTCAAGGTGGGCAAGAGGCCCTGGGTCCATCCTGCTTCCTTTAACTCTCCTGGAAATGGAGCCAACCTTCCAGCCACATCCATCTGGGAATCAGGAATTATAATCACTGAAGGGACCGTATCAGATCTCAAGTAATTAGGTGGGAAAATCCTAGTGGCCACCTATAAATCTAGGTCACAGGTGATAGCTGAATACACCAGATGGTGGGCACTGGTCTGTGCTCTTGGGGACGATGAACCAAGTGGCTCAATTCTAACCCGTGGTGTTTGCAGGAAGATGTCCATCCATCTGTGTTCACTGTCCTTTTGTCCATATGGGCATCAGGGTCAGGGCTTCTGGAGCACATTCCTTGGGGCCCCTGTGCAAAAGAGAAGCTGGGGGAAGGCAAAGTGGATGCAAGAGTAAGTAAAGGGACGGGGCTGTGGGACAGGCCCGGGGGTGGCCCAGGGTGGTGAGAGCAGCCTGAGACCCAGGGAGCCCCGGGCTGGCTTGGGACCCTCGCAGAGGGGGCTGGCCACCTGGCCTCCTGCTATGCCCAACAGCCAAGGTATTTTCAGCTTTTCGGTGCTGGGGGCCGCGGGTCTATCCCTGGTCACGTTTGTCTCCAAGTGAAGTGGGCTCAGGGAGCAGATGCACCACCATCCCAAGCGAGAGCCTGAAGGGGGTGGCCCTCCACCTCTCCTGCCGCAGCCAGCCCAGAACTCAGCCGTAACACCCTCCTACTTCTCTTGAGACCCAGCTGATCACAGATCAGAACTGGCTAATCCTTTCCTCCCCAGCCGGCCCAGGCTTGGTGTGTCAGAGCTTCTGCCGGAACGCTGGATGCATGAGTACAGACGTTGGCGCCTTTGATCTCCGAGCACGACGACATAGACTTATCAAATGTTTGCCTCTTTCTGCCTCTTCGAAAGGCTGATTTATAGGACGCAGCCTTGGCCTCCCTTCCTTTCTTGAAATATGAAGTGTTCGTGAATAGCCAGGGTAATATTTAACCTCCTGCCAAGGAGGCTTTCGCACTGACTAACAAATGCAGTACATCCCCGCCAAATGGACCACATCTGTTTGGGCTCCTCTTTTTGGACTAAACAAATTAGCATTAAAATGCCTCGCAAGAATGCCAAGTGCCCCTTTCTAGATGAGGGGGCAGGGACGATTCCCAGGGAGCCCGGCTTGCGGCTGATGCTTTCCTGTCCCGTGTGTCTGGGCAGGAGCCGGGTGGTTGGCGGGGAGCCAGGGAGCACGGGGACCCCAATGCCCACAAAAGCTTAGGGTTGGAGCTACTGGAAAACGGACATGCCTGGCTCATTCCTGGCTCTTTGATCCAAAGTTTTCCCTAAATGATTCCTGAGAAAATGGAAGTGTCTTCCAAGAAGCACTTTACTTGGAGAAGAAAGCAGCTGACTTTAAAGGTGCTGAGGCAAATGCTCTTGACAGGAACTGACTTAGCTCTGAGGGTGGCCCTGCCACCCTGAAGAGGGTGCCGGCCTGGGAAGTCCCGGGGGTGCGGCTGACTTTGTGTAAAGAGCAGGTAGTAAAACGCCCTGGGTTTTCACCTTGTAATAAGTGGACCTTCACTCAGGTCTGTATATAAAGGAGGTCCTTCCTTACGATGAGTCGGGGACCACAGGTGTCAGGCAGTCAGGAGAGGCTTATCGTGGTGATGGGCAGTGGCATCTGAGGGTCCGCATAGCCGCTGGGCACTGCCTTCGCTGGGACCGCTTTCCCAGCGCCTCTCCTGGGCCCACTTCCTCATGGCCTTGACCCCAAGGCCTCTCCGAGGACCAAGCTATGGGGTGGCCAAAAAGCTCATTCGGGGCTTGCCAGAAAATGTGACAAAAACCCCGAACGAACTTTTTGGCCAACCCAGTACAGTGTAATTCCCCTTTGTCCACCCTCGTCTCACCGAGTTCCTCAAACCTTCACGGTGGGAGGGATGGCGGCGTCCCGCACGCGGGCTGATCGACGTGAACCAGGCCGAGTGGGTCAGGAATCAGCACAAACCCTACATCAGGCCAAACAGGGCCAGCATCTCAACGTCCACTTTCTTTTTCTTTAGGTCTGAACAAGCAGCTGGCTTCAGTCACCCAGTGGCCCACCGAGGAGGCAACCACAGTTACCGGGGGCTTTTGTTTTCTTCTCGAGATATCCCAGGCGGGAAGACAGGGGGGTTTGTTTTCTTCACTTCTGCACCCCAGCACCTCACCCGAGGTAAGTAGTAAACAAGTATTTGTGAATAAAGGAATGAATAATTGTTTAAGGGGTGTCTGCTCCTTAAGAAGAGAGAGAGAGCCTGCCAAGAGTGGTGACAACAGCAAGTGGAGAGAGACTCTGCCGCCTGGATCGAGCCGTGCCTGATCTCAGCTGGCTGAAATGCGCTAGCCTTTCTCCAGCCAGTGACGTTATAGATGGCTTTCTGGAGCTGACGGGTGACGATGCTTTGCCCCCAGAGTTGGTTTCTTATTTTGAAACACAACTGCATTGGAGGGGAAAGAGGCCCAGGGCCTCGAAGGTGCAGAGCTGGACCCCCGTTTCCTGTAGGACGTCAGAACGTCGGTCAGAGGACACATGACACTGTGTCCAGGGCACCAAGTGGGGAGAGGCTTTCACGGTGCAGGACAGCTCGGGTGCAAGCTGGGACCCCACCGTCTGGAAACGGATACCTCTCTTAATGAAGGAAGAGATTTTAGCAAAACATAAAAAGCGTGATGCCAAACGAGGAAATGAACCACCAAGCAAAAAAAAAAAAAAAAAAGTTAATACTATGAATGAAGGTCTTGGAAGACAAGCGCTGAGGTCCAACCCACAAAATAAAAGAAGTTATTTGCACAGTAGTGCCATGAATCTATACATTTTAATTTTTTTTATTTTTAAATTTTTTTAATCTTTAAAAATTTTATTTATTTATTTTTAAAATTTTTGGCCATGCCGCACAGCTTGCGGGATCTTAGTTCCCCCACCAGGGATTGAACACAGGCCCCGAGCAGTGGAAGCATGGAGTCCTACCCACTGGACCACCAGGGAATTCCCACAAGGTGTTTTTCTAATTCTAGCATTCATTCTACATTTCCTACACACCTTTAAAATGTATTCAGATATTTTGGTTTTGCAGTAGTCTTTCTAATTTTGTTATTCGTTTCTCATGTACCATCATGTCCCTTTTAACGTCCCTCTTTTATTTTTTGTTATTTTATCTTTTCAGCAGAGTTGCCTCCCGGCCAATTAGTTTTGTGGCCAAAGTACCTAGAAGCGGAGGACTTTGGGGAAGAAGCCTTCCACTCCCTCCCTGAGAACTCTCCAGAGAGTAAGCTCCTGGGGGTCGCGGCCGAAGCTGGGCTCGTCCCTTTGTCCCTCACCAGGCCCGGCTCACGGCACGTGGACGGTCACTTGCTCAGTGGATGACAGAGGGGCAGGTGCCTCTCCCCTCACTGATGCTTTGTTTGGTTTGTGTCTGTCTGTTTGTTTGTGTCTGTCTGTTTGTCTGTTGGTTTGTGTCTGTCTGTTTGTCTGTCTGAGGGTAGGAAGGGTGGAGGGCGGTGTTTATGTTAGCCCAGCTAATGCTCCCGGGATTGTTCGTCTTGTCACCTGGTCCCTCTTTAGGTGTTTGGGGTAGGGTTACTCAGCCAAGCACCCTGCTCTGTCTCCTCCAAAGTTTCCTCTGCTCCCCTCCCCTCCCCACTCCCCCCTCCTGCCCATCCCCAGCTCTGTTGTGGGCTTTGCTTTAGAGAGAGGAGCTGTCGGGCAGGAGCTGTCTGCTGAGGACACGCTGGCTTTTACCAAGACCCTGGCACTCCATCTTCACCCCTGGCCTGGCCGACCTGCCATCTCGCACTTGGGATCCTCCCTCTCTTGGCTTCCACTTCCTAGGCAGCCCCCCAGCTTGTGCACCAGGTCGGGGTCCCATTCCTTTAAGCTGACCTGGCTGCACGGGCTGGCTCTCACCTGCCGGAGGTGGGTGACGATTAAGGAAGGAGATGGAGCTAGACACTAGATTCTCTGCTAACGTATTTGAAAAAGCAAAAAGAGAGAGCAAGAAAAATCGTGGCCACGAAGCCGACTTGACTAAGAGCTCCTTGCTGCTAAGTCATTGAGCCAAGACAGCCCTGAAGACACAGGAAAGAGCGAAAATGTTCCACACTTTGGAAAACAAAGACCGAGTAACATCAGGAAGGAACGATAGTCATCATCTTGGCTCGACTCTGGCTGTTTTCTTCACAAGACAGGTCGAGAGCTGCGTCTGCCCTGGATTCAGTCACAAGGGGCGTATGCCCTACTCACACCCCCACCCCGTGCTGGTCCCAGTGGAGCCGAGACAAGTGTCCCTCCGGCCCCAGCACCTGCCCTAAAGCCACCCATTCGTTCCTTTGCTCACTGATGGAGCACCCGCCTCGTGGTCACTCCCAAGTCCCTTCTATTCTGGGTGCCCGTGGATCCAGCAATGAGAAACAGACGCTTCTGCCTTACTGGGCTTAGGATCTGATGGTGGGGCAGGGAGACGGTGCATGGACAGGTGAGTAACACCTGCAGGCTGCACACCGACAGGTGCCCCAG
>NW_006789467.1:621238-622294 GCF_000442215.2 Lipotes vexillifer | reverse complement strand
AGGAATGGTGGGGGGCGGTGGGATGGTCTGAAGTCAGAGAAGGGAGATTCCAGAAACAAGAGAAGCTGTGGGTGCTGGTCTGGAAGCGGGGGAGGGCCCTCTGGTCGGTGCAGCCCCGGACTGTCCTGCGGGTGGGGTGGGAACAGGGACTGTCCCAGCAGTGGGATAAGGACGGTTTACAAGCCGTTTTCCTCTCACGAAACTGCCTGTTATAAACAGCTTTCCGAATCAGTTCCTTCTTGATCCTGGGCTAACAGAACCTGTCCTTCTGACCACAGGGGCCTCTCGTAGCCCGGATGGGGTTATTCACTCAAAAAGCACTTACTGAGGGACTTCCCTGGTGGCGCAGTGGTTAAGCATCTGCCTGCCAATGCAGGAGACACGGGTTCGAGCCCTGGTCTGGGAAGATCCCACATGCCACGGAGCGACTAAGCCCGCGAGCCACAACTACTGAGCCCACGAGCCACAACTACTGAAGCCCGCACACCTAGAGCCCGTGCTCCGCAACAAGAGAAGCCACCGCAATGAGAAGCCCATGCACCACAATGAGGAGTAGCCCCCTCTCGCCCCAACTAGAGAAAGCCTGCGTGCAGCAGTGAAGACCCAATGCAGCCAATAATAATAATTATTATTATAAAAAAGCACTTACTGAGCACCTCCTCTGGGCCAAGCATTGCTCTAGACACTGGGGAAAAAGTGCCATGGAGCAGCAGTCAAGTCGATTGCTGGACCCTGTTTGTTTTCCACTTGCTTTTTATTTAGTTGCCTGTCAGTTGACACCACTGATCCTACAAGACGGATGGAGAAAACGTGCCCCGGACACGAAGAGCTTTGTGGATGATCGCTAGCTGGCCGATGATTCCAGAGAAAAAGCAAGGCAACATCCCAACCCAGTTCGTCTTTAAGTCAAAATCTCTTGGGCTGTGAGCCTGTCATTAGAAAGGTCAAGAGAGCATTTCCCGAAAACCTTTCTCCCCTGAGTCCCTCCTGCAGTCAGTTACAAGTGTCCTGCTGTAACAGGAGTGTGCTGGGGGCGGGGGGGGGGGGGGGGGGCGG
>NW_006789467.1:606928-621192 GCF_000442215.2 Lipotes vexillifer | reverse complement strand
CGGGGGGGGGGGGGGGGGGGGGGGGGGGGGTGGAGGTCAGAGGACGGAGACCCCGACTCCAACTGAACTCAGAGAAATGAGTCTCCCATCACACCTGAGTCAGCAAGCAGAAAAACCTTTGCTCTGGTCCCAGCACTGCCATGGGGCAGAGAAGTGCTGAGTCCTAGCTATTTTCTTAAGTCAAAAGGAGTGAGGATGGACTGAGAAAAAATAAACGGTCAGAGGGGAATTCAACTCTGTACATCTGCAGAGCAAAGCACAGTTTCCGACAGCCTTGTTTTTTCTCTCTAGCATCAGGGCATGGGGCACTCAAAGTGTATTTAAAGTGCAATAAAGGTGTTTTGATTGGGCAAGACGGACCCTATTTTTATGTCTGAAAACACAAACCAATCCTGGGAAGAGGCAACGAATAGCATCCCCCTCACTGTCAGCCTACAGAGACGGACCCTTTGGTGAAATTTGGTTTTATCCTCAACGGATACAGTGGTTTTACTAAAAGGAAGTTGGTACAATTTTCCCAGAGTCAGAAGGAATAGTGTGTTAAGAATCATGTTTCTTAAAAAGCTAAATAAGGAAACTGGACATGACCCCTTTCCCTGTCATTAGTTTGCCATATTATGAAATAAAGTCCAAGTGCAATCCCGTTTCAAAGCACAGGCTTCTGCTCCTACCCGTGTGCACCGCCCCCTGAGTCAGGGCCCCCAGCTTGAGTCCTGTCCTTGCAGCCACTGGCCTGACAGGCTGAGTGAAACTCTGCAGATCAGGTCCAGACAGTGTGTCCCAGGCTGGGCTCCTGACACGGCCAGGGAATCACCAGGATGAGCAAACTCAGACCCTCCTGTCTTTAACCATGGGTCCCTGGGAGGTCCTCTGCACGTGCTTGTGCCTCCCCAGTGGGGTGACAGGATTTCCCAGAGACCTGCCGAGGGATGCTTGGAGCACATGGGCTTCACCGTGTGGGAAATGCTACTGGTCATCGGCCAGGGTCAGAACACCCGGCTGTGGAGGTGAAGCCCTGGGACTTCAGGAGCCCAGGTGACCAAGCAGCTATCTGGGCTCTAGGGCTGAGGGGGTCATGGGAGAGTGAATTCCACGTTCCCGCAGGGATGAAGGGACAGGGGTCTGGGGAGGTGGCGGTCTGAGCACAGGGTAGCCCCGGGGAGGTGTGAGAAGCAGCACGGTGGCGGGGTGGGGGTGGGGGTGGCAGTGAGGGGTTCCCGTGGAAGGTTCTCATCCTGGGGTCTGAGCACCAAGGAGCTGAGACATCATTTGTTGTGCAGACTGCGCACGGGGCACTGTATTTTCTGAGCCGGGGAACAGCAAGTCAGGAGGTCAGAGAGGCCCCAAGGACCATTTCTAGGGCAATGGTTTTGAAGGGACGGGAAGGGAGAGACTGGGTGATCCAGAGCAGAGGGTGGGTGTCAGGTGGATTCTTTCAGGAGCGCAGGGTGCTTGCTTCCATCCCCTCAATAAGAAACATCCTCGGGTGGGGCGTTCTGGTCTTCTCCCAGCTCATGAAAGTGAGGCAAGTGTTATCGGTTCCACCAGGAACCGGAGATGGAGTGGAATGACGCCACACACACTATGGTTTAAGGTGCTGGTTTATTGCAGCAGGGGGAGAACCGACTCGCTTTACAAATCTGAGGGCTGTGGATGTCCCCACCAGACACACTCGTGCCAGTTCCCACAGTGCCACCTGGATGCAGCCAAGAGGTGATGTTTCAGGTAAGCAGAGACAGAAATCAGATGCTACCTGCAAGCACTTTGGAGAGTTTTGAGAGAACAGGCATATTGCAGGCACTGTTTAAGTGTTGCATAAATTCCCAGATGGATTCCTTCCGGGGCACTGAGTAACTAAAGTATCCTGTTAAGCTTCAAGACCTTCGGGCAAATGGGACAGACAGTGGACAAGCAGGTGGATGTGGGGGCTGAGGAGACTGCTGGTGACGGAGGCCACCCCTGTCTGCGGGGACCCATGCGCCTCCCAGGACCATTAAGCATCCCCATCAGGAGTCCAGCTCCTGCTTCCGGCTCTCCAAGCCACTGGACGTGTGGAGGCTAATTTCTGAATTTAGAAGATAGCAGGATGGAAATGTGTTCCTCACTAAAGGGACAAGAATGTGAGCTATGTGGGCCGGCTGGCCCCTTTCTGATTTCCCTTCTCACTCAGCCTTGAGCCGAGCTGTTGACCGCAGCAGTGACTAAAGAGGACGAGATGGATCAGAACCGGAGGGATTTCTAGTTTTAAGTCTAGCATGACCCTTCCAGAAAGAAACGCTCTGATACCTCTGATATTTTAAAGTGAACTTTAAAGATGCCTCTGATTCCTTGGAGTTTCTGAAATGCTGATATGTGGTAGGGTGGGCGGTGGGTGGTCCAGTCTGAGATTCCCCAGATGACCGTTTGGAATTCCTCCCGCAGAGGCTGGGCAGCAGCATGTCCTTGGTGTTCTGTTATCGTCTGAGGGAAAATGAGGCTGAGGATGTGTGTGGGACAGAGGAAGCTGGACCCGGGGGCCCTGGCTCATTCACAGGAAGGGGGGCTGCGACTGGCAGCCTGCATTTCTTCTGACAGCCGGCAAGGGACCAGAGGCCACGGAACCACAGATACCAGAGTGCGAGCGTGCACCTCGTCCGGCCAGCCCAGTCGGCAGCTGGGGAGGGTGTGTGGAGGGGCTGAGAAAGGAAGGTGCGCTTGCACTTCTACCTGAGGGAGAGGACGAAGTGGGTGGGGTTAGAGGAAGAGCTCTGTAAAGACCCTCAAAGAGAAATGCTCTCCTCACGTAAAACTGCGGAGCCAACCCAATTCTTATTTGGGGAGCATTTTGGATATCACCGTGGAAAGAGTTGTCGAGTGATCGCTGAGCACCAAATTAGTTTACGATCTTGTTCTCAACGCAGCGACTTCTCTCCTGGTGCTTTGTAATTACCAAAATATCCTTGCCAAACAGTGTGCATCTCCCTGGCTGTTTTTTGCTCCTCCCCACGCGCCGGTCTGCCATCAACTCTGCGGCCCGCCCGCGTCGCCCTGCGCAGCCGGCCTCTTGCAGGTCAGCATCAGCAGCAGGAAAAGGGGCAGATGCCAGAGGCTACAGAAGAACAGCTTCCGGGAGCTCTTCCGGTCTGCGTCCCTGTAGAACCGAAAGCTGAGGTAGGAAATGTACAGGTTGATGGGGAGGGCGATGACGGGGAAGGTCCACGTGGTGACGTCCAGCGCGGGGGCCGCGGCGGACATTGCGACCAAGGCCAGGCAGTGGCGCAGGGCGACGCGCCGGCACAGGTCCGGGTGGGTGACCGACATCATGCAGTAGCCGCCCCGGGAGTAGTCTTCGCGGAGGCCCCAGCTCAGCGCGTTGAAATGAGGAAACTGCCAGGAGTAGAGGATTCCTCCCAAAAGACACGCTCCTGCACAGAGGTTTGGGGAAGCAAGACACGCCGTCATCAGAGATCTACAGAGGCCCCCTTTCCGACAGCTGCCGGCCCTGGCGGCGCGCTCCCACCCCGCAAGAAGCCGGACTCCCTCGGGTCCGCGCGCGTCTGCTATCCCCTCTCTGCTCGGAGATGGAGGTGGGCGGGGGCGCGAGGCTTCCCACAAGGCTGAGCACCTGTGGCACCTGACCAACCCCCCCGCCCCCTGCGGTGCCAACACCGCGACAGCAAAGGAGGTCACGTTCAGGGACAGCCAAGTCCCAGAGGGCCTTCTGGGCCGGGCTTTTAGCTCTGTTTCCACCAGCCGGCTCGCGAGTGAGGGGCTTGGGCAGCGAGGTGGAAGGCCGCTCTGGGCAGGTGGCAGCTCCCTGCTCAGCACCGACAGAAGCGCAGTCCTTATGGGCGGCCCCAGGGGCGCGGGGGCAGCAGGCGGGGCGCACGGCCCTCACCGTAGGGAGGGTGGGGGACTCCCCAGCGCAACCTGAATACGCAGAGCGGCACAGGGACAGAGGCTCTGCTGTCTCAGGACAGGTGAACACCTGAGCACCCTTTCTCCGGAACTGGACATTCCCCGCAACACGGTGGGGTGACGGCTGCCAGTTACTGAGTGCCTCCTTCTAAAAAGACTTCCACAGCCACCTCACCCAATCCGCCTGCAGGACTTGAGGCAGGTTTTATAATCCTCATTAAGCAAACGAATCAGATGATGCTAAGTTCTCCAACAAGAGGTGAAGGAGGAACTCAGTGGGAGGCCATCTGATTTCAACGCCGGCTCCCCCGCGGCACTGGGCCGGGTCTCCGGAAGGGGCTGCAGCCATTCCTGAGCAGAGGGTTCATTCCTCCTCTCCTCACACAGGGCGCGTTCCCCGAGCGCCCACTGAGAGGCGAGCGCGGCCTAGGCACCGTGGATGCAGCATGAGCGCCAAGCCACGTGGGCCGAGTTCCCCCGGAGCCGCACATCCAGAGGCCCGCGGCGGCTGTGCAGAAGCATGTGCAAGGGGGGCGCAGGGCACCGGGGCGCAGCGCACGGGGGCGCAGCGCGTGGAGCGGAGCAGACGTCTAGAGGAGGACGTCTGCGCCCAGACAGGAGTGACCAGGCCAGTGCGGTAATCAAGGCCTCCGGGCAGGAGGCGCGGCTGTCACGGCATGACAAGAAGACTAGGGCGTTGTGTTAGGATCCACAGAGCTGTACATCAGAACAACAAGGTCGACTTTACTGTATGATAATTTAAAAAGTAAATTAAAATAAAGAAGGCAGGCATGTGTCTGGAGTGCAGAGAGCGGCGGGGCCAGGATCAGCCAGAGGGAGGGGCAGGGCCACCCGCCCCCGCTCTGCAGGCAGCGCCAAGGGCTGTTCCATCCTAGAAGCAGCAGAAAGCCATGGTGGGGACTTAACGGGTGAAGGTGCACGTGTGCGTGTGGCGAGAGGGGCTGGGGAAAGGGGCCCTGGTGAAAGGACACACTGGAGGGGCCCAGGCAGCTCTGGACAGATCACTCGGGAGAGGACAGGAGAGATGAGGGGAGTGAGGATCGGGGCGGTGACGGCGCAGCAGGAGAGATGGGCCTGAGAGGGACCAAGGAGGCAAAGGTGACAGGACGTGAGTGCAGAGAAGGGAGGGAGGCGTCGGGAGCGATTCCTGGGCCCAGGGGTGCCCGGAGACCCTGCGCCCTAGAGGACACACCCGGAAGCCATGCAGGGCAGCTCCTTAGGGTAACTCCGGTGTGTTCGGTCCGACACGCCCTCGGGACATCCACACGGCAAGTCGTGAGGAGGGTCTGGGCTGCGATGTGTCCCCCACGGAGTGAGCCACCTGTCCCGTCATTTACCTGTTTTCTTTTCCCTCCGGGATGTGAACTCCATGAGGGTTTGTTCCTCTTTCTTTCATCTCCAGAGAGAAGTGCTGCATACTGTGGGGCAAAGGGTCCTCCAGCCCAGCCCCCGAACCCATGTGCACAGAAAACTGCTCCACAAAAGCCATTCCCAAGACCCCCGTTTCCAGCACTGACGTGTGAACCTTAGGACCTTCTACTGCCCCTGCTTCCTTCCTCCTCGGAGGGTCCCGGAGGCGCTGACTCACTCGGGGTTCCCTGTGTCTCAGACCCCCACTTGCCTCTGGGGCCCCTGATCCAAGAACTGGGAGCTTGAGGACCCACTGGAACCCACCCTGGGAAGCACTGTCCTACAGGGGGCTTGAGCATGTGCACCCGCTGTCCTATCTTAGATGGTGATGCAGATCTTCTGAGCCCCTCGTCTGTGGGAATGTGCAGAAAAACAGGGCGATGTCCAGGGCGGCGACTGCTAACACAGGACCCTCAGCAGGAGAGAACACAGTCAAATCACTGAGAGTCCTCCAGAGAGTAAGCGTGGGCTCCAAGTCCTGCCATGCACCTGCCGGAGAGGATCAGAGGAAGGAACCCGCTCTTCATCTTGGATCTTTATTTGTGAGTCAACCGACTCCTCGTCAGCCTTCCAATCCGGGAGGAAAATAACAAAGACTTGCCCTTAGGGTCCCTATTTTGGTAGGGTGGCTGTCAAGTCCCCTCCAGACCATTTTAACCCTATCTATAACTAGCACATATATACATCTTCACTCATGTAGACACACTCCAATTTGAACAGCAAAAGAAGCAGCTACTGGGTCTCCCCTGGTGGTCCAGTGGTTAAGACTCTGCGCTTCCACTTCAGGGGACGCAGGGTCGATCCCTGGCTGGGGACCTAAGATCCTGCATGCCGTGGGGCCAGAAAAAAAAAAAAGCAGCAGCTACTATTTGTTGAATCTGGTAGCAAACAGAGGACGGTGTCAGCCACCCACCAGGTACGACCCTGGAGGCCGGAGAGGCAGCGGCCCAAGCGACAGAGCCCTGCACGGGGTCCAGCGGGAGGCGCACACCACGCAGGCGACACTGACGGCTGCTACTCAGAGAATCAAAAGAGGGCGGCAGGACGGGTGACCTGGGAGTGACTGCTCAGGGAAGGCGTCCCCAAAGGTGGTTGTGTGAGCCACGTCTCAACTGCACTGATCCTGGGAAGAGTCACTCGTCGTGTCTCTGGGAGACGTGCAGGCTGCGGGGAGGCATGGGGAGTGAGGAGACAGCCAGCAAGGGCGGGGCCGGGTCTCAGGGTACCTGCACACCCGATGGGGAGGGGCATCTCCCCCAGAGCAGCAGAGAGCAGGGAGGGGGGACAGGCGGCAGAGACCACCGAGGGGACAGGTGGTTGGGGGGCACTGGAGTGGCACACACTGATGCCTTTTCCTCCGGGGGGGACCCGCACGGTTCACGGTGGAGACATGAAGGTTCTCTCTGTGGCCGTTTTAGGTTTGCCCAGCAGACATCCGTCCCCACGAAGGCCTGGAGGCTTGTACGCAGGCCCGCGGAGGGGAATCACGTCCATGCTCTCCTGTTCCCGGCACCTTCCTACAGGCACAGCTGCTCTCACCTCATAGATGAGAGATTAAGTAACTTGCCCAAGGCTATTCAGCACCCCTGGCACCGTGTACCAGCACCTTCTCCTAGAAAGTTGTTGTCAAACAGCAACTGAAAACGGTAACAAGGGACTGCCAGGTGGTCATCAGAATGCCAGTGGAGCAGAGCAGAGGAAGGCTTGCTGGAAGGAGAAATCCCATTTATTAAGATAAGAGTGCTGGTGCCTTAAAAACAAAAAAAACAAAAAAAAACCAAGGTTGTTCAATTACAAACACACAGGTAATATTTCTCTTGACCGTGAGCACCCTTGGGGAATTAGCCAAGACAGAAGGGAAGGGGGCAGCACCCAGGTACAAGTGGAGGGGAAAACAGAGCGACAGAAGGCAACTTCTCCTTCGTATTCCGAAGGCAAAATAGAGCCATCTCTGGATGTCAGAGGGGCCAGCACACAGGAGGCAGTGTGACTGGTTCTCGGGGCACCGGGCCACTCGGAGGCTTTGAGCGCAGCCCTAGCCCAGGGGGGCCGACAAGACCAAGCTGTGTCCCCAGAGGAATGGCATCAGGGTTCATGTAGAGACGAGGGAGGGGACAGGTGGGTCAGGGCTCAGGAGCTGTTCTGCTCTTGCAATAGCCGAGAAAGAGCCAATTCAGCCAGGAAACCAGGCTCGAAACGGTTAAGACATCAGGCTCCCACGTGGAATCTTGTCTTTCTCAAAAGCCCTCTTTTTTCCCGTGCCAATTGGAGTATTCTGTTTTGCTCAATACACGTTTTTAGTTACGCTTCCCCTTCAAATAACATAATTAAAAAAAAATCACTTTCGTAAGAGTGGCATGCTGCTTGCTCTGGGAGAGGAAATTGGGCAGGGGTTTGGGTCATGTCACAGATGAAGGAGCTTTAGAAATCACAGCTTAGCCTTCAAGGAGTGTAATCAGAAAACCCCACCCCACACAGCTCTTCTCCATGGGCTGCAAGGCCTCGGCTCCGTAAAAGATGTAAAACAAATGACTGTCTCCATCAAGATAAGGCGAGCTAGAACAGGAAGGCTGGAATTAGTCCAGGGGCCTTGGGGGAACCCACCTTCCTCGTGGGGGCAACATAAAGCCCTCGGTTTCCTGACTCAAAGGCTTCACCTCAGCCTCACCCCCACAAAGCAGTCTGTTTTTACTGGGCCCATGGTCTGTGACGACAAATATTTACTGTTTGCCCACTATAGGGCAGGCATGGTCTACTCTCAAAGCCTCTGCTGGAGTCTGGCCAGGGACAGAGACAACACACAAGGGATCACAGCCCAGGAATGTCACCTTCGGTGCAGGGCTTCAGGGGAGCACACAGGAGCAAGACCTCAGTCGGCCCTGGAGAGGTCAGGGAAGGCTTCCTGGAAGAAGTGATATGTAAATTGAGATTCAAAGATGGTCTCTGAGGTTCAGTCCATTCACACAAGCCATGCGTTTCCTCCTTCTCTTCAATGTGTTTTCTCATTTTCCTACCCGTCTGCAGAATCTTCATACATACTTGGTTTAATCATATCTAGAAGAAATGTCTGCTTCCTTTCTTTTAATCAAATATCTGTTGGTCTATGAATACACAGGATACGGAAACTTGTGAGATATTTGCCATATCTGTGCAAACGGACTCTCCAGAGGACAGCAACTTCCTGAGATCGTGACGCCATGATCCCAGTTTGGAGGCAACTCCAGAGAAGGGCCAGGTGTCTGTGGCCTTACTTCCTTCCCTCCACACACAGAAAACAGAGGTGAGCTCGTCGACTGTGCTGTGTGTGACCAGCTGAGGGGAACCCTTATCTCCTGGCACCCTCTCCGATTAGGGGGGCTCCTTAGTTGAGGCAAGGCCAGCCAGTGTCTTCCCAGTGACTCTTGGAAAATACTCTTGGAACATCTCCCAAGCAGCTCTACGCCACACCGGCAGGCGGAGACCCTCACCCTTGTCCCCTCTGCTCAGGTCCGTAGCGTACTTCCATCATTTTGTTGGCAAACAAAGCCAAGGCAATCCCAGCCAATGGCTTCCCAACAGGGTGGAGACAAAAATCTCCAAGTTGGAGCTCTGACTCTGTATGGGCTCTTCCAAAACACACTCCTCTGGAATGGAGCTCAGTGGTTTCAGCTCGCTTTCTCTCTCTGCTGCCTTTCTCTGCTGGCTTACGTTCAACCTTTCCCACCGCTACCCCAACCATTCACTGCCCTTCGCTGCCCACGCAGGGACTTGAAAAGGAGGAGAGACGCAGGTCCAGCGAAGCCCTGGCTGGGCTCGGGCAGTCCTCCCTCCGCGGACAGTGGGCTCCCTCTCTCCACGTGGCCCTCAGCAGCTTTGGGGTGTCGTGCTCATGTAAACTGGGGATGGCTGGGGGAGCACAGCCAAGTCCAAAGCTTCATGGTCAGTGGTTTCAAAGCCCTTCTTTTGAGGGTGAACACAGAGGCGCCTGTGGGACAGGTCAGCCTCCCCCATGTGATGAAATTCCACGGCGCCGCAGAGAAAGGGAAGAGGATGGGGGCCAGTTCATCAACTGCATGGCGACAAAGGGGAGATGAAAAGTCCCCTGGAAATAGGAAATAGAGTCGGCAACGGCCGCCTGCCCTTGAAGAATGCTCTGGCGGTGACTGGGGAATGATGAAGAGGCACGGCGAGGAGAAGGGATGCTCTCCCTGCCTCCCTCCACGGTCCACTCCCCACGGTCCCCGCCATGCTGTCCACGTCCCACCGTCCATGCAGAGCCGCCCGAGGTTTAATTTAAAGCACAGTCGGGGGCAGAGGCAGCACAAGCCCTGACTCTGAGGAAGGTGACCCCTCCCCTCCTGTTCGCCCCGCTCCCCTGGGGGCTCCGAGCCTCTGTGGGTGCTCTAGGAAACTCACCTGCTCCCCACTCCCCAGCTCACACTTGAAGGTCTGTCCCTTTATCACCCGAGCATGAATCTCTTTGTTGAACAGAACTGACTAAATGTGCACTGCGGGCCAGGCCTCATCTACTGTGGTCCAGCTCCTGTGATCCTGCCCAGCTACGCGACCCGGGGGTGACAAGGCCGGGCCTTTTTGTGCCAAACGGTCGCCAATTACACCGCCGACCTCCGGCTCGCTGCGTGTTTCTCATATGGTCCTTCTGACTTTTGTTTCTTCGTCTTTGAAGACAAGAGGGCTCTAAACATCGTTTGGTTTGCTAATATTCCTGTAATGTCTCTTGGTCACTCTGTCTTTAGAAATGTCATTTATCTTAATCAATCTCAAGCGCTAAGACTAGTTATGGAAAAATCTCACACAAAAGGAATTTACTCGTTTTCGAGTTTGATTTCAAAGTGAGGCAGTGTTTTAAAGGAAATCTTCAAAAGGGCTTGGGTTAAACAGTACCTGGTACTTGTTAGCCCTCAATAAATATTTGTGGAATGAATGAGTGAGTAAATTCTATTCTACCTTCTCATCCCAGAATAAAGGAGGTAAATAAGGTGAAACAGTATTTAACATTTTGTAGTTTACCAGCTGAGGCTAAAAAAACTCATTCTCTTTTTGTTACTAGAACCATCCATCTGTCAAATGTCACTTCCTGATAAGAGTCCGTCTCCAAGTCCTCATTTGTAACTGAATGTTGGCTGACATAATTAACGTTGACCACACAACAACATCTGAATTACAAACCAAAGGCCATTTACAAATCTCTTCAAGGCAGTCACCAGAAGCATGCCATAAGACCGGGGATTTATTCAAATATAGGAAAGACCCAAGACCGGGGATTTATTCAAATATAGGAAAATAACAAAACAGAATCTGAGCCTTTTTAAGAAATGGGGGTGATGGGAAGAGAGGTGGCTTTGGCATGGGAGAGGGGAAGGGACTTTAACCCGAAGCCTTCGGGATAAACTAGACCGTCTCTGGAGGTGAACGCTGTTGAGAGGCTACCATGTGCGGCACCAGGCCGGGCCAAGCAGGAGCATCTGCTGTCGGGCACTTATCCGCGGTGCGCCCCCCACCCCCAGACCCCTCCCCAGGGCGTGCAGGTCACTTGTCTCCTTGCTGGCCACTGCCTGCAGAGTCAAACCAAGCATTTCCGTTCCTAAGGCAGCGAGCTGGCTGCACCATGGGCCAGCCCTCTTCTTGGGCCTTCCTGAGTTTTAGTTGCTAAGCATTTTTAATGTTTTCTGCTAACAGCAGTTAAGCTCCCCACCCCGCCAAAAAAAAGCAAAGTAATTAGGCAGGTGGGAGGAAAGGTCTAAGCCTGGGTCTCAGAGAATGGACACAGGAGAAAATTCCACTGTAATGATCACCTCTATTGACACAAAAAGCGCTTTCAGGGCTGGGCCCTGGCTGGGGCTAGCACCCTCTGAAACAAAAATTCCACTGGGAGAGAAGAGCTAGCTGTTCACAGTTCTTTGTGCAGCTACAAAGCAGCAAACACCAAGAACACCTAATGTTTGTTTAGCTTTTACAATTTCCATCCGTTAGTCTGTTTGTCTTCACCTCACCCCCTCCCCCTGCCCACCAATCCGGCCTCACTCGCCCACCCACACTGAGCTGGATTCTGAAGGGTCACATCAAGCACAGGCTTTGGACCCACACCACTGGGGCATCTAGAACAGCGAGAAATTCTTTTCCACTAGTGGTAAAAACAAACAAAGCCAACAACAACAATGATGTTGTGGGGAAAAGAAATCAGAACCCCATGGCTGTCTTATGTTTCACGTCTTTACTGGAGGCGGGAAGGCAGCACCATCTCTTCCGTGCTCGGTGCCCTGGAGGTCTTGATTGGCCCCGTGGCCACTACAAAAACCACACAAAGATCTAGATGCTAAGAAGGGTGCTTCCGAACACTGCATTTCTTCACTCTTGTCGGCCGTCTGGGAAGCACGCGGTTTTCTGTAGCTACAAATCTGGTATATTTTCTCCCATCCAGAGTCAGTTCCTTCGAGGCAGGACCCTGAAGGTGAGGCTTCAGGAACCCCATCACACACGGCCCCGAGCTGCTGCCCCTCCAATCGTAACCAATGTCTACCAAGCCCCAGGAAAGGGCTTCAGCCCAAGTCCACCTGGTCAGGGGGATGGCGACTGAAATGAATGCCGGGGCTGGTATGCGGCATCCTGGGGCGGAGGCACGGATTTCGGTCTGTGTAGACTCACATGCCTACCAACCCCTGTGCACACACTTTCCGTTTCTTGGAAAGCACTTTCCCTCCTCAACTAAACGGGCCGCGACTTAACTCAGAAGTCACTCGGCTCCGAAGTCTTCCTGGACCGATTTGGGGGCCAATTTAAGAGAGCCGGAGCCCCCGCTAAAGCTCTCTGCTCAGGGAAATACTTGATCACCAGCCTGCCTCTCCCTGAAGACTCTGAGACATGAGACACAGTGAGAACCGGGACTGGATTTCAGTGACCCTGTATCTCTCAGGGTCCCGCACGCAGTGGCGGTTGGGGGGACGGCTCGGGAAGGTGCGAGCCGAGCGGGCCTCTGTCACCCACCTCCCCCTCCCTCCCCAGCAGCAAGCTCGACAGAGTTTTCCAAACACTTCTCTCCTCATGGCTGCTCCACAGTGACCAGTTTTTGGAGGTTTAAAGACAAGATGGTTTGGAGATACCACAGAAGAAAGGAAACATTGCCGGCTGTTTTTTCTCAGAAGGGCTCCTTCAAACAAACACGTCCCCAAAGATAAGAACCCAGAAGAGATACAACAACCTCGGTGAATCATACAGATGACACTGTGAGCGCATCTCTGATAATAGCATCTGCCATGCCCTTGGCCCAAATCCCTCGGTATTTCCAGGGCATTCTAACAGTAAGAGCGCTCGCTGGTTCTGCCTTTTCAGATTGGCGGTTCTCAAATGTAGTCCCTGGACCAGGGGTATCAGCATCACGTGGGAACTTGTTAGAAATGCAGACTCTCAGGCACCCCCCCCTCCGACCCACTGAGTCAGAAACTTTGGGGGAAGGGCCCAGGATCCTAAGTTTTAACAAGCCCTCCATCCAGGTGACTGATATGCACTAAAGTTTGAGCACCATCGTGTTGGACTTTGGCTAGCGGCTGCCATAGTACAAAGTGCAGTTCTAGAAGATGATAAAACTATATAAAATCATAGCCGACTTAGTCCCTAAAATCCAGGAATAAAAATCTTTCAACTACATTCTCTCAGACTCTGCCTTATTTCTTTGAGTCATTTCCTTCTGTACTCAGAGGTGATGCTCAATATATATCTGGCGATTGACCTTGGAATACCTTAGTTTTTTCATCTTTCAAACGGAAGCGACTTATTCACTGTTTCATCCATCCATTATTTCATTTACTCAATTCATTCAAAGATCTACTGCTTAGCTCAAGTTGGCTCTACCTATCAAATTAATGTCTTGAAACTTTTGAAGCAATTGCAAGCATTATTTAAAGTAGTATTCCTCTTTCTGTATAAACCTCACAAGGCTTTGGGTGTGTGATTTGATCTGTGGTAATTAAGGATTCTGGGGGCAGTAAACCATGTTGTCATTGCGTGCCCCACAATGCACCTTCAAGATTTATACAAAAGGGATATAATATTAGTCAATCGCAAAAACTGCAAAAGGACCTTCTTTTTGTGGCTTTACAAACCTTTCAGGCTGCTCTGCTTTACACCAGGGTCAGTTCAGATAGATGAAGGGTCTCGTTTCTCAAGACAAACGTGCATTTTCAGGCTGCTACCTGTAAAAGGTACAGCCTGGCCCTGAGCTGTTCCTCATTAATGAGTTTGTATACAAACAATTAACTTTGGATTGCAGAAACACTATACCTCAAATTAAAAAAAAAAACAAATTTAAATATGC
Organism: Lipotes vexillifer; assembly: GCF_000442215.2. Classification (NCBI taxonomy): domain Eukaryota; kingdom Metazoa; phylum Chordata; class Mammalia; order Artiodactyla; family Lipotidae; genus Lipotes; species Lipotes vexillifer. The sequence continues at coordinate 607,553 of NW_006789467.1, read as the reverse complement.
CCATTAGCATTTTAGCCAGATCCGGACTGTGGCTGAACAAATAAGGGCTCCACCTGGACGTGCGTCCTAAGTGGGAGGACCTGAAAAGCTCCTTCTCTCTCTGGCCTCTGGGGAGGCAGCTCGAACACATGCTGAAGCCCAAGCTCTTCGCAGGAAACTGCCAGGGGCCTCCAGCCTTCAGCAAGAACCTGGGTCCGAGGACCCTGCATGACAAAGGTGACTGAGTTCTCCACGGCCCTGGACTGGACAGCCCTCACATACCTCCAAGCGATACCTGTCCCTGGGGCTGTCACGCTTGGCCCTGACCCTGGCCCTGGCTGGGATTCCCTGGACAGAAAAGGTAGTTTCTGGTGCCTTGTTCCTTGTGACAGGTTTGAGGAAACTGAACAGGGTTTGGGCTGTGCCCATCAGGCAGGCAGGTGGCTTGAAGCAGGCATCCGAGGGCTTAGGCAGGAGGACGTGGATGGGAACAGAGCACACAGTGCGGGGTGGGCGGGGAGGCAGAGCCTGGGAGTGACCTGCTTGCTTTCCAGTGTCTGGGCGATGACTGGAAAGGCCTGGAGGGCACAGCAGGGGGAGGCTAGCTGGGTCAAGGGTGGGGATCCAGGCTGAACTGAACAGCAGG